>NW_025765447.1:0-445000 GCF_003918875.1 Haliotis rubra
AAGTCGAACTTGTTGCCATGGAATGACAAAAATATTTTATTCAAATTCCCAAAACTACCAAAAGGCACCAGTACACCACCAGATCTATCTATGTGCCAAAGTTTGGTGAAGAAATAGTGAATGGTTTTTAGAGTTCTGCTCGGAAAAGAGCACTACCACCAATTTCAGTCTAAGTCAAACTTGTTGCCATGGAAACGCCAACAATATTTAATTCAGAATTCCAAAACTACCAAAGGCACCATAGACCACCAGATCCATGTATGTGCCAAGAAGTTTGGTCTCGAAGAAATAGTGAACGGTTTAATGTGCACGGACGGACGGAGTCATTTAATACCCGCAAAAGACGTTTGCGGGATAATAATAATTCCTAACTAGCTAATTTCATCTTGCTAAAGTTAAGACTGTAGAGGGACAGGAATATATAGAAAGTAAACAAGTTGTGTCGTGTTCAAGAGTAGAACGAGCTGTAAGCTCTTGAAGATAAAGTTCCGACAAGCCGGTAAGCACTGTAAATGGTACTGTATAAAGTTATGACTTATCCTTGCATGCACGCACCAACACGCGCACACCTGCATGTACACAGATGCATCGCTATATGCATGTGCGTGCGTTTTTGGAAGCTATATAACGCCATTTTCTCCTCATATAAATTAAAGCCACATTGAGACATACCGAGTCTATGTTCTGGTTCGCCAGAGACGAGAATATTTTATCAGTATCTCCCACAAGAAACAAAACAAATCCTTATGTATCAAGTGGATATTTATATGGATTGACATGACCCATATCCCTCGAAGGTTGAGCATACCAACAACATTCTGTAAAGTTACCCGAGTGTTCACAGAACCTTAACGTTTTGACAGAAATATTTTCAGTCTAAATACATTGTACTTGTATGTATTTAAATAGGACATATTGAAAAATAAACTTCGGACAATATTTGGGTTGGAAGTAAAGAAATAAAGTGTAGCATCTTGCCTAAATAGAGTTTCAAAATAAAAACTATGTTATACGTAGCAAATTAGGAATGTGTGTCATGTCGTAATGACATAAGATTGATCGCATGAATTCACTACATAGATCTACTTCGCTTTCTGAGCTGCTGTCGGTACTGTTTCAGCTAACCTTGGGCTAAGGTTGATATGTGCGAATATATGTAATGTCATTGAGCGAAAAGTTAACATTTGTATTGTTATTATTGTCTAGTGACGCTGTGGCGAACGCCTGTTTTCTCCTCAACACTGCACTGAAGAAGCGAGTCAACTCCCCACTATGACGTCAGGTCATGTGAGGTGAACACTACTCATTAATTCTCGGTAGTTTCCGGAACACGAGTACTATTTTATTAAAAAATAACAACATTGTTTGCTATAAATATTGACTTTAGAAAAACAAATATTCTCAAGTTTTCATATGCCTTCTAAATGACTTGATTTCCGATTTTGTATGTATATCCCCTTTAAAGTAAGTGGTTTTGGAACTAAGGAAGCGTAGTAATGTCTAAAATGTAATTAAAAAATGAACAAAAAAACCAAAACGGACTCAAACAGAACATTACCATAGGGAATGTCGCGGCTAAGTGTAAGAAACAGCAAGAAACAACACGATGCTGTAAACAGATCTGACTTCTCAGAAACGAAAGTACAGCCTGAAGTAAACGAGTGGTTGACAGTATGAGCACGGGTCCACATAAATGATACAACTGTTTATAATCACTTCGTAACTATTACCCAACCGGTCTACCACAAGTATCGCGATTTGAGGGCCAGTTCCTTCAACAGATCCCAAAGGAAAATTATTAACTGAAATCAGATACTTATAAAACACCGATTGGAATTAAATCTGGTAGATTCCAGTATTTAACTAACATCAAACATTTTAACGTATTCCTGCCGACTCTTAAGAGTCCAATTAAGTCTCAAAATGAGTTACCAAACTCTACTTAGAGCGTTCATACGAAATACGAACCGATCTATTTGAAGAATTATTTTGTCTTCAAGCCCAATTAAAAACTACTTCAAGGGGGATAACCGCTACAAGATCTACAGGTGGGGTTTGATTTCCGAAGACGACCACCTGTGTCCAAGTCGGGGATTCCCCAGCCGATCAATCTCCCCAAGCGGAAACAGAGGCGCCCTCTTGTGAGCAGCACGTGCTAATTACGCCAGGGACTTACAACTAGTTCTTTCTTTCATGTATCCCCAAGGTCGACAGGGGTGAAGGGATCGATCTCGGAAGACGATGAAAGTTTAGAATCCATTTACATAGATATTTGTGTTAGCCTTTGGGCTATATAGCTCGGGATTACAAAGGTGCATCGACAAGAGTGTAGACAGTTTTTCTCGATCTCACCACCCCAAGCGATTTCCGAACTACCTGTCCAGAGTGTAGAATGAATAACCACGATTTGTAGATATTCCGGGCGCCATCTGTTTGGCGTCGTCGCATGCCAAAACAGCGGACAGTGCAGCGGGGAACCTTCAATTGCAGAACCGAAATAAACATATATGTAGCTATGTCTCATGTACTTAATTCGACGAGGTATGAATCACACACTTTCTTCTGTAGACATACCTTATGATTATGGAATATGGTTTCTGGGATATTTGTTCATTAACCAAGGATAATTCTTTGAGACATCTGAACTTGTTTTAGTAAATGGCCTCTTGTTATTGGTAAAATGACATCTTGTTATCAGTTGAGCGAATTTCCAATACAACCACAGGTGTTACCTCAAGTTTGTTTTTTGTTGTTTGCTAAGCAACGATTATCTTATGGCATCATTGATATTGATGTAATGTCTGGCTATAACTGATTCAGAGGGTTATGTCAATATACTCCAGACATATTCAAGCAATATTGCGGGGTCCTGGATATTATGGAACCTTGGACTTCATCAGCAATGAATGAATGAATGAGAAAAAGCATAATATTATTTCGATCGCTCTTGCATTCATCGACATCAGTAATGCTCAGCTATCTCAAACTCCGTTTTTACGAACGGACCTTCATCTCGATACCTGTTATTACGAACGTACATTATCTCGATACGTGTTAATAGGAACATACCTTTATCTCGATAGCTGCTATTATGAACGTACCTTTATCGCGATACCTGCTATTACGAACGTACCTTTATTTCGATGCCTGTTATTACGAACGTACCATTATCTCGATACCTGTTATTACGAACGTACCGTTATCACGAACCTGCAATTAGGAATGTACCGATATTATTCCAGCCATATGACGGTGAGCTTTAAATAAATACGCCTAATCCAGTGATTGATATCACAAACAAATACCGTTGCCATAAACTAACGATCAACCAAGGCACCGAATCGTACTTGCCTCTTTTTACCTTGCCTCTGTTCGAATTCGAATCCGAATCAAGAGGACAATCGTTATGGTGACCGTCACCGTCACCGTCATCGCTATTGTTGTTGGTGTAGTTGGTTCCGTTAAAGACGATGTGGAATGTGGTAGACAGACATTAACAGACAGATCACTCCTGTCTGGAAATTCAATTCCGTTATCTTCACCCCGTTCCAAAATAAACACATTATTGGTTATCTGTTATACTAATCCACGAGGCAGCTTGGCGCTTTCACAGACACATGGAATCCAGCTTATAAGCGTCTTCGCGTTTAACAGAGACGTGGCTCACAGCGCAAGCTGTTATTGTGAGCTATAGTAGACTGAATATAGTTTTACGCCGCTCTGAGCACTATTCCAACAAAAGCACCGAGAGGTACTCCAAAATATGTATTTGGACGGTGTACTCATGGCGAAATAACGCTTAACCTCAAGGTTACGTACACGCGTCATGTAACACCGAAAGTGGCATCAGTTCTTATGTTTAATTTAAGGTTATCATGCAATCTTTACAAATTCTAACATTGCTACAAATTCCTCTCTTTCTTATCATTTTGTATATTGGTGCTTAAATTGGCAGCGAAAGTATTCTGATAATTTCAATATTTCAATATAGAATAACAATTTAACGAGTCGTCTAACGTCGCCGTCAGCAGTACTTCAACTATGAGATGGCGTCTAAGTATTCGAGTCTGGACCAGACAATCCAGTGATTGACATTATGAGCATTAATCTACACAACTGGGATACGATGACGTGTCAACCAAGTCAGCGAGCGTGACACCCGATCCCGTTTGTCGCCTCTTACGACAAGCATGGGTTACTTAAGTCCAAGTCTAACCCGGATCTTCACCAGTCTGAAGGAACGACCTGATACAGGTACCACAAGACAGTGAACCATTTTGGTGACACCACAAGCACGGCATGGTACTGACAAACCCAGAAACGGAAGCGTGGCAAATTGGGATTCGCGCCCAAAGTAATGAGTTTCCGGCGTGCCCAAGGGAGGTAACTCGTCATGGCGAATTAAGTCGTCATGGCGAATTGCGGCACGTTGACGAGCCCACCAGGTTTACTCACACTGCCCTGCCAAACTGACCACGTAACTCCACTGACATGAGACATTCAGACTGTAATGGTCACTGCTTTCATCTCTCACTCGGACAAAGCGAAGGCGAAATGTCAGTAAAAAGATGTCTTAACCGACCTCAAGAAGAAAGCACGGCACACTAAAGCTTCGTACGTTGACCTTCAGTGACATACAGTGCGGGCAAATCTTGTTTCCTGTGAATTGTTTCCGCCGACTCCACGTTTTTCATCTTTGACTTGGAGGGTTCACGCCGAAGTATTTACCGACGAGTCTAAATCTGTCAGCATCACCAAACTGACATATGTGTCCCAGGCGTCGATCAAACAATCACGTGGTACGAGACACATGTCACGTGGTGCAATGGCGATAGTCAAGGCTGTCAAACATTTTGAAACTTGTGACACCTGTCAACATGTCTTGTCAAAACACCAGCGGTTACTGCAGATCAAGTGTGGTGCGCGAGAGATTACATTCATGCAACAGCTACTGCGAATGCACGTGCAGTCCGTGCTTGTCATGCGACAAAATGTACCGGGCGAGGAGACATGTTGCCTCAGCCTGACATCGAATACCGAAGTTGCAAACCGTTACTCGCGATATCAGTCACTGCTTTGAAAGGATTACAGCGTCGAGGATAGTCTGTCTCACAGTCCCTGAACCACATTATTTTCCCTACAGCCTAGCCCTCCCTACAATGTAGTCTGTCTCACAGTCCCTGAACCACATTATTTTCCCTACAGCCTAGCCCTCCCTGCAATGTAGTCTGTCTCACAGTCCCTGAACCACATTATTTTCCCTACAGCCTAGCCCTCCCTGCAATGTAGTCTGTCTCACAGTCCCTGAACCACGTTATTTTCCCTACAGCCTAGCCCTCCCTACAATGTAGTCTGTCTCACAGTCCCTGAACCACGTTATTTTCCCTACAGCCTGGCCCTCCTGCAATGTAGTCTGTCTCACAGTCCCTGAACCACATTATTTTCCCTACAGCCTAGCCCTCCCTACAATGTAGTCTGTCTCACAGTCCCTGAACCACATTATTTCCCCTACAGCCTGGCCCTCCCTGCAATGTAGTCTGTCTCACAGTCCCTGAACCACGTTATTTTCCCTACAGCCTGGCCCTCCCTACAATGTAGTCTGTCTCACAGTCCCTGAACCACATTATTTCCCCTACAGCCTGGCCCTCCTACAATGTAGTCTGTCTCACAGTCCCTGAACCACATTATTTCCCCTACAGCCTGGCCCTCCCTACAATGTAGTCTGTCTCACAGTCCCTGAACCACATTATTTCCCTACAGCCTGGCCCTCCCTACAATGTAGTCTGTCTCACAGTCCCTGAACCACATTATTTTCCCTACAGCCTAGCCCTCCCTGCACAATGCTAAAACTCTAAATGAAACAAGTCTAGATTTCTTCAGGTTCTGAATCCCCCATCTCACTGGGGCCACTTCTCAACTTAAATGGGTTTACTTGTTACTATCAAAAATATATACATGCATATTAGGGACTAAGTGGTGACTGTGTTCGTTCCCCTTTTGAAAACTCTTGAAGCAAGAAATACCACATATCTGAAACACTATGATAGGCTCAAAATTGTAGCCCTTAAGCCGAATTTATGAAATTATATATTTCTTGTCAACCGTCTGATGTCCGCTACGTGTGTTCTTTCAAAGACACACCGGTTGTGATTATTGATTTGCAATGTGTCATCGGATGTCGACAATCCATTCCAGCTGAATCCGTCATTGTTCGCGAATTAAATTATCGTGTTCTACACAAATGAAATAACAGATATAAAAAGCAGTAACTGACAGCATGAAATTTCAGTTTTGTATTTTAATTAATGCTTTCACGCGACCTCATACGGTACGGCTGATATGATACGGCGATGGTTCTGAATACGATGAATGTTTCAGTAAGCGACGACTTGAACTTCAGAGCCATGTTCAACAGTATTATATATATATCTTGGCGTTTCATCTTGGATTTGAAATTCTCTAATCTACCATAAAGTGTTGAAAGTAAAGCCCTGATGATGTTCACTATATTCTCAGCTCCCTAAGAAATATACAACCCAACCTAGAAGGCTGAGTGCAGCGTTCGAAATACCTCTCTGCACGACCGCCCGGGACGGGTTATTTTCAAGACTGCCAGATTCTCAAATTAACCTCCCCGACGGTCGGGTTAAAATTTAGACATGTATATCAAGATATTCATCATTTTTCAGGAAAATAATCATTCTTAACTCACTCACAAATGTGAAATTAACAGTTAATTCTTTTCTTGAATTGGCATGAGTTTTTTCAATATTTTAATTCAATAACACTAAGTAAATACTAAGCATTTTTTGTGGGCAAGTACGTTTTGGTCAGGGCTGGCAAGTTTTACATCTAACCAAACCTGTGGTCTGGCTGACAGTTTTGAGAGAGCGTCATATCCTGCTAAGAGTCATCCTACCGGGTACCCACGCACTGCTTGTTGAAGCAGCACAAAGACCTTGGGCGAACGTATTGTTCAGAATGCGGCGAAAAGAACTCTCAAGTCCAGTCCTGAAAACTGACGCCCATCCCACTCTTCATTCACCTGGTTTGTGTCCTGTGCACTATACACAAGACGTAACATCTCTTTAACAGTGAAACACACACTGAACACTTATTAGTGAATAAAAGGAACGGATGTGTGCACTGCAACTGCGAACGAACGACCATGAGACAAACTAAAGGTCATGGTCATATTAAATATATATGTCAATATGTGATATCTATATGAAATACAATAATCGTACAGCATTATTGCATTTCCCTCGACGGAGCCTATATTCCTCCATTTAAAAATAGATACTGCCTACATTAACAATTTAACAGTGCTACGGAAATCTATTTGCATATTTAGCCAACATTTGGGTAAGAGGTCCTCTGTCTGCAAGGTCATCTGAGGTCATATCTCGACAATCAATAGATATTCACTCGTTGTCCCACGTTTACCATGCATCGTAGTTGCTTAACATTCAATACAGTGTGAGCATGCCGGTCCAGAGGGAGATCTAGTCCACGCATCATCATTCCGTCATTAATTAATCGCTTGGCTTCATTGATGTAATTTTAATTTGTGAATGAAATATGATCCGAAGTCCGACGCTACAGTAAGCCAAGATTATAACCAACTCAAAAAGTCCACTAATTTAGCTCGTTAGAATCGTAGTTCCTTGAACACACGCTAAAATATTCAACCAAAGGCAGTTCGTTACATGAGTCCGTTCGTTTTAAACGCAGTATTCGGTGTACTTCTAGATAGACCTGAAGAGAACGAATGCTTAGTTCATAAAACGGAGAACTGAATTGAAAACGTAGTATATGAGTAAAAATGTAATGGCCCATTTTTTTGTGTTTTCACGAACATCAGTCAAAATTCGTCTTGTTTTGAATCGTGTCATTTTAACACAGTTAAGATAAATTACCAAATTCATTAAAGCGAACCTGACGCACACAAATTAATCATCTTCACAATTTCTCACGCAAGGATGAAATTCCGAGCGACGGATCCCACAACAATGCCAATTATAATTCCATTAGTACGTAACACAATGAAAGAAGCGCAGTCAGGTTGTCGGCACTAACCGATACCAGTGCTAATGTGTAGAGACGCCTGACTTGAAACTCGCGAGCTTAGAATCAGAGCTATTATAGATCGTGTATAGCCAAGCGAGTCACGCGAATGTCGTGAGATTTCTGCCGTTGCAATCTGTCATTCTTGAGCGTTCTTGTAATATGGGAACCAGAATGTTTTAAGCAGGCGTTTATTTAGACGAAAGCAGCAATCAATGATAACAAATTGTGAGGCAGGCCGATTATGGCGGAGTCTTTTTCCGAAATTAGTCAGAATTTACAACCGAGAGCATCAATTGTGTCATTTATGTTCAACATCCCTCTGCATCTTAACTGTTCCGGAATAACAATCAGCTTCAAATCCGCCAACGCGAGTGCGATACATCAAAACACGGTTTATTTTTAACCTTGACGTCATGTCAACGCTGGCGATCGATTTCATATCAAAACACACGGCGAGGAAATCAAAACATAAACATCGTGAAGCACGTGCGATCAGTGACGCATCGATTCCAACTGAAATGTAAACCGCGGGGTGTAAACAAGCCGTTATTTATGTCGACACGTATTTCTGATGTTTGTGCAGCTGTCTAATTAAACGTAATTACATTTATGTGACCATAAATACCATCTTAATAAGTCTAAACTAGATTTGAACCAGACTTCCTATCGTAGTGCTGTCAATTAAAAATGACCGGTTCCTTTTGTATGGGGATATATACATACACCGAAATCAATAGAAAGACAGCCTACTCTTGGTAAAAGAATGCGGAGGTTCAAGCAGCCCCAAACGAAGACTGGCGTGGGTTAGACATGCTCTGGGGAGCAGTGCTCGGGGTGCTATTTTTATCCTGTTCGTGAATGAGCGCGGTTTAAATGGAAAATGAGAGCGATGCAGGGGGTCTTCGAGGTTTCGGATAACATCAAGTAGTTCCACCTACCTTCTTGTTGTAGAAGCCGATGGTAAAATCAGAAATCTCAGTCAGGGCTGTGGTGCGTTGTTAGTTAATTCCTTAATTAGGTCACAAAGAAGTAAATGACTTGTAAAATACTAAGTCCGTCAACTTGTTCAAATGCCACGAAATTAACTATAGGTTACGTTGACTGATGACGATTCACCCTGTGAACGATTTCCGCAATATAAACAGCGTCTGTGTTACATCCTTTATAGAGGTTAGCGATGACGGGGTAGGGATGCGCATCCCCAAACACAGCATCATCAACACAGTTTGTGAGCAACAGGTTACACGACAGTGTCAATAGACGCGAGTCCTCATTCGCGATGTCAGCTCGACTTGGCGTTACAGTCACGAGACACAGTCCGCTAGGTTTTATCTCGGATTTACCGAGACGATATTCACTGACTGCCCTCGATCGCGTGCCATGAACGCTGAAGCATTGCACATGCCAACAAATAGCGTCTGTGTGCGTCGCCTCTCCACTCGCGTAAACGACACATTTCATTGGGTTCTTGTGTGTGGAATCACAGGCGTATCGAGTTCGGCTGCGTTCGGGAGCGCCGCTTCCGTGTCGCTGGTTTGGGTTCATTCACCTAGGATTGGTTCTCGGAGTTCCTTCTTGAATTGAGAACGCTGAGTGGGGCTACCTTCAACTGACTGACTGAGTTTTAGTTTCACGCCGCTTTTAGCAATATTCCAGCAACATCACGGCGGGGGACACCAGAAATGGGCTTCACACATTGTACCCATGTGGGGATTCGAACCCTGGTCTTCGGCGTGACGAGCCAAAGCTTTAACCACTAGGCTACCCCACCGCTCCGGCTACCTTCAAGTAATGTTTGACTAATAGTATGAAAAGTCCTTTGTTAAGTACCTCTACCTCAGAAAATGAGTTTATCGTGTTCTTGTTTTTAACCGTTCACGGGTGCATCTAGACTAACGCTTTGTCTTTGAGTTTATACTCTTATTTAAATTGAAAAGGATCACCAGTGAACCTGGGGAAATCTAGACTTGTTTCATTCAGGGCTTTTGCATTGCTCATCGTTTTCAGGCCCCAGCGGCCCCGGACAAAACATGATCTTCCCACTTTCTCTATTGGACACTGTGAAATGACACCAAGTTCTCAAGTCCGGAATCTTGGTGTAGTATTTGACTCATCTCTCTGCATGGAACCACATGTCAACAGTGTTTGTAGCAGCGCTTATTTCCACATTCGGAATATCGGCCTGATCCGCACGTACCTTGATGAGAAGACAACGAGTGCTGTGGTACAGGCGTATGTAACATCATACATTGATTACTGCAACTGGTTGCTTAGTCTCTCACGGTCCATGAACCACATCATTTTCCCTACTGCCAAGCCTCTCTGCAGTGCTAAAGCCCTTAATAAAGCAAGTCTAGATTTCCTCTAAATCTATGGTCTCCTTATGGCTCCTTTTCAATTTAAATGGGCTTGTTTGTTACTATCAAAATTATATATATTCAGAGACTAAGCGTTAGTCTACTCGTTGATCAGTGGTCTTCCAAGTCACGTGCTTCACAAGCTACAGAAGTCCAGATTTTAGCCGCAAGATTGATCAGCAGAACAAAGAAGATGGAACACATTACCCCTGTCATGGAAAATCTCCACTGGCTCCAATACAAAGTATTGCTTCTTGTTTTCAAATGCGTCCATGGACTGGCTTCAGAGTATCTTTCACAACTTGTAAAACCCTATGTTCCAACTCGATCTCTTCCCTCCAGTGACAAATCTCTAGTGCAAATTCAATGTACAAGAACAAAGTCTTTTGGTGACCGAGCATTCTCTTTAAATGGTCCCAAACTCTGGAAAAATCTACCACAAGAACTTCGATCACTGACTGAACTTGAACCTCGGATCGATCATCGACCGTCAGCTCTCCTTTCCACTAGAGAAATATCGTTGTTCATACCTATTAAGCGATCGCATATTTATTCATTTTTAAAAATATTTCTAATTGACTTTTAGAACTGTCTTGCTGTCTTCAGACATGAAAGACAACGTCTGACATAACTGACGTAACTGCTTTCCATTCAAGTTCATCTGAGTCACCCGTAAGCCCCGTTTTTGTAACATAGGCCAATGGGGTTCAGCTTACTCAAAAACTCAAATAGAGGTCGAATTGGTACGTTTTCATTTTTAAGTTTTGCGTGTGTGTTATATATTTCGATATATGTTTTACTTGAAGCCAATGCTTCGGTGCATGTATTAGCTCTAGAAATCCCACAGTTATCCAAATAGGATTGTATCGTCTAAGCAACCATAACTGATCTAATGAGCCATTCGCAGTTTCACTGTGCTAGAGTTGGTACTTAGACGTGCATGGCTTAATCTTTGAGACAAGCATATGATTACTGGTAGGATCAACCAGATAAGCGTCTAAGACCATTATATGAAAATGGTTCCATTATATCCCAGTTGCGTAGATCGATGTTCATGATGTCAATCACTGGTCCGTGTGGTCCTGACTCCATAGCTTACAGACAGCAGTCATATAGCTCTTATATTGTTTGGCCCAGTTTATATCGATTCATTACGTGGATACACGAAACCGATCCAAATAAACATATTTCGATACAATTCACCATTAATTTGTGAAATCGTTACAGCCTCAGAACAGTGTGCGAAATAGTTTCCAAATTTTGCTAGTCAGTCGGACTAGCTATGCCTTAATGTTACTAGCCAACAGAATAATACACTAGTCCGAAATTTGAAAGTAGACACGAGTTTCATCATTAAGCTACTAACAT
The DNA here is from genome assembly GCF_003918875.1 of Haliotis rubra. Classification (NCBI taxonomy): domain Eukaryota; kingdom Metazoa; phylum Mollusca; class Gastropoda; order Lepetellida; family Haliotidae; genus Haliotis; species Haliotis rubra. Next base: position 11,796 of record NW_025765447.1, read on the forward strand.
GATGATTCTTTTTATCAGGCCACAAACCTGCATGATTTAAAAGTGTGTTATAACTTAATAAGACGGAGAGTGATATATTTACGAAATGACCCCTTGAAAACTCACTAGCCAGTCGGGCCAGTGACTGTGGAAATTTACTGGCCCGACTGTATTTTTACTAGCCACAGGCTAGCGGGCCAGTGGCTATTTCGCACACTGCCTCAGAACATTCACCACATCCGGAATACTCTGGTGATACAGAAAGGCGGAATAGTGTTCTTGATTACTGTCGTCTGAAACATTCGCCCAAACACAGTCGCGGTGTAAGGGAATTAACTCCGTACAGCGAAGCCAGGCCCTACAGCTGCTCAGAAGGTTGTTGTAAACCCGATTGTCGATATTCCTCGCCTCTGAGAAACTCTAGAGCAGGTTATGTAGGAAAGCGTGTAGTGGGCCGTCTCCCGCTGATTTACCACTCGGGGAATAATCACTCGCTTTCATCATAAAACACAATCCCGCGGTAAGGTGACGAGTATTGAATCGGGAAACGTACTGTTTGCATCACGATCGGTAAGCGAGACATGCGGTGGTGGAGTCGACAGCGTTTAGACGTAAGCTGTGACATTTTGTCATTAGACCAGGATCAAACGAAACCATTTGCAGATTACACAGACATCAAAGTGTTTAATGGCCAATGAACTGCCCCGCGAAAACGGGAATTTATTTGACATAAAGAGCTACTTGGCACCGTTTGATTGACACATGTGACTTGCAGGAATCTGCTTTTGGTAATTTGTAGATATGGAGAAGCACTGCTTCGTATTAATGATACAGTTTGATGCGGAATTTGTACACTTATTGCCCCTTATGTTTCTGGTCGATCGTTCGCGTCCAACAGCCTTTCATTTCGTAATCGAAATGTACTGGGTTAGTTCTCTATGGTAATGGTCAGGGCAGATTACCCAATTTGAGGGGATTAATGGGGGTTGTTACTTCGTTGGATTGACAGGACTGCTTATAAAATGGTAATAGATCTTCCCACAAGGAACCTGTTTTCTGTGTCTGGGAGTAATGACTGGATGGCCATGCTCTTGATACTCGATGAAAGTGGAAGTGTGTCTCTGCAAGAACGTTTGAAGATTGTCAACCCTTTCCGTGTTGCAGTCGTTACTGGGTCTTGTAAAACCTTGTTTAATCAGCTTTCGGAAAGGCATTCAAAACCTTTTAAGGTAGACAGGACATGTCCAAATCTAACACATCAGTTACCAAAATTATGTTCGATGTAATTCCCTAGTTTATCCTTTACCTGGTGGGGTAGCCTAAAGTGGTTGAAACGTCCACTCGTCACGCCGAAGACCCGAGTTCGATTCCCCACATGGGTACAATGTGTGAAGCCATTTTCTGGTGTCCCCGGCCGTTATGTTGCTTGAATACTTCTAAAAGCGGCGTAAAACCATACTCACTCAATCTTTTACCGGAAAAACGTTTGACTTGCCTTTCCTTGTGTTTGCGACGCTGTCTCCGGCCGCGACGGGAGTGAGTTTAGTTTTATGCCGCTTTTAGCGACATTCGAGCAATATCAATGCTTTGGACTCGAGAAATGGGCTTCACACATTGTACCCATTAGAGGAATCGAATCCAGGTCTTCGACATGATGAGCGAACGCTTTAACCACTAGGCTACCCGACCGCGACGGGCAGGATATGTCCACATTTTCAAGAACATCTGGTGTGATCACCAACAGTTGCATACCCGTGAAGATCTGGGTTAGAATATTGATCTTCAGTAACCCATGCTTGTCGTAAGAGGCGACTACCGGGATCGGGTGGTCAGGCTAGCTGACTTGGTAGAGTCATCGGTTCCCAATTGCGCAGGTCGATTCTCATGCTGTTGATGACTGGATTGTCTGGTCCAGACTCGATTATTCACAGACCGCCGACATATAGCTGGAATATTGTTGAGTGCGGCGTAAAACTAAACTCACTCACTCACTAACTGTTGCAAGGATATATTAGACGTTTAACAATTTGGTGAAACCGTGAAACCCGTGTTGACAATCCAACGATCATAATCGAGCCTGAATGAGTTTCACCCCTGATGGTTGGTTTCACAATAGTTCTAAAACGCCTTTGACATTCCACCTTAACATTGGGCTTTCGAAAACAAATGTTATATTTGGGATTACACTTCTCAGCAAAGCACAGATTCTAGTGCATTTACGAGTTGGTTCCACTCCGGGATTCGAACTCTCAATTTCATCTAATCGGCGGTGCATGATATTGACATGAAGTTTGTTTTGAAGATCAAAATACCATTAGACCTCCTGCTTGTGTTTGGTTAATGGACCTGGGAAATTAAAAAAAGATTTCAGTCTCTGTATTTCAGTTCAGTCTCTGTATACCATTTAACATAGCCTTCTGTTCTAGGTGAACACAAGTGGTTGGGTGGCCTAGTGGTTAAGCGTTCGCTCATCCCGCCGAAGACCGAGGTCCGATTCTCAAAAGGAGCAAAATGTTGATCCCATGTCCGAGATCAGTCATGATTTGACGGAATATTGCTAAAACGGCCTAAAGCAATATACATTCCCTCTGTTGTTTTCTGTAGAGCTTCCTCGGTAATGGCGTTCGTAGTTATGATTCCCCATAGGGAAAATTAATAGTAAAAGTTCATGGGAATCAAATTCCACGTGCACAGGACATGACTGACACCGGGGACGTTTTTTATTAATTTGTTTATTTCACAGTGCCGACCTGCAAATATTTCACAAATGTTTCAATACAAATTAAATTGTGTTGACAGTCGTTTTTGCTACCGGCGCAGCAATTTTCGTAATGAACAAACTTCAACGAAGGTCGATAGAAGAAAATAACTCTTTCATGTTTTCTTTCATGTATATTTTTTTTCTTAATTTCAATCGACCAATAATACTCTAAGTGATCACTTTAAGAAAAAAACCGTATTTTTTTCAATTTATTTTCAACCACCTATGGAATTTTAAAAAGGAAACGATGGCAAAAGATTTATATTCTGCCGGTGTAGAAGATTAAAGGAGATTAAATTGGCAAAAAAAGGTTTAGTTTGGCATCTGTTATGGACAGGTGGTGATGTATTTTATACCAAAGACACTTTTGTTCTTAATATCCTGTACCCTTTGGACTATTACTATAATACAAGCAAAATGAACTGCTTCCATATATCAGCTGAAGCCTTAACGGTCTGAATGTACACTACCGGACAGAAAGAACACACCCATATTTGGTTGTGCATATACTGACTGACTGAGTTTGGGTTTTAACGCCGCTGTTACCAATATTCCAGCATCATCACGGCGGGGAACACCAGAAATGGGCTTCACACATTGTGCCCATGTGGGGATTCGAACCCGGGTCTTCGGCGTGACGAGCCAACGCTTTAACCACTAGGCTACCCCACCGCCCCAAGGTTGTGCATATAACCGGTAGTTATTGGGCTGTGGTTTTCAACCATCTACAGGAAGGGGCGACCGATGTTAGAGAAAGGGACAAGTGATATTAGGATACGGAAAAGGGCGAGTGGTGAAAGGTTGCAAGAAGGGACAAGTGATATTAGGATACGGAAAAGGGCGAGGTTGGTGACAGGTTGGATACAAAAGGGCGAGTGGTGAAAGGTTGCAGGACAAGTGATATTAGGATACGGAAAAGGGCGAGTGGTGACAGGTTGCAAGAAGGGACAAGTGATATTAGGATACGGAAAAGGGCGAGTGGTGAAAGGTTGCAGGAAGGGACAAGTGATATTAGGATACGGAAAAGGGCGAGTGGTGACAGGTTGCAGGAAGGGACAAGTGATATTAGGATACGGAAAAGGGGCGAGTGGTGACAGGTTGCAGGAAGGTTGCATATTAGAATACGGACAAGTGATGAAAGGATACGGAAGGAGAGATATTAGGATGGGAAATGGACTAGGATGGGAAATGGGGAAGTGATGAGCGGAGGAGGATAGTATCGAGTGATGGAAGGTTAGGTAACGGTCCGAATGACCGAATGGTTCCGCATTGGTCACAGGAAAGGGCGGATGATCAAAAGTTATGGAAAGCGGCGAATGATCAAAGATAACAGAATGGGGCGAATGATCAAAGGTTAGGAAAGGGAATGGTAGTAAAATGTTACGGAAATCGGCAAAAATCTTACCCTGTATTTCAAATTGACTTGTTGTTTTTTTAAAGACGTTCCAAAGTGTTTAATGTTTAAAATCATGTATAGACTAAAGCTATTTTAAGTGGAATTTGTTTTCACATTGACGATAGACATGATATTTGATTGATGAACAGTCTTCACTCGAAATCATTAGTTTGTGTTGCACGTCCGATTAGTGTAAACAAATATCGCAGAATTCCAGCACATGAAGTGAAAACTTCGTCACGCATCTTTACAGACGAGAAATACAAAGATTTACCAAGACGAAACTGTACTTTGGCTTTACTGCTCAATAGACACATTCATACACGTCCTTATACTCTCAAATGCGTTTACGGTGGGCGCAGCATAGATGGCGAACCAGTCAAGTTGTCTTTGATACCATCCGGGCATGGACGGATATGATCTATGAACTGATTCGTGTGTGTTTGGTTTCAAAAACAAAGAACAAAACATGGAAGTCAGAGAATAATCAGCCCTTATTGCCGAAACAGATTCCATTTGGCGTAAAAGGGAAATACTGGAGGAAAGTATATTAATGGATCATTGAAAATCAGTGATCACACCAGGTGTTTGTGAATTAAGCACACACTAATAAATAACTGTCATTTTGCACGTACTACTGGAATAAACTGTAACAAATAACTGTGCATTATTTGATGTTATGCCATTTTCTAATGCAAAACGATAATAATATGATTTGTGTTTTCCTTAATCACTGTTTAACTGTCGACAGGATAATATCGAAATCTGTATGATTTTACACTAAGCATCGTGAAACGCCCATGAAGAGATGTGATGTCAAAATTCAGTTTACAAATTCAGTATCGTGTGTTCATCATTGGCGTTGATGCAGGCTTGATAACAACAGCACATAGACGACACTAAGCGATTGAAGAAAGCTTGGGGAATGTTGTTCCATGTTTGAACCAACGCTTGTCCCAATTCAGCTAACATCAATGGTTGATTCCGTACTTGACGTAAACGTCTCTCCATTTCATCCCAAGTGTGCTCGATAAGGGCATAGGTCCGTGAAAAAATCTGGCCAGGGGAGTACCGGAATGTTCTGCTGTCTCAGGAAATCTGTCACCACACGAGCGACATGTGGACGGGCATTATCTTGCTGAAGTTACCTCTCTGTCCTTGAATGAACGGCTGCACACGAGGCCCAATGATCTCATCCCTGTATCGCAGACCTGTCAGATTCTCACTGACAGTACAAGACCATACAATATCCGACCGTGTTATGTGCGTAAACTTAAGGTGTCCAAAAGCATGCAAAAAGTTAGTATGTTCAATGTGCACAAAGTGCACGTACCACGCGCGATGCGTAACATCAAATTTCATACAAAGTGCTTTACTACATGTTTAGTTAGGGTTATTTTTATAACTTTCAAATTTGCTTTTATTTTATGCAATTTTATGTCATGCACAGTTACTCTTTTCCGTTAGTATATAATGGGGCAATGCACGGTTTACGGTGATGGTCATGTTTAATCACCTCGATATTGCTTCCCGAGGTTATAGTTGACCAACTTGAGTAATTAAGGGAAAGCTGAATGCAGGTTACGGAAAGGGGCGAGAGTTGAAGAAAAGCCCGGGGTATTCGGAATGAAATTAGCCGAGAGGCCCCGAGCGCAAATGAGAGGCTCAACAACACGTGTGATAAGGAGCGTATTATATTCATAACATCTGGGGACTATGAATTTTACTGAGGAACATCGTTTTCTGTCACTGTTTCAAGATATACATTGTATTTATCTGAAAGCACTAACGAATGGTTTTGGGGGTCTACTTTAAGAACAGACCTTCCCACAACCACAAATTGCATGAACAAGAACGACTAGTTCACGCAAGTGGCACGAAGATTATGCGTAGCAGAAGTTTTGAACATTTCAAAATTTTCTTTGCACCCTGGTACGCAGCCCCGCACAGGTTATGCACATTTCACACCAGTCTACGCTGAATTTACTCACTGACACGCAAATTGCGTAGCAGTGCGGGAACAACATTCGTGCAAGTGCGAGGGTGGCTTAAACCGTGCTTGTCGTAAGATGCGACTAACGGGATCGGGTGGTGAGGCTCGCTGGCTTGGTCCATACATATCATCGTATCCCAATTGCGTAGTGAGTGAGTGAGTGAGTTTTGCGCTGCATTCAGCAATATTCCAGCAATATGATGGCAATCTGTAAATAATCGATTCTGGACCAGACAATCCAGTGATCAACAACATGAGCATCGATCTACGCAATTCGGATACGATGACAAGTGCCAACCAAGTCAGCGAGCCTGACCACCCGATCCCGTTAGTCGCCTCTTACGACAAGCATGGGTTGCTGAAGATCAAATCTAATATGAGAGTGACACAATAAAGCTCATACAAGAGGGGAGGTGGGGTAGCCTGGTGGGTAAAGCGTTCGCTCGTCACGCCGAAGGCCCGGGTTCGATTCCCACATGGGTACAATGTGTGAAACCCATTTCTGGTGTCCCCCGCCGTGATATTGCTTGAATACTGCTAAAAGCGGCGTAAAATCCAACTCTCACTCACTCACTCATGCAAGATGGCCGCCAGAATCCTGTATTTCTCAGAAAAACTTGATTTCAGAATTTGCTCTACCAGTTTCACTATGTCGACAACCTCATTGTAAGTCATGCTGTTCAGAACACTAGGCAAGTTCGATCGGTTTGTGTTACCAAGTTTGTAAGCAATTTGTGGGTTTCACCAAAGTGGACAAAAAATCTGTGACCAGCATCACTCCGAGTGCAACCTTCCTTGGCACATCAAGCTAAAGGGAGATGGCTTACTGAAATACCGTTAACATCAGCGTTAAACCAAACCTCTCCTCCGTTAAAAACCGGACAATCATGAAACACATAAAAACATGGATTTTTCAACCGGACAGAACCAAACTTTATCGATCGCTCTTAAAGTAAATCGTTCACATGGCATGTTTTCAATGAACTAAAGGATAATAAGGAACGTGTTTTAACTTCATCGCCTAAATCATCGAAAGTGTGAAGTCAGGATTTGAGGTTTCAACTTACCGAACTCGAAAAAGCGTTTCATATTTCATGCCCGAGCGTCTCACGCTGTCTTATGTTTCAATTTGGTGTAAATTGAGTCCGCAAACAATACCGTAGAACTCTAGAGAGCGGAGCAGTTCTTTCTCCGCGCCAATAATCGCCAAATTGAATGGAAAACAATTTAATGTGCCACTGGGCTGGAACTCGGGGGGTATTTTATATCCGAAGATTTCATTTTCAGTCCGGACGAATGACCCATGGGGGAGATTGTACTTAATTCCTGAATAGGATCTGTGGTAGTTCTTTGTAGTAAATAGTCTGATTTTCATAATTACAGCAACTTCACGGTGATTACTTACATCTGATAACGAGCGTTAGGAATATAAAGTGGATGATATGTCTTCACATCGCAACAAATCAAGGGTATTGTCTCTGAATAGCTGTCTCGTAAATCTGAGTTTAGATTGAAGTTGGACTGAGCGTTACTTAGTACACATGGACTTAGGACATTTTGAACAAATTGACTTTTAATATCTTCTTTAGAAAAAAAGAGAACTACCTTAACACAATATCGTTAATCTTGTCGACAATAGAAGTGACAAAACCATTTCCACACTCATAACAAGCATCTGCTAAAAGCAGAGTCGATCAGAGATACGGATAAGCTGCATATCTACGTAAATTACGCAAAGATTTATGTGACAATTCAATTCCTATTAAGTCTATTGCGTACAAGTACGCTTGAATTTTTGTAAATACTCAATAAATTTGATCTTACATGCTTACACACAAAAACAGATAAAGTACTGAGGTATATTGAGAGGTTCTATTTCAACACATGAACTTGAAAACTTGCAGTCTTTCTTATCGTTTCTCATATTACAGATCAAATATAAAAACTAGCATTTTTACAGTTAATGGAAAATGGCGAAATACTCGAATGAATTTGAGTGAGCTGGGTACAATTTATTTGGTTACTCAAAGGGATATTAGGATACCCAATTGAGATGAACACAAGCGAGTACATAACTCAATGACCCAAAAAGGGTCAATGATCTGTACATATAGCTGTGGGGTCGATTGTACAATTGTGACTGACTGAGTTTGGTTTTACGCCGCTTTTAGCAATATTCCAGCAACATCACGGCGGGGGACACCAGAAATGGGCTTCAGACATTGTACCCATGTGGGGATTCGAACCCGGGTCTTCGGCGTGACGAGCCAACGCTTTAACCGCTAGGCTACCCCACCGCCCCTGTACAATTGTGACTATATCATGAGTATTTATATGTTTCAGCAGTAGGTGTACGATGTTGTTTGTAAACAAATCGACTCTGGACCAGACACTCCAGTGATTGTCACCATTGTCACACGAAATGCATAAAAGGGTAACCTGGCTGCGCAAGATGGTTTGATTGGTGAACGTGAACAGAATGGCTATATACCAGTGTTCTAAGTGGAGGTAAAAGAATGAAAAACACTAAAGTACGGTTATAACGAACTCAGAAAATCGACCAATAATTTTATTTCACTATTACCGTAGTTCGTTATACGTGTTTCGAATAAAATATACGGAGACAAAGAAACAGTTCGTTTTTCTGTCAGTTTGATATACGGGTGTTCTGTATAACCATTGTTTACTGAAAGTATACTAAACAACAATAGAAACGCACCACCAATAAAATACGAAATATCCCCGTCAGACTGAAATGCACCCGTGATATCTGAGCATCGTCGGTGCATGTTTGTATGGTGCCATTCATATACTCTTGATGGATATTTGCCATACACGCCAACGGAATCTATGTCGGCGGATAATCGAGGCTTGGAATTCGATGACGTTGTATGTTTCAGTCGGTCACCTAACGGTACATACATGTACGACACGATATTAACTTGGTATTAACGATATAACCTGAGCCATGACATTCACATATAATTAGTGCAGTAGTCAAGATGCATCCCCCTCATCACATTTGAGGAAGCAGACAAAGAAAGGATTTTCAAGTTTGTAGCATCTTTGTGAAGAATATGTTGTGGCTATGAGATTGCATACACCCGTGTTTGATGGTTGCTAAAGGGAACAGGCCGAAAATGGTTATATACACATGGACAAAAGTATGGCAACTTATATTACTTTTAACCTGTTATTGACATCTATATTCATATCATTTGTTTATGTGATTATTTTGACCCCTCGGCGCACCATTCAATTTTAGAACGTGCACTTGCTTTCTGTTAAAGTCGAGCCTCAGGTGCAATACGTGTACCCGTCATTAAGCAAATATGAAGTTTCAGTAAGTGTTCGTACAGTTCGATAACGAATTAATTGATTTCCGTTGTTGATAAGCACATATGTGAACTTCTGAGCTGGCATCTTCTAAAAGAGTTATTGGTACATGTATGCGGAATACTGCCATGTCGTTGAGGGCTAATACAAGAGATGTTGGTTAACTATCACCCGAATGATCCAAACTTTAACACACTAATGGCGTTAAAGACACTGTTCAGGTCGACCACGAATGACAGCCCTTAAGATGAATATTTGTCTCAGAACCACAAGTCATTTCAAGTGGCAAGGCTTCATTGATGTGCGGGTAAGCGTCACATGACACACCCCGTGATATTAGATAAACTCCGAATGAATAACGGTATATCACTCACATCCCAGACGCGGTTGTTGTACCACATTTCAATGACCATCCTCAGAACCCGAGGCCAGTCTTCATGGACTACACGTCTGGGCCACATCGTTCATATGCCATTGGAGATTTGTTTAGTCAAGAGGCGGTAGCAACTCTACCTTGGCCAGTCAGGAGTCTAGATCCCTATCACATACAGCATGTTTTGGACATTATGAGTCGTAATACGTCAGTGAGATGCTGCAGTATAAAATTACGATGTATTGGAACAAGCCCTCCACCAAAAATGGAATACAATACCTCAACGTCAAGTTCAACGATTGATACAGTCAGCGAGGAAGGTCAGGGATGTTATTGCAGTTAGCGGAGGTTACAACAGATGTCCACATTTTGCTCGGTCAGTGAAACTTATGTACTTTCTTGAGGTTTGTATGCCAGAATTCTGAAAATGAAGAAACATGTTAACGTTATACGACCTTAGTTATCACATAACTACGAAATGAATTCTCTTTTTTTTAAATGGTTTCTTCTCTTAATAAACTACAGTTTGTTGCGTTTATATTTCCCATTTAATTATTCCAGACTGTAAGTTAAATTGAGGTTTGAATATGGTCATTTTCTATGGTAGATGGTAACACATTACACCATGAAAAATATGGGGTGTTGCGATACTTTGTTTATGTGTATATATTCGATGGTGATATATATGATACCAGTATCACATCTGTGCTTTGAGCATCACGTTTGCAGTGTTTGGGCGACTGTTTTCAGCCGTGTAACGTTTTGATAACGTTTTATAATTGTACTTTTGGGGTCGTATTCAATTTCCAAGTGTATACTGTTTTCCCTCACAGTTTACGTAACGTCAAACGTTGTGATTATAACATTCGCGAACTCGAGGCAATGTCACGTTTCATATACATAAAAAGAGTACAGAAAGTTTTAACCAGATGACGTCAGTCAAAAGTCAACGGAACATTTCTTTTACGTGATGGGAAGCTTGATCATCTAGCACAAAATATTTATCTACGACGAAGGTAAAAAATAAATCTCATTTCCTCATACAGATTATTTTGACAAGAAATGAATTGAAAAGATTCTACCAAAAGTTCCTTCCCTTGTCGAGAACCACGACATGACTCTGTGATGATCATGCTCTCGGCTGCTGCTGCTGCGTCAAGTGAATCTCAGCCGGCCGCGCTGTGATTGAATACAAATATTTATTATTCTGAGTAGAAGATGTGAAAAGCGTTTGGATAACGAGCTGCAGTGTCGACATATTGGAGCGTCAGACTCTATGTAATGAACGACCTCTTGGTGACCTGAATAGCCTCGCGATGATCGGAGTAGCCTCGTGATGATCTGAATAGCCTCGTTGTGACCTGAACAGCCTACTGGTGATCTGAATGTGGGTGCTTCTTTGTATACAAGGTCTTTTACCCCATAAATTGGTGCCACTCGGCACATGTCGTCTCTTTCCGTATGATGACTCCATAGTGATTGAAGAGTCTTGATTTACTCGACTATTTACAGAGCATCATCGTATAGTACCCACGCATCGTTTGCATGTGGGACGCTCGAAAGCTCAACATTCGCAACATTCGTCTACACCCGACCCTTTTTGTAACCGCCGCGAAGATCAGTGTTACCGATGGTCCCACGAGTGGGCCACAGATGCGTTAGCAAGTTTCTGAACTCTCAATCTGGACAATGAAACACAGCCGGCTCGCCATTAACTAAAATTTTCTGTTCTGCACGATTCTGTTCTAAAATGACATACCAGCTTGTGGAGACTTGCACAAGTCTCTAAGATAATAATAAATAGTTTAAATGATACTTTCTATCAAATATAAATATTCCTCAAACGGACTGGTGTACTGTCCGCTTGTCAAGACTTGCCTCTTTAAATGATAGAATTACTATACAACAATGGGCTTAGCATTCAGTAGAGCCTTGGAGCAAGACTACAGCTTGTGGTACAACATGGCAGGAGATCAGAATGGTATTAAAGTCGACATATATATCTCATATGAGAATGTATTGTTTTATTGCTAAATGCTATAAGATATGATACCATTTTTGTGAGGTTTAATCGTAACAAGATGGGGGAAGAGGTGTGTCCCGACGGCATATATAATGTTCAACAGCTGAAAATGCTGTACATTTCATCTCTGCGATTCATACACATTTTGTTCGGCTATTTTAGCGTGAAATGTAATATTATCTGTAAAATATCTATATTGCCCCAAACGCACTGTTCCAGTGAAGAAGTCAAAGTTAAAGAGGAAATGATTACATTTTTCCTTCTTTTTTTTAAAATTACTAGATACTATAGCAAATAATATAATATATAACATAATATTTCTTTAATGGAGCATTCCACACAACGCAGCTTACAAGGCCTCTTTCCGATTGTCCATAAATCCGCTGCTTAAATTCCAGACGAATGCGAAGACTGATTGTCTTCTCCGAGGTCCGCGCCCTGCAGAGTACCTAAGCTGAAACACCGTCACTACAATGACCTCTGGCTATGTTATTGTAGCTGGCTCTACACTCTTCTGGACAATCACCCTAATCAGAAAAAATGACCACTCAAGCTGGCCTTGATCTGTCTAAGTGACATTTCATGTCATTCCCACATAATTAGACACATTCATCATTTTTGCTCCTGTGGACAATTTTCCCTCCAGAGAGAGGTGTATAGTGACACATTGCACTGGCAAAGCACTGTGTTTGTTGAAATCATTAGTGCGAAACAAAGTGATAAAAACAAATCTCAAAGGAAAAGATTCTCTTATAAAAATTCAGTTGACAAATAAAAATATATACTGAAGGGTAAAAGAAAACATGCACTTGTAAATTGAATTTGACCCAAAAATTGCAATCGTTATCAAAACATTACACACAGTCGGCCAAAAATCACCATCAAATGATTCCACAATTTCTTGTTTGTTTAAGTTTTATCTAGTATCGAACATGTACTTCTTTCTGATTCTCAGATACCTGTTTGTAGTGTTAGGTTCTATTTCGAGTGCTGAACTCAAGGTTTGGTGCCCAGTTCCTAAAAATACCAATTTCGAGAGTTCTATCTAAAGCAATATTTTATTAGTATCACAAATACAATAATGCATTGCCAGACTTAAATTTACAGCAAAGCATAGAGAGTATTCATGAAGGTAAAACACTTACGCCAAAGGGCACAGGATCACAAAAAATGAATTTGTCCAATGTCAGAACGTCATGTTGTCATGCCACGACATATAACTATCCACCTTTAATGCATAGATGGACACGAGAAACTTCCTTCACATAATGTGTCTATGTGGCTATCGAACCCATGCCTTCGGTATTGGGAATCTCTTTTGGGGCTTATTATGGCAGTTACGTGATTCTGGACGAACATTTGTGATGCCTACAGGGTAATGAGCCTTTGAAAGTACATATTCTGTCAGACAAGGTGTGTTACTGCTTTAACAGTATGATCTAGTTTTGAAATATACTCCCCATCAAAAGTTTAGACTCACTAGTGTAAATGTAGCCACTTACTTAAGTCAACTCTTCTAAACTAGAGATTGCAAAATTGTCCATACTGTTTAAAGGTATTGTTTACACATGAACTGATGTATTGTGAAACAAATTCCTAACGTTGAAAAGATTATTGTCATGGGTTAACAAATGATGAAACGCATTGAAAATTGACAAATTTTTAACAAAATTTTACACCACAACACAGCTGTTTCACATGCACGATATTTGCACATGTTTTTTAGCAATTTAATGCATGATCCTCGTGCAATTCATCTGCGGAAAGTTTGCAGTTGGTTCCCCAAAGTTAGTGGAGAAATTCATCTTCGATGTAACCACACATATATGCATAACATATAGTGAGTGCTTTAAGTGAGTCTAAACTTTTTCTAGGTAGTATATATTGCTTGGTTTGTATTAAGTCATGTCGGAGTAAGGCTCTTGTTCGACACTTTAAACTATACACACGTGGTTGAACTGTGTGCAGCACATGTATTCCTTGCAAAGTCTTTAACAGTGTTTGAGATTCACAGCATAACACTACATTATCACGACATATACAGGAAATACAAGCTCGTCTCTTGGTGGCTTTACTATACCTATTTCATATGAAGATAATGTTCTATTAGCTGTACTCGATCTGAAACCTTCCTGAAGCAAGGCATCTCTAAGACCCTCGAAACTAATTAATGCTTATTTACGTCTCAGTGAATACAAGCACGGCATTAAAGTAAATCCGTCGTATTTTCCAGCTTTTAGAGTACTGTTGGCTTCCGGCAATATAGTCCGTAAGCTTCACATGATGTCCGATTGACCGGTTCGTATCTTTCAAGTCTACTACGCAGCTTCCCTGTGATTAACTGACCACTGGCTAGCTTCTGGCCATCTGCTGAAATGGTACCAAGATTGCGTGACGTTTCTCAGAGAGACAGAAATGGCAATCCTCCCGATTGCATCGTTACGTCAGTGAGTGAGTGATATGGCCGAAAACGTGATAAGTTTCACATACTGACCTTTTGAGTGCAGAGCTGCCATGTCCAACAGGACCAGTTTTTTACATTTGTTTCACATTTCATATTTAGTAAGTATTTCTCAGTTCGGTTTGAACGGAGAAACGGTTGATACAGACTCCATTATAGGTTATTACTTACCAGTATGTGCCATAATAATGACATAAAACTGCGGATCCTGGAACATTTAAGGGACGCAATTTAAATTACAGACTGCAGCACTTTAGATGACTACACCCCCACCATCCACATCCGACTCTGCTCCACGGGGAAGAAGACAAGGAGGAAATAGAGGTAAGTTTGTTCTTTCAGCAGACAAACCCCTTTGCCATATCCTTCTATCAACAAAACATCAATTATCTGTCAAATCTATTTTGTTTTCAATAACCTCAAATAGGGACATATAAAACATCATGAAATGAATCTTGAAAAATCCTGAATTCATATCTTGCCAAACTGAAATAAAAGTTCAAAGAAAAAGACACTTTGACGATATAACATTTCCGTGTCTCGCATGTTCCCAGGTTAAGGAATATCAGCAGTGCATATTTGTGCAAACAGGAAGTCTCGTGTCCTGTTTCTTTACTGAACCTGTTTGAAATGGGAGAGAAAAAAACGTTTTCCGGCAAACATACATATTTATGTTACTCATCCAATATTTTCTTGTTAATCTCCGGTGTACATCGTTCAGCCGATTCTGACCTGTATATGCATCATCGTCCACTCACTTCCGGTGCTGTCGTGCGCAGCTGTGCTTCATGCATACAGTCACCCAGTCTCCATGCGTCATCGCCAAGGATGTCATGGGAAATAGTTCTTGAATTCCAGGTTCTAAGTTGACATTGCTGTCAAGTTAGAGGCGGCAATAGTTGGTGCCAAGTGTTACCCTCCCTAGCGCTCTATGGGGACAAAACAGACACTGACCTACCCGGAGGCAACTGAGTTTTGTATCTATGTTAAGGGTATCACTGGGTATATGTACATGTACTTAGGATGAGATGGTACGTTATCTACATCTACGAATATAATACTCAATACATGAATAAATCCCGTTCGATTCCGGGTCTAAAGAGGCGAGCATGTGGATCGGGTGGCCAGGCTCTATGATTGGTCTGTTACCGTGATGTGGCCTGATCACAATATCAGTCACTTAATTGGCTGACTCAGACACGATAATTCACATGGGCTCAAGTCGTACAGCTGAAATTCTGGGGGAGTATGGCGCCAAGTTGCAAACAATATGAATTATATGAGCAGGTGAGCTACAGAACCCGTGTCTTTAACGATCAGGATGGAGACGTTCTTTCACTTAGTTTCCTTCCTCTTCGGGAACAGACTTGAAGCTGACAGACCATGTTTTCTGAATTCTCCTTAAACAGCGAGCGTGCTTTGTCAGCCTCGCTGCTAGTATACAGCTGTCGTGATTTATTACATCATCACAAACTTTTGGCGTATAAAAGTTGTACATTTCTCGACAGTATTCACTAGGGGCCTATTGATCTGGATGTCTATTGAACCAGTCCCCATCTGAGCATCAGACTTCTATCAGCAAGTACACACGACATATTGCTCCAGATGGTGGAGCTATAAAACCGGGATGTAAGATGCATTACATTTTTGTATTGAATCAACATACCAGGATCGCTTCGAGCAACAGAACTAATACAGAACCTCGTTACTTGTACATACTCACTATGCAGCAATCTTTATATATTCTCCTTGTTTCAAATTGTTGTGTCACTTGCTTGATAACGGTGTTAGTACCTACACCGAAACGTCGCACTCATTGCAATAAAGTTGACTATCCATATAACTTAGTTTTCCTTCAATGCCATAAATTATCTACAAAACTGACACAACGTGGTTCTTTCACTTTCCTTCATGGTAAACATCTTAAAACCTAAAATGGCTTCAAGTTCAATAATCTGGTCGATACAAAGCCAACACGTCATCCCGTTATCTCAGCCACTCTGGTCTTTGTTGTTGAGTTTGTGTGTGCTGAGACATTTTCATGAAAGACAGAGTGCTCTGTAAAGTTTCTTCAGCATCGTTTTAAAATGAAATCAATTTGGACGTTGTGTTAACATACCAAATTAAGTATCCCTCCATTACGTAGTTTATTTCGTGTTATCCTCTTTCATCACTTAAGCAGCTTTGATGGGGTTTTTGTGTGTGTCTTTTTCATTTTGTTTTTGTCAGTCTACTCCGGGAACCATCAACTAAAACTGCAACAGCTATTGTCAGTGCGTAAGTAACTGAGCTAGGAGCGAGTGAGAATAGTTTAGAGCCGCTGTTAGCAACGTTCCACCAATACTATGATGGGGGACACCAGCATAGGGCTTCACAGACAATACCCTTGACGGGGATCAAACCCGGGTCTTCGGCATGACGAAATAACGCTTCAACAATCAGCAGGATTACAGATAGTGTTAGCAGGTTTGAAATCTACAGTTCCCACTGTCACGGGGCTAATTCATACCAGATGACAAACTGAATGTTCAGTAAAATCTGTTGTCTAGAAACATACAGAGCAAACTATTGATGCCATCCTTCAATTTAAAACGATACATCTTCCAGAAGCTAGTCATTCTTTTCATTCCTTGCTCTATGTATTCGTTTTACACAAAATTCGTTGATGTGTTTTTCTTTCTTCGTTGTTCTTTCTCAGGATCAATAAACTCTTTCTCGGGAAGAGGACAGACTGACTTGCTTTTATTTGATGTATTTTCCCGTAATCGTCTTTGATGCTCAACTCCAGTTCTTTTCCTCTGAGGAATATTCGCCATTTACTTGAGAAGGTTTAGAAGTTGCAAATTTTGAGAAAGTCCGAACTGGTGTAATTGTCACCAAAACAAATCACCGAATCCTTTAGTTACTTCAGAACAGAACAGACCGGGATGCATTGTGACTCACGCCGATTCTAGGAGTAAGGTTGTATTTTACGTATTGATCCAACACATATTGGTTGTGGAAGTGTAAAACAAATGTGAATTGTTATTTTCGTTTAGGTAGCGACAACAATAAAGGATTAAGATGACCGTCAAATGATGTTGGTTTTCTAGTCATTTTCACAATTAGCATGTTGTGTGTCACTGTTCTGAGCCACTCAACTCACGGCCCAACGAGGCTACCCGAGTTGCCTCCCTTTGCTCGATGTGAAAGTATCCTTTTCGTCAAACGTGTGTGTTCGCAGTTTGCATATGTGTGTGCCGGCAGCATGTAATCCCAGCTTGGAATCTGAGGGCTTGAGATTTGTGGTGCAGAAAGAACCATGGACAGTTAATTAAAACATGTGACTGATCCTGTAAATCATGTGGTTCCCAGCAGTATATGCCTGTTATTGAACTATTGGAAATGCTAAGCATTTCATCTTTGTTATGTTTTATTCCCCTTTTTTAGGGTGAAAGAAATAACGAAAGTAAACAAACTGAAGAAAGCCTATTCATAAGTTCACCCTGACACTTTTCCAATCAGAATCACATTTTGTGATTATACATGTATGGTCACTCCATTTTATAGAATTGAGATGTAAACAGATGCAGAAAATGTCGCATCATAATTTTTATAATGGATGATTCGACACACGATAAATTCTGCAAGACCGTTTCTAGGTATCGTTTAAATACGCTTCTTAAATTCACGATGACTGATTGTCTTCTCCGAGGTCCGCGCCCTGCAGATGCCCTATGCTGAAACACCGTCACAGCTAAGGCTTCTGGCAATGTTATTGTAGCCCCTACACACTGTACACTGTCCTGGACAATCATCCTAATGAGAAAAATGACCACTCAAGCTGACCTGGATCTATCTAAGTGATATTTCATGTCGTCCCAAAATAATGAGACACATTCATCATTTTTGCTCTTCTGGACAAGTTTAAAACCAGAGGTGCACAGCAATACCCTGCACTGTTGAAGCACTGGGTCTCTTGAGATCATTAGTGCGACCGGAAATGATAAGAAGAAATCTCCAAGAAAGAAATGCTTTTGTGAAGAAATGATACTGAAATACCCACTTGACAATTCTAATTATGAACTGCAGGGAAAAAAAGAATACACTTGAAAATTGGATTTGACCAAAAACTACAATCGTTATCAGAACCTTACACACAGCAGGAACCTCGGGGCCACATATCACCATCACAATTACTTTTTTTTAATTTTTAGCCAGAATCAAACATAAGTGTCTGCATGTATTTTCCATTGCTCTCCTCTTTCCGTTCGCCGACCGTGTTTGGTTCCAGTGCACTCATATGTATCGACCTCGTATACATATACAATCACCAGCTTCCTCTGAATCCTAGACTCTACCAAAGACAAATATAAACAATACATTAATGACATAATAATAGCAGAGTTAATGCAGAATTGCTGGCGGTCAGTAACACTACAATGGAGTGTAACACTCAGGATTTGCCTCTTATAACTAATGACAATTAAGTGGCCGATCATTTCTGATGGCTAGATGGTAATAAGCCTTTGTCCGTAAATGTTCATTCAGATAAAGTGTGTCCCAGTCGGTCGCTATAACAGTACTATCTAGTTTCAGAATATATTGCACGGTTTGTTTGAAGACATGCTGGGGTAGTGTTCTTGTCCAATCGTTGTATTACTCTGTACCGTATACATTTTATTGGACTGTGTGTTGCAAAGCATTTAATGTTGATTGACAGTGCTTCAGATTTAATACAAAACAGTACATAATCAGGACATATATACTCATGCCAATAATGGTTGTCACCCCCTCCCACACCAACCCACACCTCTCAATAAAAAAAAATTGAGGGGTGACAACCATTATTGGCATGAGTATACTAGTACGTTACAGAGGAAATAAAAGCTCGTCTCTTTGTGGTTTTCAACGTTATCGTATATCAAGATAATGTATTGATATCTGTTCTAGATCTGGAATCTTCCTGAAGCCAGGTATCTCTAAGATCGTGGAAACTAATTAATGCTTATTTACGTCTCGGTGAATACAAGCACGGCATTAAAGTAAATCCGTCGTATTTCCAGCTTTTAGAGTACTGTTGGCTTCTGGCAATATAGCCCATAAGCTTCACATGATGTCCGATTGACCGGTTCGTATCATTCAAGTCTACTACGCAGCTTCCCTGTGATTAACTGACCACTGGCTAGCTTCTGGCCATCTGCTGAAACGATGCCAACACTGCTTGACGTTTCTTAGACAGAAATTGCTCCTCTTGACCGAGGACGTCGAGTGAGTGAGTGAGTGCGTGCGTGCATGAGTGAGTGAGGGCGTGGGTGTATGAGTTCGTGATTACGTGGGTGTTTGAGTGCGTTAATGAGTCCATGTATGCCTGGGCGCGTGAGTTAGTGAGTGATGGGCAGGAAAGTGATGCAGATCCCGAAAGAAAGGGTATACAGCTGCCTTACAAAGAAACTTAATTAGGATGAACCGGATCAGCTGTTTAACGTTTATATGTTTATATAGTATATCTGTTATAATACACATGGATTATTGTGTGGCTAGGTTTTGCAAGGAGGAAGTGTTGGGAACATCATGACTTTCAGTTCAGGGTACTACGTACCAATGTTTGTAATAATCATGGGGAATTTGGAGAGACAGACAATCAACGGATTCTGGTGCACGCAGGGGAAGTAATTTGAATTGCAAGCAGCAGTGCTGTAGAAGGCCTTTATATACACAACACCCACACTCACACACCTTCCCCGCTGCAGAAGGGGAGAAAGGCAAGAAGGAAATGCAGATAAAAAAATTTCTGCAGACAAATCGCTTTCCAATCCAATCTGAACTAACAGTTCAAAGAGAAAGACACTGTGAAAATATACTGAACATCTTTGAAAACGCACCACTAATAAAAGTTCAGATTATTAAAAGCACGTGTAAGGAATTGATATTTTTTGAGTGGATAATAACAGATGGACGACTGACCAAAACAACAACACCGAAAAGACGCTCATTCATTGAAATGTTCCACAGTCAGAAAGGATCAAACACACGTGGGGTCAAATCAAAAAGTCAGTATCGCGTGTGACCGCCATTTGCATTGACACATGCAGTTCAACGTCTCGTCATTGAGTCAATAAGCGTCCGAATAGAGTTCTTGAGGATGGCATTCCACTTCTGCAGTAGTGCAGCCACAAGTTCCCGGATGTTTCGCATCTGTTGTCGCCGCGAATCACTTTGACCAATTTCGTCCCACAAGTGCTCCATGGGGGATCTGGCGACTGTGTTGGCCAATGAATAACCTGGATGTGTTGCAGATACTGTATGGAAAGTTTTGTTGTGTGTGCCCGTGCGTTGTCCTGTTGAAAAGTATGGATATCTTGGTGGTGATTGAAGACAGATACGATGTGATTCTGAAGAATCTGCTCACGGTAATAAAGGGAATTAACTCTCCCTTGACAGACATGAAGGCAGTCCTGTTGTAATTTATTCCAGACCATGACACTCCCACCACCCAAAGGTTTGTCTGAACCACACACTCATCAGCATAACGTTCACCACGTCTACGCCAAACACGTAATCGGCCGTCAGCATTACGTAGATGAAGACGTGACTCGTCAGTGACTACCACACCATGAATACATTGTTGTAACCTTTACTGAAAATGCCTGCTAGCCCATTGTATACGCTCATTACAGTGTCTGTCAGTCAGAATTGGTCCAACGTAAGGACGTCGAGCATGGAGCCCTGTAGCGTGTAGACGGCGTCGCATGGAGTCAGCGCTGATGACCCCCACATCAACCTTGAACTAGTGCAGCAGTCCTGGCAGTCGGCAGTTCAATCACTGATATGGACAAGGTCAATATGGCGATCCTGATGGAGCGTCGTAACACGTTGTTGCCAAGGTCATTGAAGGTCACTGGTGCTGCCTGTCTACTGATGTCGTCTATGGAGCCTACGATGGTGGAGTGGCCAAGTCCGAGTTGTCGAGCAATATCACTGCTGCTGGTGCCAACCTGAATCATGCCTAGTGCACGTTCTCTTTCGTGAGGTGTTAACCCGCTTAACACCTCACCCGCTTTTAATGTCACAGTCAGTATGATTTCAGAATGAACTTCGCGCTTTTTTCATGGCGTGGCTGCACGTTGATGCGTTTTGGAATTAAGATTCATACTGTGGACAGGAATTTGTTTCTAAAGCATTTTATCAATTAGACATGCCCTTCGACTTCATGTTAGTTATATTCATTGATCATTGTCATGCTGAAATCCATCTTGATGAAAATATCGACAATTTTAGACTGGTGCGTTTTCAATGATGTTCAGTATATTTTATACTTATGAAATTCAATCATATCTCCAAACATTTTGTTTTCAAACATTATAGCTGAAACATTTTAGAATTTATCATTGAAAATGATTTAGTGTTTCTCAGTTCTTTTCTGGCCAATCTAAAATAAAGGTTCAATGAAAAAGACGCTGTGACAACGTAACATTTCGTTATCCATGTGTTCACATGTTTAGGAATATCAATAGCATGCAGGAAGTCCCTTGTCCTGTTTCTCTCCTGAACCTATTCTTTGAAACGGGAGATGGAAAAACGTTTTCCGCAAACATACCTATTTATGTTTCTCATCCAATATTTTCTTGTTTAATCTTCTCGTGTACTACGTGGAGTCGAATCATGCCTGAGAGTATTCATATGTGTATGAGTCATTGTCCACTCACTTCCGGTGCTGTCATGCGCACTGATGTGGTTGACAAAGACGGTCACCCAGTCTCCATGAGCCATCGCCATGGCTGTCTGTCGCATATACACCAGCAACATATGTTTACCGGCTTCGTCGTTTTCTTAGGGGATTTTTCTTGAAATGCCAGGATGTAACATGGCATTGATGTCACTCTGGTTACACGTCCGTTGTAAGTGGTCAGAAATATCATAATATTTTATGTGATCAATGGACAAAGTTCTTCTGTCCAGAAAGTGGAATGTCATGGTTCGATCATCAGCCGCGTCATGCCAATATACGTTAAACTGTAACACGTGTTACCATTCCTGGCATCCCTGTGGGGACAAAACAGGCACTGGCGTTCTCGGACAAAGTAAAACATGTCTGACTGGTGTAGCAGTTAGACATCTCAGTGTGCACGTGCACATGTTTAGGAACATCTGTTTTTTTATAAGCGCTCATGCTGTTGATCACTGGCCTGTCTGGTCCAGACTCGATTATTTACAGACCGCCGCCATATGGCTGGAATATTGCTGAGTGTGGCATAAAACTAAACTCACTCACTTTTTATACGCAACATATACGGATATCATACACAATACACAAACAAGTTCCATTTGGATTCCGGGTTAGATTGTGTTCCTTGCAGGTGATACGGGTCTAAAGAGGCGACCAAGTGGATCGGATGGTCAAGTTCGACGACTGGGCTGGTTGCGTGGCAACGTTCACAATATCAATCACTAAATTGGCTGGCGGACAGAGGATTGGCAGGCTGAAGTCGTATATAAGGATTATTTGTTTTGGGTGTGGCATCAAACAGAAAAAAATACATATACTGGACAAAAATAATTAGGGATATACATGTATGTAACTTTTATTTATTCATTGACACACTGATAAAATATCAATCATAAAAATTCCAATATAAAATACTTATTTTGTCCAGTATATTATGTAAGCACAGCAGGTGAGCTACAGACCCTGTGACTTTAACAATCAGGATGGAGACGTTTTTCACTTAGTTTCCTGCTTCGTAACGAACAGGCGTCACTTTTTCGGAATTCTCCTTTAAACTGTTTATGTGCCTTGTCAGCCTTGTTGCTAATATACAGCTGTCGTGATTTATTACATCATCGCAAACTTTTGGCGTATAAAAGTTAGACAATTCTCGACTGTATTCACTAGGGGCCTATTGATCTGGATGTCTTTTGAACCATTCCCCATCTGAGCATCAGACTTCCATCAGCAAGTACGCACGACATATTCCTTAAGATGGTGAAGCTATAAAACCGGGATGTAAGATGAATATAATCATTGCAAAGTAAGGGTCCTATACAAAAGTGGCGATTGTGGTTGTTAGGGATTTCTTAGATACTGTCAGAAAATCAAATGAGAGTCGAAGTTGAGTTTTTGTCGTGCTGAACTACCATTGTATCCCTCACAAATATATACTGAGCGGAAAAAATAAGGGATCACATGAAAGCACAAGTGTTCCTTTATTTTTCCCCAGGTTTCTTCACAAGCGTTGTTTCGCTCAACTTGTGAAGAAACCTGGAAAAAAGATAAAGGAACACTTGTGCTTTCGTGTGATCCCTTATTTGTTTCCATGAGTATATAACGTCAAGGCCCAAAAATAATCACTATCTAAAACCTAGCGAAACTGATCCTACTGGGTCAGATGAAACATACATTGAAATAGGCGTGAAGGTTCACTAAATGGACCACTGATATTTAGAGATAACACCAAATGTTTAAGAAAATGTAATTAATTGACCAAGAGCCCAATGATCATCCGTTGTCGACATCGGATTAAGGCGGACACATTCATGTCACGTTTAACATGAACTTTAAAACACGTGCAGCACGCGATCTTCTGGAATCCTTAGCTCGACGTTAAGTCTCATCTCACCTCAGTGGAATTGAAGCACCTGAACATGTGCACCATGCAATCTTATGGAATCTTGTGCTTGACGTTAAAGTTCATCTCCTTTCATCTTTACTTTTCAACGTACAAGTACAAAACAACGCTTTCCGCAGTGTGCACATAACATCGTTAGACACACTGATCAATGTCATAAATTATCTACAAAACTGACGCAACGTGGTTCTTTGACTTTCCTTCATGGTAAACATCTTAAAACCTAAAATGGCTTCAAGTTCAATATTCTGGTCGATACAAAGCCAACACGTCATCACGTTATCTCAGCCACTCTGGTCTTTGTTGTTGAGTTTGTGTGTGCTGAGACATTTTCATGAAAGACAGAGTGCTCTGTAAAGTTTCTTCAGCAGCGTTTTAAAATGAAAATCAATGTAGACGACGTTATTTTAACATATCAAGCTAAGTGGCCTTCTGTTACGGATTTTAACGTGTGTTAACTTATGTCGTCGTTTAAGTAGCTTTGATGGAATAGTTGCAGGGTTTTTATTCTTTTTCTTTGTATTTTATCGGGAATTATCCACTAAACATGCAACAGCTTTAGTGACTTAGAATGGAGTGAGAGAATACAGTTTTACGTCGCTTTTAACAATCTGTCTGCAATATCACGCTGGGGGACAACAGAAATGGACTTTACACATACTGTGTACCCATGTGGTGAAGTGGAATCCGGGTGGAAGGCTTTCCCCGTCCGAATATCAAATATTCCACCATGCACTATCAGCGGTGAATCGAACCCGGGATATAGGCGGTCTCGAGCTCACGCTTCAACCAGAGAGAGACGGGGATTTTTTGGGATCTTTACAGTGGTACGCAAATATCTTGTACACTTTCATTTGTTATCTTTTTCGCCGTTGTTTCTAAGAATCAATAAACTGTAGGGCCTTCAAACCGCAGAGAACCTTCTAACCGTAGTTTTGAATGGATGTACTTTCGAGAACCTTCTATAGTTTTGAATGGATGTACTTTCGAATAATTGTCTTTGATGCTTCGCTGAAAAAGAAAATCTGTCAGGAAGAATCGCGATACACTCGCAAAAGTTTGAAAAATTCTGATCTTGTGTAGTTGTCTCCAAAATAAATAACCCCGGTTAGAAAAGTCTAGTGTGCTTTGATAACCTAAACGTAGAACAGGACAGTAAAAATGTTTTTGTGATTCACGCCTATTCTATTCACGCCACGCAGTTTGATTATATTGTATGTCTGGATACAAAACCTCATGGCACCAAGGCTGCTCGAGTTGTCTCCCCTTTCTCAAATAGAAAGTCCTTTTCGGCGTGTGTGCGTGTCTTGACTATATGCGTCTATACAATGTATTTTATTTTATTTTTTTATTTATAATATTATTTTTAGTTGATTAAGCGCTTGTGGTGTTATTTTCGACTTCTAGCGCTTGCAATTTATCGTGCATAAAGAAGAATGGGCAGATAATGCCAGTAAATCGCAGTGGGATACACCAGACCAGGGCTTCATCAACGTGTTTCTAGCCATGTCCACGGAATAGAACCCAGTCCTTGGGCGTACAGGAAGGAACGATTTCACCACTTGGCTATCCTATCTTTGCTATATGCTCATGCATCATTTGTCATGAATATTGGATGTGTAGCCTAGTGGTTGGAGCATTCGCTTGTCACGCCGAAGACTCAGGATTGATTCCCCACATGGGTACAATGTGTGAAGCCCATTACTGGTGTCCCCCGCCGTGATATTGCTGGAATATTGCTAAAAGTGTCGTAAAACCCAACTCACTGGATAAATGATGTTTGCATCCAGTGAATTTCAATGTTTGAACATTCCATCCACGTGATGGCAATGCACTGATGCGCACGTACAATATCTTAACCCGCTCCCTTTTTTGTTGCGCAATAATCCAAAAAGGTATGTTGCTGTTCAACACTTTGCATTACTCAAGCTCTATGACGGCGGTCTGCAAACAACGAACTAGACAGTTCAGTGATGGACATAATGAGAACCGACCTACGCAATCGGGATACGATGGCATGCATCAATAAAGTGCAACACACACCCGAGCCCACCCAGCCCCACCCACCCACCCCGATCCCGTTTGCCATCCGCATTTGTTATGTTTTCATCTCCAAACTAAAACCTCATAAATTTTTGTAAGAAGATATGATTATGTTTGTAACTGGAATAAACACAACATAAAAGTTATTAGAAAATGCTTTTTTCAATAATTTATGAAAATTAAAAATTTGGATTATTTGATAATCGTCCTTAAATTAGTTTATGATGTAGATTGAGTTTCTTTGTCTCAGAATATTTTTTTTAAGAAGTCTTGATAATGAAAGATCCAACTGAAATATATTTTATGAGTGCGCAAGAGTAAGAATATACGTTTTATCACACAGGACATATATTTCCACGGCTGTGGGGAAATTAAGATCAGAAAAAATTATTATTTCACGTCAAAATGACGGCGGCGGAAGATGGGAAACACAGTAAAAGTACGGACAGTCTTTGAATATCGTGCTCCGCTGAAGACAAATTGCAATCCTGATCTTCAGGATGGCAAAATTTATTAATAAAACTCAGGAACAATCTGCGAGAAGGATGGCCATGGAGTTCAACGTATCTACGTGTTCAACGTTCGTTTGTGCCTCCTTCGCTTTAGCTATTTTAACAAAGACTATTTTAAAATAAATACTGTTTTTGAGGCTATATTCGGTGCTTTCTTGAAGAGATCCACAACACATTCAAAGTATTGGACACAGCTCCAGTTAAAATCAATATTTTGACTAACATCGAAGAGGGAGCATTAACTTTTGTCATTATTCAAGACTATTTAGTTGCAAATTCAGTTTAGTTAAATATTGTGGTGACCAGCCCTGCACTGAAATCACAATGTGTATATATCAGTAACGCAATAGTTTGACATTTCCGAAAGTGCCAAAACTTCAGTCATAATTTTAAAAGACCAAAAAAACAAATATGAATATATCACCAGGTTACATTTGATCAAAATGTCCAATATCAGTATATATGAGTTCGGTGAATTCTTATCCGAGATTTATGTTAATAAAAGAATCACAAGTTTATAAATTTAGCCCATTTATTGCGAGAAGGAACATTGAAGGTTGTGTAATATATTCTCTGCTATACTTACAGACAATTACGCAGAATGTCGGGGTATTTCCAAAATGACCTTCCTAACCTGTTGACTGTGAAGTGACAATATAACTACAGTAAACGCACATAAAATCGCCATGACTGTGCATGGGATAATGTCGGCAGTCGTGACGATTGCTTGAACAATGAAAATGACAAATGTAAACAAGAAGTGAAATGCAACATATTTCATTTCAAAAACACACCAATTTAGTATTTTTTATAAACTGAAAGACTATGTATTCATATTTCGTTTTAGAAATCCGATGAGTAATTTTCTTTAGTAATATCTTCCACGCGGCATTTGTAATACAACGTGAACAAAGACGTCTATTGGACTTCAGAATAAACAAACTCGAAACTGAACTTGCGTACATTTTGCATTTCTTACCATAAAGACACATATCATCATATATCATTTTCCCAATCCCATAAACCGATGACAATCACGGGATTGTCTGAGCCATTTTTGCACACTGGAATATTGCCGCGTGCAGCGTTAAACAAATGCACACTTAAACAAACAAACAAACAAACAAACAACACACACACACAAACACACACACACACACACAAAACAACAACAAAACAACAAAACAAAAACAAATACAAGAACCCAGAACTAACGAGCAAACAACTCCAGCCTCACAATATGAAAAGGTGGTAAACGCCAGAACTATCCATCACTTCACCCCACCCATCCTCGATGATCTCCAGGGTATACGTTACGATCACTCTCCACTATAGAGAGTGATCGTAACGTATACCCTGGAGATTATCGAGGATGCACCCCACCTCAAGCTGACACGGCCTGACATACCTAAATACTGCTCAAAGTGGCGCTAGACATAACTCACTGTCAATCACAGCCACAAATCTTGTACCTACAGATATTGACATCTGTATCTTCTTTTGACGTTTATCGTTTTACGTTAACAATGATCAAAGGTGTTAATCCGCCTTTAATCCGTGTTAACTATCGTCTCTATCAACGTCACCTCTTGTTCTTCGCCCTTCGGCAATGTATCAGTAGTGTTAATAGACGGTTTCAAATAATTATTGTAATGGTGTATTTAATTGTTTCAACAATATGATGCTTCTAGAAAAGTTGTTATGATAATGATATTGTTTATTTGTATGTTATCATATCTAATTTTTAAATAACAGTTAAACCGATAATATTTTCCCCATTAAAGCACAACTCTTGTCGTTGTTTCATAGGAAATACATGAGGAATTACAACAGTATATACAAGGGTAATACACCGACTTATGATATGAATTACAATCAATAACACATGTGAACAACAATATGTCATTTTGCATATATGTAAATACATGTACATCCAAACGGGGTGAAATTGTTCCGGGTGTAAAATGGAAATTTAATTGTGAGTAAACCTAAATTTACACTACACAAATTTTAGATTTTTTGTCGACAATATATTCATTCTGATTAATATTTGGTAGTTTTCTATTTTTTTCTTCCCGCAGACATTTCAGAGAAACGTCATATCAATTATGTGTCCGTTGTAATTGTATAAGGAGAAATTTCCTTCATGCATGAACGAATGTATGCTTTCTTTCAGTCCTTTATGACGTTGAGATAATGAACACGTCAACAGGAGTTGCTATAAAATCTTAGCATGGTTACTAGTCGTACCCCATATAGCACCAAGAGCGCCGTCTGCCGGACGTTGATAAAACTTTCCTAAGTTTGGCAGTGAAATTGATATCGCGGATTACCCAAACATGTCTACGATAAACAAAGTGGACATGTCACTTGGTATGTATGAAATCTGAAATGATGCGTTGTTAATATAATACGCTTATTTGAAATGCAACTGTTCTTACTTCCGTTGGTGTCTGAAATATTCTCATATTCGCTACTTGGCCAAGTGAACAAATCAACCTCGTTTGGCTTCAAAGTTTGACATTGTTTTCGTCCTATTATGTTATTGACTACCTTATACAGTAGTGTTACTTCCAAAAATAAACTGTTTATGTGTAGCCATGTACATTTTGAAAAGCTCATTCCATAGTTGCAACTGAGGTGATATTTTGAGGGATTCTCGTCAAACTGATCCGTTTCGTACGACATCATGTGTGATATTTGGACAGTTTCATAGGAATATGATAGTAATTTTCAACAGAATAACAATTTAGCCCGAAATCAAGAATTATCTTTTGTGTGTAATGGTATTACTAATCATAGGGATATCACAGGAGAGCTCGTGTTTTCGACAACGTCACCAAATGCGTTCCCCAAACACATGTTGCTGCGATCAATAGGTGGAGATCGTTATACACGAATACACCTCACCATCATTCAGGCATAGCTGTTGCCATATGAATAGGGCCACACCCGCTGAACAAACACTTAGTCGGGTGGAACAGGTTGTGTCAATAGTGAACCCAGGGCACATTGGGCTGACACGAAGAAACCAGGGCAAGCTGTATACAAAAATGGCACTGGAAAGTACACAAAATTCATTATGTTGTCTGAATTATGAGTTGCAACAGTTGATCCTTAGAGTGCCATGTTTAGGAGTTCCATGTACACCAATTGCTATTGTTATGATGACATATAATAATGATGACATATCCCGGTGTCAGGAGTTTTCGACATTTTTATCTGCAATATCATTTAACATGTTTAAAGTTTATGTTT
The DNA here is from genome assembly GCF_003918875.1 of Haliotis rubra. Lineage (NCBI taxonomy): Eukaryota > Metazoa > Mollusca > Gastropoda > Lepetellida > Haliotidae > Haliotis > Haliotis rubra. Next base: position 41,539 of record NW_025765447.1, read on the forward strand.
TACTAACCTTGAGTGATAAAGGATATATTCATCTATTTCACACAAAAATATCAAGTGTTTCCTACAAAAATAGCGTTGATGACATCATATCGGCGAAACTGTTGCTGCTTGTCACATCCAGGGATTTTGTATGGGTTTTCGATTTTTCATCTGAAGTGTTATTAATAATCTCGGGTAAATGATATTGATGTTTGTTTGCTTTTTATATAACTTTACTTCCCGATTTCCATTGTCAATAAAACTTCTCATGGCGTAGCGACTGGGTATCCATGTTTAATTGATCCTAAACTGCTTGTGCACTGTTGCTCTCTGGATATAGCATAAAATGCATCTTAATTTGAGAATATACCAAATGTATAAAATTTGATTTTGAATAAAGAGTTTGCCTGTGAAGAATACATCGTTTGGAATCGTAGATATTTCCTTGATATAATATTTGCTGTATTATTGCCATGCATCAATACAAGCCTCAAATTCTGGGCAAACCAGCAAGTATGTATGTAATCTTTATAAGCACCATGCATTATTGAGAAATTAACATGGGGCATATTTTGTTGATTATTTTGGGTCATTGAGTTATGTACTCGCTTGTGTTCATCTCATTTGGGTGTCCTAATTTTCATTTGAGTAACCAAATAAATTGTACCCACCTCACTCAAACTCAATTGGATATTTTGCCATTTTCCATTAATTGTAAAAATTGTAAAGGTTAAATGTTATTCACATTGGATATGTAATATGAGAAACGATAAGAAAAGACTGCAACTAAGTTGTCAAGTTATGTGTTGAAATAGAACCTCTTAATATACCTCAGTTATTTTATCTATGCAAGCTAAGATTTGCCATTTCTCTGTGTACGCATGTAAAATCAAATTGAGTATTTTCAAGTGTAGACTTAATAAGAATTGAGTTTTCACATAAATATTTGCATAATTTATGCAGATACGCAGCTTATCTGTACCTCTGTTATATTCCAGATTTGTTTAAAGCTATCTAGCACAATTGAAAGGTGTATCATTGTCTCATGACCAGATGACTACTATTCAAACTGTAATAGTTGCATGAACATTCAAACATGTTAGACTAGGTTACTAGACATGATCTCTGACAATATATTAGCTAGCTGTCATTGTAATAAGCACCCTCATTTGTCAATTCTCTTACTTCTCAGGTCACTGTTATGGTGTATGTGATACAATAAGAATTGCTTTGTCTGTTCTATTTACATTCTGGACACTCTGGGGCGGTGGGGTAGCCTTGTGGTTAAAGCGTTGGCTCGTCACGCTGAAGACACGGGTTCGATTCCCTACGTGGGTACAATGTGTGAAGCCCATTTCTGGTGTCCCCCACCGTGATATTGCTGGAATATTGCTAAAAGAGACGTAAAACTAAACTCACTCACTATGGACAAGCTATGCTGACAGAGGTGACACAATGGACTGGATGGACAGATTCCTTGACTTGGTTGACAACATGTCATCATTCCTTGTTAGCATCATGTAGATTGAATTTTGTTAGATATGCTGTGAAGTAATATAAAATCAAACAGTATCATGTGTTTACCAAGACATCCAACCACTGATCCGAACCACAATGCATGGATATAACACAAAAGGTATACTTCCATTTCCTGCCTGGCTCAGTACCATTAAACAAATCATCGCATTTTGATCATGGTAATCAGTACTTTGTTGAGAAAGTGTAATCCTAAATCTAACATTTGTTAAATATGACCACTTTGTAAATGGCATTACAATGTGTTTTCATACCTATCGGCTGTGGGACCCGTGTATCTTCATGTGTTTACCAAGACCAATTTGCATGGATATAACACTTATCAGCAGGGAACACACAGCCCGTGGTCCAGACAACCAGTTGTCCGACTTCCATTTTTGTGGAAGCCGTGGTGGTTGACTTTGTGTGCTGGCAGTTAGGTGCCTGACTTTGAGGGTGTGGGTTCGATTCCCGAATGGGATGCAGCAGTTGTTTATGTATTGATTTAACAAACATAGCAATATGAAACATATAAGTTTCATTTGGTGTTTGCTGAGCTCATCAATAATCACTGATGGAAATGAGATCGATTGAAAGTCTGCTTAGTAGATCAGTCACTCCAGCATTATAACATACTCAAATGTATGCTTAGATGAATTCCATGTTAAAAGACATGCAGGGGTTCAAATTTTTTAATAAAAGTTTAAAAGCCACTATGAAAGACTGCTACAGGGCAAGTGACTTTAAGAAAGTAACTTGTGTTGACTAATTTTCCACTTGTCCTGATTTTATGACATAATTATGATGATGTAATTATGAAAGAAGAAATCAACATGGTATTTGATGTTAATTTTTACTGGACTATTTATTGAAAAGTGATAAATAGCAAAGAAAGATAACTCTACTTTATTATCATTGCAAAATTTAATAGCTACATTTTGAGCAGATATGAAATTAAATCCAAGTTTATTTGCAGTTTGAAACCATAAGTGGAAATTGTCTAGTAGCCCACAGACAAGTAAGATACCATTATTTGATTGCCCAAAATGAAAACTGACTTGTCCCAGGCGTCGGGCGATTGGATTTTTTAACCCTGACATGTCTGAAATCATGGACATGGATATAAAGACAATGAGGATTTTAAACCGTCACAATTTCATACGAACTACAGTACATTGGCAGTATTTTTATATTTTATGGGAAAGGACGTTTAGAGTAGAAACATGACATGGAATGGTTGTTTCTCTGCCCCAGATGACATCATTAAGCTGAACAAGAAGCAGAATCGTGGTGGTAGAGGTCGTGGCGGCCTGAATCGGGGGTCCAGCCGAGGACGGGGAGGAGGAGGGGCAGGAGTGAGCAAGGTAAAACAGTTCCGCACCAACCTACAGAGAGGAGGAATGAGAGGACCTGGTGGACGGGGGCGACTGCGGAGGCTATCTGGAATTAGTCCCCTCAATAGAACACAGGTACTACTGATTGCATCACAAGCACTTTGTATGAGGTGGTAGATTGATGGGATGGTCCACCTCAGTTTTCTGGCTGTTTGTATGTAATTGTACCCCAGAAGTGTGGCTAGCTGTTCATAATATCAGCCACTAAACTGCCTGGTCCACTACTGATTGTTTGCCCTGTTGCCATTATATTGTGTGCTGGAATATTTCTGAGTGTGGTATTGTGGTATTTAAATGTTAAGATGATGATTGTAAGGGGGGTCACCAATTTGTTTCTGGGGTGTGGGGTGGGAGTGGGGGTGTATTCAATTTTGTACACATGGACAAGAGGGGGGTGTCATTGATTATGTAGATGGCATGGGGTGGTGGAGAAGTATCACTTATTTTGTACATAGATTTTAGGTGGGGGTCATTCACAATGTACATGCTTCTCCATAAAAATCATCATCATCATCATCATCATCATCATCATCATCATCATCATCTCCTAGCCATGGATTATGAACGGTCACTAAGTCCATGTTATACTATAGCAGACAAGATGTTCACCTTAACCCTCTATTACATGTCTTGATGTTGGCCTTAATCATATCTAAGATGTCATTGGCTTTCAGGAGCAAAGTTTGAAGAATTCTACAAATCCTAAGTCAACTAGAGGTGGCAAGTTCAACCAAGGTCAAGGTCGGCAGCAGCAACAACAGTCTTACAAGCAGCAGAGGCTGAAGGCCGTCTTAGCCCTGAAGAAAGCAAAGAACCAGCTTGCTCGAATAGACGCACAGGCAGCTGGCAGACAGAATCATGTCAACCAGCGCCGAGGGCTTCAGGTAATACCACAGTCGACAAATAGCTTCTCGTCTTGTCAGATGTTCATGAAGATCCTTGTGTGCACTTTACACTTTTATCACCTCTGGGATGCTGGGTGGTCTGCAGCAGCCATTACAGTATGAAGTGTCAGACTGGGTCACTGCAGGCCTACCAAAGAAAACTTTGCCACTGTGCAGAAAAACGCAGAAAAGCACACATTAACCGTGGAAATAGCAACATAAACATAATACCTCGCTACTGAAACAGTAAAAACGGCAACTATAAATCGCTAAAACTGCATAAAAATGAAGAGCCTGCAACTTGGATTTTGCGCATGCGCTCATGGAAGAGGAAGTCTTGACCGCATTGTGACATTTTCCAGCTTGGACAAAAGTTACATTCCCTTTTTAAGTTTCTATTGTGTTATTTGGCATTTATCATCATGATACTTGTGTGCACACTTGTTTAGTTTACTATCCATTCGTATGAAATGATTCACAGCAATTATTTCGACATATTTAATACTTTTTCTACGCGAGGCGATTCACGGTTGCTTGCAGAATTGGAAAGAAGCTTGATCGTAGTGTGCATGCACAGTAGAGGTCAAAGCTCGCTGATAAAGAATGTTGCAGTTTCATAGTCTTTCTGCCGTTTTTACTGTTTCAGTAGCGAGGTATTATGTCTATGTTGCTATTTCCACGATTAATGTGGGCTTTTCTGCGTTTTTCTGCACAGTGGCAAAGTTTTCTTTGGCAGGCCTGGACTGTGGGGATAGTGTGCCTTGAATAAATAGACCATCATATAGCTAGAATGTTACTGAGTGCAGCATTAAACAACAAACATTAGGCTCACTCTCTCTCTTGTCTTGTTCAGCAATATCTCTATCTATTTTTGGGGAGAAGTAGTGAAAGCCTTCGATTGGAACGATCTCAGTTAGAATATATGAGTCTAGGACATGTTTAAAAACTTAAACATAGTACCCCAGGGATCATTGTACAAACCAAGCTAAGGGCCATGACTACTCAGGGCTCCAGATAAGGGTCGTATCGGCGTATATACAGATATAAAATAAGTATGGGTAGGAAATAATAAACGTAGAAAACGTAGCAGATACGCACCACAGCAATGGTGTACGGTCTTAGAATGTATTTATCTGATAAAGTATTGTTTATTGATCTGTTTACACAAGAGAGCAATCTTGTGGTGCATATATGAAACGAAACACAAGATTACTGATGCTCCATTAAATTCCATTCGGTACTCTAAATGTACTCTTATTGTTTTCAAGTACTCCTATACTGAAAAAACAAGGAGTACGTACTCCTGATCATGAACAATTATCTGGAGCCCTGAATACTGTATGCCCCAGTTAACATATGGAAGTTCAGGGATGAGAATTCTCTGAGGAATTTCTCAGATTTGATCATGCTGGGGTCATTGGATCTGGCGTGGGGATCTGCAGCCACCTAGACTGACCCCGGCTCATTTTTCTCTTTTTTCACTCCTACCCATTCTCATCCCTGGAAGTTACAATCACCTTAGCTCAAAGATTTGTTCAACAAGGGACGGAGTCTTTAATTGCTTAAGATCAGAGGCCTTTAGTTGAATGTATACTAGTCCACTTTTCATAAGGATACTTTTACCTTGCTATGATGCACAAATGTCATCTATACCATGTCTATGCATATTTCAATAGAATCATGTCTATTTATCCCTAACAGAAGATATGGCCTTGCGATCCAAGTGGAGGCACTATGTTTTTGATTGTATGTTTGCAGTTTCTGATTTACATCCAATAAATCAATTGTTATGTCTCTGCAAAGGCAGTCCATTATTAATGGCAGATTACTGGATGTCAAATATATATATTTGAGATGTGATGACAATGTTTGTCAGTATTCTCAACTTTTCGTTGCTGTTTTCTCTTTCAGGCATCATCACAGCAGCAGCAGCAGCAATATCAAAACACTAACCGAGGCCGGGGCCGGGAGGGGCGGGTGGACGGGGTCGTCTCAATCGACAAAACTACAATGCAAGGGGAGGTAACCAAGTACAGAATCAGGTCGATGTCGCATCATATGGGTTTGCTTATCAGAACGTGAGTCGAGGGGGAGGTCGAGGACGTGGCAAACTACGTCGTCTTGGCAGCAACTACAGCAGCACCTTATCTCTCAACTCCTCTGTGTCAAGTGGCACTGTCAAGCAGAAGAAGAGGCAGTAAGTAGTGGTCAGGGCTCCCTATAAATTTTCAACATCAGGAGTACGTACTCCTTATTTTTTCAATATAGGAGTACTCGAGAACCTTAAGAGTACATTTAGAGAACTGAATATCAGTAATCTTGTGTTTCATGTCATATATGCACCACAGCATTTCTACTCTTGTGTAAACAGGTCAATAAACAATAAAACAATACTTTATCAGATAAATACGTCTGTAAATGATTCTAAGACCGTGGTGTGTATGTGCTACGTTTTCTAAATTATTTCCTACCGTATCGTGCATATTTGTTATCCGTACATACGCCGATATGCGAGACAGGTGTTGCTACTTTGGATCAATAAGCAAAGGTATTTAAAGAATTACAGGTGCACAATTTAGAGGCTATATTGGGTAATTGCGCAGATCGTTGTACCGATCATACTATTGTCTTTTGTAAAATTCATACGTACCTCCAAGGGCCTCTAAGTTGTGTGTGTTTGTTATTTGCATTTCAACTAAACTTTTCCACAAGTCTCCACGAGCTCCTTTCACGAAACAACCTTTACTGAGGTTAACCTCAACTCTCATTCTTTAACACTGCACTAAGGTTATCTTAGTGACTTGTAAACACCTTAGTGACTTGTGAACACCTTAGTGACTTGTGAACACCTTAGTGCTTTGTGAAAGGGGGTCCGGGATGAAAACAGTTTATGTTCGTCAGTGTATTATCAGTGTGTGTGGGGCGGTGGGGTAGCCTAGTGGTTAAAGCGTTGGCTCGTCACGCTGAAGACCCGGTTTTCGAATCTCCACATGGGTACAATGTGTGAAGCCCATTTCTGGTGTCCCCGGCCGTGATGTTGCTGGAATATTGCTAAAAGCGGCGTAAAACCATACTCAGTCAGTCAGTATTATCAGTGTGGCATTATAAAGATAGTGCCCTGTATTGGTATGTTAACAACTTAGAATTGTTTTGCATAATCGTGATGTATTGTGCGTATTTTATGCAAGTACACAGCTCACCTGGAACGCTGGTGGACATGACTTGTATCTCGATGACATGAGGAAATGGTTTGATAGCAGCTACAACTCCACCCATATGGGCTACTAGTATTTGAAAAGCATAACTTAGTATTGACATGTTCCATACATATTAGTACATGAATGGGAATTGAAGCATTTCATTTTTACCCTAAGCATTCATGTTTGATCTATTTCAGATGGCGCAGTCGGCCTGTTCAAGCTCCTTCATCACAGAATGATGGAATATTGACGATCTCCGTACAAAACCCTAGGTAAGCTTGACCGTGGGTCAGTAAGCGATCATTACCGGACAACAATAAGTCTGATGGCAGCGGTCACATGTGTCAGTCTACAGGAAATGAAAATTTATGAAACAAATGAACAATTGTCACTGCAAACTACAGAAACATTTATTTGATTATTTCCATCATTTTTACAATGGTGACATGAGCTTTATGATAGTGTCATCAACCAGGCTCTGAACCCATGGTCTTTCATATAGCCTCGTGGTTAAAGTGTACTTCGATCAGGATACTTGTCTGACTCAGTTCAGAGTTATCCCCAATAGCATGCAGCTGCTTAAAGCATGCCATTGTGTTTCATGTGTGTTAGTTGATGTTCGTCCAAGGTTTGCACAGATTTGAAAAGTGCTTGAATTTAACTATGTTCAAAGAAATTTACCACGATAGTACTTAAAAAGTGCTGGATTTTTTATCATGTCCTTGAAAAGTACTTGAAATTTCATTAACATATTTGTTGTGGTTGCACTGATGATCAATCAATTGTTTTGATAAAATTGTGTCTATTTCCTGGTTCCTTGAATCATAAAATAAGAAAAGGGCTCTTTCTGTGAATAGGGCATTCGCACTGCGTTCTGATAGATTGTTGTTAATGCTGGAAGCGGACAATGTCAAAACTAAAAGTGAAACTTGTCTGCGATACTTTGGGAAGAAAGTGGTGCTTGAAAACACATCATATGTCCATGAAAATTCTTTGAAAAGCCCTTGAATCTAATTGGCTGTATGAACCCTGTAGTCACTGGCTTGCCTGGTCCAGACTTGAGACCATGTGTACCTGGAATACTGCTGAGAACTGTGATAACTTACCAGAAAACCCACAACTTATTACTCTTGTGAGAAAGACTCAGGGCATGTTTGTTCGTTTGTGTGGCCAGTTCTGAGATATTTCTGCAGAATCGTTGACTATTTTGCCTCTCACTAACCAGTCTCACATTGCCTTTCAGCTATGAGTCTCCTCCACAACAAGAATCGGTAAGCCAGGTGTGTCACAATGTATGTGCCTGAAAGGCATTTTCTAAAGATGTGAGATATTTAATGGTCTCCTGTCCACTCTCCCTCCAGCTTCTGACTAATTAATACCTAAAAATTCTGGACATACAGATATGAGTCCTTTGATTTTATTAGTTAACCTAAATAATATTCCATATTGTACATCAGTCACTTAACTACAATATTGTATTCGTGAATAATTATTCATATTCGTTACCCAATATTCATGATACATATCATATTCGCCACACAGTGTATTTGTTGCATTCCAACAGCTTGTTCAGCTTGGCCTGATCAAGTGAATACTAATGCATTTACGCGTGACCGTGTCAAAACTGATTGGGTCTATTATTTTGAAGGGGTGCACCTCTGTCAGTTGATTGTCAATGTGTCCGAACAGCCGAGACATGGTCGCCATTTAACATTCTCTGCTCCCCTCTTTAATGAGGTTAACTCGACCTGCCATTTGTGCCATTTGACCTCCTGGGTCATGCATATGTAGAGTAGCTCAGGTCAAGCTGAACTAGCTGTACTAGATAATAGAAATGGTGTCGACAGTAACCATGGTCTGTTCAAGAGGCATTCTAGAAGTTGTCAGCAATGGGAATGACAAGTCTTTATGGATAATCAAGTATTGTACAATAAAGAAGTTGATCATCCATAAAGATTTGTCATTCCTAGTTACCATGGTAACTGACTATTGCTTTTGTCTTTACAGTCCAAGAAGTATAACTACAACAAAAGGCTCTTCGCACAGTCAGGGGTAAGTTGTTTGTTCATGCAGTGTTTTGTTAGCTATTCTTAGAGTGTCTAGGGCGGTGGGTAGCCTAGTGGTTAAAGTGTTCGCTCGTCACGCCGAAGACCCGGGTTCGATTCCCCATGTTGGTACAATGTGTGAAGCCCATTTCTGGTGTCCCCCCACTGTGATATTGCCAGAATATTGCTGAAAGCGGCGTAAAACTAAACTCACACACTCACTCTTAGAGTTTCTGCCTGGAGAGTGGATGGTCAGTGCTAGATCTCTTGCTGCACCTTGACAACGGACATTGATAGTGCTTGTTGAAATTCCAATTTTAAGCCATTTGATGCTTCATCCAAGTTTGCCTCCATCTTATGTGCTACAAATGTGCATGTGGATTTACATCCCTTAGTTTATTTACTGTTATGTCGATATGTTCGTGGATTCTGTCCATGAAGTGTTTTGGTTTGTTGTTGAACGCCACACTCAGCAATATTCCAGCTATATGGTGGCGGTCTGTAAATAATCGAGTCTGGGACAGACAATTCTGTGATCAACAGCATGAGCATCGATCTATGCAATTGGAATGCAATGACATGTGTCAACCAAGTCAGCGAGTCTGACCACCCGATCATGTTAGTCGCCTCTTAGGACAAGCAAGGGTTACTGAAGGTTGATTCTAACCCTGATCTTCACGGGTGTTATACAAAGGAAGTAGCTCAGAATTAAGACGAAGAGTACGTAAGTCCAAACTTCTTGAACAGGCTATCGTGCTTGTCCTTACCCAAGCAGTACAACAAGCATGGGTTGATGAAGACCAATTCCAACCCGGATCTTCACCAGGCTGTTCATGAAGTAAATGTTCATGAAGCAGAATCTCATGGTGCAACTGTGTAATTACTCTTTTGTCATTCTCAACCCCCTGGGGAGTATACAAACCAAGCTGCCATGTATGGTTAAAAGTTATTCATGTGATATGACCATGATCCTTTATCCATCACCATGTTTAACACAATATCTAAGTTGGTGGGTTTTGAGAAAGTGGTAAATGTCAGTGACCTGTTGAACACTGGATTTCTGCAACATTAAGTTGACTCACTGTGTGCAATTTGAAATAACCAACGAGCTCACTCCTTTATTCTTTAATTCAGACCAATGCTCCTTTAAATGAGAGGTTCCGAGACAGCTCCGGGTCTTCCAGCAATGGCTCCAGACAGGTGTTTTTGTGATCACTCACTCAGCATTCCTCTTAGGGAGCTTCAGGCCAAAGATGTCTACCAACAAAGCTGATGTTTCAAGGTCAAGGCTGTGCTACAAGATCACATCTGTTATTAAATGATCTGTGAAGCGTGGAAGCATCCGTTGCTATGGTTACAGGATTCCTGGCGTTCCTATGTTTTCGGAGATTGTGATACTGTCATTAGTACTGACAATTCTTGGAAAGAAAATGGTTTTATGCGTTATGAAACAAATGGTGCTAAAACATGAACAATATTTGCAACTTTGGCCGTTTTGTCAGTTAGACCAGAAGTTTAAAGGGAGGGATAAAAATGTTACATGACAGTAATGCTGCATAGCGTTTGTGCTGGAGTGTTTGTTGAGAAAAGTGATGATTCAGCATTTATGAAACTGGTTAATGTTTCACGTCATATCAGTGACTCAATCTCATTAAAATCAAATCTTGACTCTGATATCTGCATGAAGATCTGACAAACCCAATCTCCATCGTGGGTCAAGTCTATGAACCAAGAAATAACTTTGAAAGGCCAGTCTGAATGATGGATCTGTGAGTTCTAGGGCCCATCAGATTTCAGCCCTTTTGTCTTTCTTTACCACATTGTAATATATCAAGGGGACAACAAAGAACGCAGATAGTCCATCGCTGGTTCTCCCTGTTGTGTGAAGTTTCCACTGTGCTCACAGACAATGCATTTGATATCTGCAACAATAGTAGTGCCACTTTTATTATTTCATTCAGAACTTACTGTTTATGTTCATTTTTGAAAGCTTCTCTGAAATACTTGGTCTGGTAGTACAAAACTTTAAAAGCCTGAACTCTGCTAGACTGATTAGAGCCTTGCCTGACACATCCTTCCATGAGCTGGTGGTCAGGGCCCGTTTCTCAAAGCAATCGTAACTCAAATACTTTAACATAGACTTACAACAGTTGTAGCACTACGATCTCTTTGTTAAACGGACCCAGATCTTCACGCAGGATTATGAAAGATATGATTGTCTTGAGATTGATCTGTGACATTGTTGCCACTTTTAGAAGAAGAATACTTTTAGAAGATATTTATTTTGCCTTTTTTGTGAAATGTCACATGTGTACAAGGCTGCTCTTGCTTGATACAATCTATTCATATATGAATAGTGTAGTAGATTCAAGCTTAATCTCACAGTGTTTATTTTTGAAGGATTTTATCTTAATCATGTTAATAGTGAGGAAACTTGTGACCTTTTACTGTCTTTCGTCGAGTTTGTATGTAGTTTCTTAAACATGTTTAGAGATTGATTTTATTAAAGTTGATGAATTTGTATTCAACATTTGTACTTCACTGTTGTTGCAATCAGATTTTGAACATGGCAGCATTCTTATTGGTCAGTCAGAAGAATCAAATGACGACAGTATAGCTTGACTTCACAGGTGAATCACTGTTGTCATATAGTACTAAAATGTTATGGAATATCCAGTACTTTCATATAACTATAGCTAATCTGCATGTCAGATTATCTTCAGTAATATGAAAGAATCGTAGTCCTTACCAGTTTTAAAGCTGTTCAAAGTTGTTTTGTTGACATTTGATTATTCACATAAATCAGCATTTTATTCTGCATTTTTGATGCATGATTGATGAAAAGTTGGCTGACTGAAGCCTTGTCAGCATTAGTGCTTCTGTGTTTGGAAAGATTCCACTTTTTATATAAAGAACAATAAGGAATAAGATCTTAGATGATGTCGTTTTCATGAGTTTCAATGTGTTTTTTTCGAATGTTTGAAGTTTTCCAATCCAGAAGATTCAACTGGAACAGTTATGTTTGAATCGCGTTTGTTTTACTCTGCTGAATTGTACTTAACATTATTTCAGGGGTGGTGGGGTAGCCTAGTTGTTAAAGCATTTGCTTGTCATGTCTGGGTTCGATGGGGCAGTGGGGTAGCCTAGTGGTTAAAGCGTTGGCTCGCACACCCTGGTTCGAATCCCCACATGGGTACAATGTGTGAAGCCCATTTCTGGTGTCCCCCGCCGTGATATTGCTGGAATATTGCTAAAAGCGGCGTAAAGCCATACTCACTTACATTATTTCAAGCTCAGCATACATGAACATATGTTTTAACAATGGAGAAATACCTCCATTGATTTGTGATCTCTTGGGTTTTCATTTTCCACTCCTTTATAACAAAACAGGCCAGATGTATAGTGTAAATAAACATAGCTACCTTGGATTAAACGTGTTAAATATTATTAATCATGAATACAATCAGAGATAATGTTTTTCATAATCTTTGTATGGTTGTGTGACATGTTTGGGATAACCTTCCAGCCAGAGTGGCCTCCCTTTACCTGCCATGATGTTGGCAGAGCAGGTCTGATAAGATGTTGATGAACTGTCATAGTTTAAAACTGTCATACACTTAAACGATGACACTGGGGAACAGACATCTATTTTTTTAAATACTGAATATGTAGGAGAAATAGTATGTGTTTTCCTTATAAGCATAATCAACCATGATAGCCATAAGCTCAATTTGACATGTTGAGTGTTTTTGAGTCATAATTGGTTTCCTGTCACAACCTAACATTGGTCAGTGTTGGAGTTGGCAGGAAGCGCGAGATGCTTGACTTGTAAGGCCTCATCAACATCTCCTTTCCTCTTGTTCCTTGTGGAAGGGACATGCTAATACCATACACATCCTTGTATGCTAATTCTATGATCTGACATTGACATAAACAGATCATGAAGCTCAGCCCATGAGGGTCATGGGCATGGTGAAAAGCCAGTCACAGAGGGGCAGTTGTGTAGCCTAGCTGTTAAAGCATTTGCTTGTCATGTCTGGGTTCGATGGGGCGGTGGGGGTAGCCTAGTGGTTAAAGCTTTGTCTCGTCACGCCGAAGACCCTGGTTCGAATCCCCACATGGGTACAATGTTTGAAGCCCATTTCAGGTGTCCTCCGCCGTGATGTTGCTTGAATATTGCTGAAAGCGGCGTAAAACTAAACTAAACTCAGTCAGTCAGTCTGGGTTCGATGACTCTCGTAAGGCACATTTGTTGTGTCTCTGCCATGATGGAGTTGGAATGTTGCTAGAAATGTCATTAAACTCACCCACTAGAGTTGTGTCCCTTCTGTGGGAGAGGATGCTGTGATAGTGGGTTTGAGTTTGTGATACTTGGTTTGTAAGCATCACAGTTTTATCACTTCATGCTTTCCTCCCTCTTTAAGACGAAGCCCGTTGAGACTCTGGTTGAATCAACAGGTCGCCTGCATCCTATGGATGTAAGAGGCTTCTTCAGTTATTGACTCACGAAAATCCGGGGTTGAATTGATCTTCAGTAACCCATGCTTGTCATAAGAGGCGACTAATGGGATCGGAGGGTCAGGCTCGCTGACTTGGTTAACACATGTCATCATATCCCAATTGCAGACAGACAGACAGACAGACAGTTTTATTCAGTAAAAGGCCACTGGCCCAGAATACAGATAGATACATGGTTGCACATCACATATATTGCATAGATCGATGTTCTTGCTGTTGATCACTGGATTGTCTGGTCTGATTATTTACAGACTGCCGCCATATTGCTGGAATATTGCTGAGTGCGGCGTAAAATTAAACTCACATCAATTAATCATACAATCCGGCTCATCGACTTGCATGTCACTGCATCCTGATTGTTCAACATGTCAGATCAAGGGATTGTCTGGTCTGAAAAATATAGCTGAGTATGGGATTAAACAAACTGCAGGAAATACATTAAACTGACAGTTTGTGAATGAACTGGAATTCTGTCCGAACATGGGTTTTAGTGTGTAGTGCTGGATATCATCTGTCTAGTGTCTGGTTGTAGAAATCCCTTTAAGACTTTTTTATTAATTACTTGGTTTACGGATTTTTTCAAAAAAATTTTTTTTCACTTTCTTCACATTTTAGGCAGGTAATAAAAAAAGCCAGGAGTACTGCACTTTACCGGGCGCACTTTTCCAGATTAGTTAGCGCTGCTGGGGTTCCCTAACCCTAAACCCTAACCCCTAACCCTAAGGATCGTAAAGGGTGCCTGACCCTAAGCATTGTAAAGGGTGCCTAACCCTAAGGATAGTAAAGGGTGCCTAACCCCAAACCCTAAGGGTCATAAAGGGCGCCATACCCTAACCCTAAGGATCGTAAAGGGAGCAGCGAGGGCTGCGCCCGGTAAAGTGCATTCTAGCCAAAAAGCCTTAGTAGTATGTTGATAAAGAGTGCATACACCAACATTTACAAGTTGTGTGTATTCATCTCAATACTGGCAACTCAAAATATATCCAATTCATATTGTGATGTCATAGAGAGTTATATTCTTGACAGGGTACAGAATCCTTCATGTCCGTCATGTCGCTTGTGTGTTATATGCTTTTTAAATAAAGGTAAAGAATACCAAATTCTTTCATAATACCATACTACCATTATATCTGTCATGAAAAAATCTGTCTTCGTCTTTAGCTCATTTTGAGTAGTGTATATTGACAGATTATTTTATTGTCATCAGACCTTTGTCATTCACACAGTGGTGTGGTACTTACTTCATGTTGTCATCCACCACTACATGGATTTAATGAGGTATTGGGAGAGTCGGCAGGGGTGGAAATAACCCATTGCCCGACGCCCGAGTCCAGTGTTTTTTTCTGTCAGGCAAGCAAATTTGTATATCACACTGTACCGGTGTCCAGGTGATATTCCAATGTTAATTATGTTGTTTATTTAGAAAATCAACAAGAAAACGGTCAGTATAGTGGAAAAATTATCAGGACAAGTGATTTTACATGTGCCACTGTACCGGAGTACACTAACAATTTTAAAGTTATTTCCACCCCTGGTCAGGGATACACTTCGTGCAAATTCAGAAACAATGCAGACCAATTTTCTCAGACATAAAGCTTTGTCTTTTGAAGATGTATGTATGATAAGTGCCTTTATAGTCATGTTTTGGGCATTCCAACAAATCATGGGTAACTTGATGTTAATGTTTCTATCAGAAAGGATCAAGTGTTGAATTTCTGTCAGGTTATTTTCATTAGCTCATTATGCCACGGATCTAGGTAGTTTGTTGTCATGGTTTCTGTACAATAAGCATTTTATTTCAGATTAATTAAATTTGATTTAACTACTTGAACATGTGGTTGTCTGTCTTGAGTGAATACTTTTTAGATAACTATTTAATGAGGATATTCATCTCAAACTAAAAGATCAGAAACAGAAATCCCATCACCACAAAATAACTGTTCATGTGGTCATATTTTATGTATTTTATTTCAAGTTTGATTTTTAAATATTATATTTATTTCGTCATAATTTATATACTGTCTTTTGTTTTATTGTTCTCCAAGAGGATGGTTAGTATTTATTTTCTTAGTCATAAAGTTCCAATAATTTCAGTGAAAGGAATAAATACAATATGAATTTGTTTTTCCTGTATGAGTGGCCTAGTCACCATTCTCAGTCCAGATTTAAACATTATTGGTGCACCGTGTGAAAAAGATATTGTTATGGGTGGTTGGGTAGCGTAGTGGTAAATGGGTTCACTCATAGCTAGGTACATGTATCACCAACATCAAGATGGTCGGTGGGGTGCCTAGTGGTTAAAGCCTTCGCTTGTCACACCAAAGACTGGGTCTGATTCCCTAATGGGTACAATGTGTGATGCCCATTTCTGCCCTGATATTGCTGGAATATTGCTAACAGCGGCGTAAAACTAAATTCACTCACTCACTCCAACATCAAGTTGACACAAGGTGATAGATCACAATTTGATCTGTTCGAAGCGTGGTGTCTCCTATGTCCCTGGTTACAAATCTAACAATAACAATCTTGATGGTAGAACTGCACAGTATTTTAGATTTAAAATAAATATCACAAGTTCTGTCATTATCTCTTTTTAAGGTAAAAGCTACACAGACATTCAATTCTAATGTTTCCCATTGCAATTAATTAACAAAAGGGTCTTACTTTTTATGCTATATATTGTATCAGAAGGAAGGAATCCCGAACTTTCCAGCCTGTATTGGGGATTGATGTCAGAACCAGTTTTCATGTTTTTACTGCCATGTTTGTAGAAAATAGGATGTGCATGTACAGTCATCATCACTGGCAAATATATAGAGGATACTAAACGACCTCCCGTGTAATACCATTTTTATTAAATGAGTTGGTGATTTGGTATCAAACGAGCGAAAACGAGTTTGATGCTAAATCTTTCACGGTTTAATAAAAATGGTATTTCACGGAAGCGAGTTTATTATTCTGTTTATTACTCTCCAATAGAAACTGATAGAAACTGCCTACGAAGTGGGATGACTCTCAGCTGTCCACGAGTCAGGCAAGGCCTAATACCATTGTGACAGAGGTATTAGCATTGTGACGTCATAACTGTAAACCATTATGACGTCATACGTCTAGCGTTATTACACTAGTGTAATATTGCCGTTAAAATATTACACTGCAGTATCTTCCACGGGTGAGTAATAAACTGCAATATTTGTCAAAATACAGATACCTGTAGCACAGTTGCAATGCGATTTATTTGCCAATGCAAAGCCCTTTTGATGGGTATCATTGTTTAATCGGAATTTCAAAAAACTGTTTTCTACCTAAAATGCTAGTAGGGTAAACGTTCAGTGTTAATCCTTTGGTTCCATTTTTCTACATTCACTGATATGATATATCTCTTGTGATTTTCCCTTTGAATGACACAGATGTTAAGACCGGAGTCTTGACTATGGTACAGTCATGTTACAAATGGTCATATGCAAATACTTTTATTGCAGAAAGAAGAGAAGTTCCTCATGGATGTATATTTTTACTCAGACATTTGGTATTTGTTACTGTGAGCATATTACCGTTGGTGCCGTTGTAACTCTGGTTTTTGAGGACAAGGTATGGCAATGGTCATGTTTCACCACTAGAATAGGCAAAGGTCAAGAAGGTCACTTGTAGAAAGAGCACTTTTTTATGTGTGTTCAATATAGAATGGCCCATGTTAAGGTGACTTTGAACATCTTTGCCTTTGCTTGCAGACCTTGCTGATTTATAAAGTCAGTACTGTTCATTTACCTTATCCCTGTATTAAATGTTCTCAGTCGACTATGAACAGATAAAACATGTTGAATACCTGCTGCTAGAAGTCAAGACATACATAATTTATGCTGAAATAATATTCTCCCAAATCCCCTTGACACTTCATTTTGAATGTCTACTTTGGTGGTCCATACAAGGCCATTAACATACCTTTTCCTTTACTACACTGATTAAACTTCATGAATAAAGTCCTTGATTTGTAAAGGAGGGATGTTGCTCCATAAGAATGTTCCTTGGATTGTTGTCAATTCAGAAATGAAATAGCTATTGCCTTTGTCTCTGTAAGATATTGAAATAATTATTTTCAGAGTGATAGATGAATGGTTTCACGTATAGTTAAATGAATATGAGTTTTAATGTTGCAAGGTGTATTATTTCTGTATTTGTAGAGAGTAATGGTAGCCCCTCATTCAGCATTGAGTAGGGGTTGTTTGGTTTCATGTGAATTTGACCTCATATGGCTGGTTGCAGATATAACCATGTCACATGTTTTGTAAGTTTTGTACCCTAACACGCATTTCTTTCATTAACATTTGTTTTTGTATGATCATAGTCATATTCATAATAAGTCTTAAAATAAATATTTCATTTCCTCAAATTTGACTTTGGTTTTTTGGTTTCTGTTTCACTGCTCTCCAATCCAGTCGACACACCAAAAACTCTGCCCAATAAATTGGAGTGCTTCCACTGTGATTGAAGGACAACCCAATAGTCTAGAGTGTGCGAACTATACTGAACAGCAAAAGAGACGCAAGTCTGGCTTTTTGTCAAGTTTTTGAATAGAAGACAACCCAAATTATGTCTAATCATTTATTCTACAGAAAACACTGTCAATGTAACAGCTAAAAGTTGCTGTTGACATTGAATTGCAATAAGTTCAAATTGATCACAGTCCGTCAAATGGAGATACCCCTGAACGCGAAAAGTGACAGTCTCTTTAGTAGCGCATATAGCCACCTTGAGCTTGCACACAGGCTGTGCAACGTTGAGTTCACTAGAGTCTGAGAGAATGCCTGGTGCAACTGGTTCCGTTCAAACACCAATCTCTATTCCAATTGTGCAAGTGTGAGTGGCTGTCTACCTGCAGCAATCCTCCGTCCAATTTCGTCCCAGATTGTTCAATGGGAGCAATATCCGGGGAAAGAGACGTTAATCTTGTTCTGAGCCAGATAATCCATCGACACCCTTGCTGTGTGAGGGCTGCAAACGTCGCTGGTGTTGTTGACTTGCCAAAATTGGCCCAACATATGGCCTTCGGCAGTGGATTCCAGCAACCCGAAGACGATGCCTAATCGTATCGCTTGGCACTGCTCCCCTTGACCCAAGAACTAAGGCTGCTGTTACTGTTGCTGCTTGAGTTCGGTTCCTTAGACGAGTGACCCGGATGAATCGATCTTGCGCATGAGTTGTCACTCGTTGCCGTCCGGTATGAGGACGATCAGCAGCAACCTGCTTTGCTGATGACGTTGAGCAAGTCGTGTAATAGTAGTAAGATGACAGCCCAATTGTCTAGCTACAGCGGTTGCAGTGCTACCTCCGTGTAACTTTCCAATGGCCATTCCCCTCTGCTCAGTCGTTAGTCTAGACATTGTTTGTGTGGCGTGTACACCTCCTAGCGTCAATACTGAACTGTTTTTTTACACAAACCTTTATAAAGGATACCTCAGAGTGAAATGCGTGCTTTTCATCCATAACTGTCGATGCATGTGCTAAAATTATGGTTTTGCTGCACTGTTGGTGTGTTTGTGCGAACAGCCAGATGGATGTCAAATTGCATGACATCATCTCATCTGGGATCATTACGTCACTTTACCATGAACGTTCCATAAACATGAACGCTTACCTTCATGTGATTTCATTTTTTCGAAACTTGCGTTTCTTTTGCTGTTCAGTATATCTCTAACTGAAGGGCTGCCCAATAGTTTAGAGTGCTCCAACTATCTGTAACTGAAGGACAACCCAATAGTCTGGAGTGCTTCCACTGTGACTGAAGGACTGCCCAATAGTCTGGAGTGCTCCAACTATCTGTAACTGAAGGACAACCTAATAGTCTGGAGTGCTCCAACTATCTGTAACTGAAGGACAACCCAATAGTCTGGAGTGCTCCAATTATCTGTAACTGAAGGACTTCACAATAGTCGGAGTGCTCCAACTATCTGTAACTGAAGGACAACCCAATAGTCCGGAGTGCTCCAACTATCTGTAACTGAAGGACAACCCAATATTCTGGAGTGCTCCAACTATCTGTAACTGAAGGACAACCTAATAGTCTGGAGTGCTCCAACTATCTGTAACTGAAGGACAACCCAAAAGTCTGGAGTTCTCCAACTATCTGTAACTGAAGGACATCACAATAGTCAGAGTGCTCCAACTATCTGTAACTGAAGGGCAACCCAATAGTCTGGAGTGCTCCAACTATCTGTAACTGAAGGGCAACCCAATAGTCTGGAGTGCTCCAACTATCTGTAACTGAAGGACAACCAAATAGTCTGGAGTGCTCCAACTATCTGTAACTGAAGGACAACCCAATAGTCTGGAGTGCTCAAACTATCTGTAACTGAAGGACTTCACAATAGTCGGAGTGCTCCAACTATCTGTAACTGAAGGACAACCCAATAGTCTGGAGTGCTGCAACTATCTGTAATTATTAGCGTAAACATTCCCTCTGGGTTGTGTTAGCCATTTTCTCTTCACCTGGTGATGTGTTACAGACTATCCTTAAGGATAAAAAAATAAATATTATTTTTTAAAAAGAAAAGATCGTACGTTGCCTACCTGTCAGTAAGCCGGAAGTACCCGGTTACCTCCCTTGATCTGCTTTACCCATAATCCTCCGGAAGGAACTCTTCATTTTCCTCTGTAACCACGGTGAAAACACGTGTTGAGACTGTCCTTTTGGTTTGCTTCACAAGGAGTGGTTTTTCGTCGACTTCTTGTGCCTTACTTGCCTCTTTGGACTTTGAGGTTAGTATCGCTCGCATTTTTTGTTATACAATCGTACTTCTTTGTTTTGTCGGATATTTAATGTGCTATTATCACTTGTGACTTGGCTGTGTTTTTTCAGTATAACTTTTCAATTATGTCACAACGTAAGTGTGTGGGATGTCAAAAGTTCCGCTCGGAAAGGGACCCTCATTCATTGTGCGTTTCATGTTCCCCGGACCTGGCCTGTTCCCTTACGTCTCGGTGTCTCTTATGCCAGGACCTTTCCGAGATTGATTGGAAATCCATGAATGAGGCTCGTATCAAGGCCAAAAAACGTAAACTGTCCGTGCCATCTGAGCCTGTGAAAAAACCTAAGGTTGATAAACCCTCTCCTTCTGAGAGTCTGTCATCATCTCAAGGGATTGATTTTTCCACTTTTTCCAATATGTTGACCTCTCTCAAAGATGATCTCAGTTCTTCTTTTGGATCGGCCTTAAAAGATTTGGAACAGCGTAGCATGTCCAAGATGAGGGAGATTAAACGTTCCTTGACTAGTAGTAATACTCATGTGGCTTCTCCACTTTTTCATGGCTCTGAATCTGTAGTCCGTGCTCCCCATGGCGATCGTCCCATGGCCACGGCTACTCAGTCTGTCAATCTGTCGGAGTCCACGGGACGAACACAGACACAGCTGGCAATAACTACAACCGTCCCAGATGAGACCATGGGGTCGAGATCTGTGGGTCCGGTTTATACTGACGTCAGGGATGGTCCCACGGTTTGGGGCCATCCTGTCCAGTCACCCCCCTCTGCTAGGACCCCTTCAGCCATGGGTCATCCAGCCATGGCTCCTCCAGCCATGGGTCGTCCAGCCATGGCTCCTCAAGCCATGGGTCCTCAAGCCGTGGATCCTCAAGCCATGTGGCCCCCTGCCACCGCGGACCTACCGGCCACAGGCGCCCCTTTTGATGTGGAAAATCCGCCGATCATCCCACTTTTTCCGGATCTCTCGGAGTCTGATACTCAAGGTGTCTATCCCCTTACAGATGCCAAATTATCTGTGCATGAAGGCATTTTGACAGTTCCTTCCATGGACTTAGAGGCTGCTGATTTTACTCCTGGATGGTCTTATTCGGAGAAAGTAGGTTTCCTCCATCAACTCAAACCTTGTACGGTACCGCCTCCTGCGGCTATGGTGGACATGGATTTACCAGCTGAACTTGGATCCTCGGGCTCTCTGCCACCGCAACGCCTACCGCGACTATCCCTACCTCACTCTACGGTGGTTCGTTCTGCGTTTGACACTTTTAATGAGACTCTGGCTAAAGCTTCTCTTCAGCAATCCTTACCTAGAGTTGTTCCCAAACTATCTTATGTGATTCATGATCGTGTTTTTCCGTCGTCCACCCCTGAATTGGATAAGGATTTTGTTTGTCTCGATCCTAGGTCCTCCCGCACCATGTCCCTAAAGGTCCCTTTATCTCAACGGGAACTTAAAGATCTGGACCAAGCTGCTCGTTCTTCGGTGGACTGTCTCTCTTACATCAACTGGTTTGCGGCAGGTGTCCGTCAACTACTACCTCCCGTATTTACTGATTATGTAGGCATTAAGGAAGACACTATGGTGGCGATGTCTGCTCATGAGGCTGCCTTGGCACACTCCTTTTTTGGACGTCATCTATCAAGCGGTAGCGGACGTTACACAAGCGCAGGTATCCATTATGGGTAGACTTACAGCTCTGGAACGTACTCATTTGTTGTCTGGAGTTAGAAATATTCCAGATTCTACCAAGGAGGAGCTCTTTCACCAGCCCGTGGATTCGCCGTCTCTCTTCAATGGCAAATGTAATCAGGCCATCACATCTCAGGATGCACAGTTGTCCCGCAATCTAAATCAGCGACTTGCTTCTGCCTTGCTTGCGCAATCTCGACCATCACGACCTCCCCTTCGTCCAAGAAGAGGTTCTTCCACTGTCTCCTCCCGACCACCTCCTCCACGCTTTCAACAATCTGCCTTTGATAGAGCTTCATCTTCCCCGGCTCCTCCCCGTTCATCTTACCAGCGTGGTAGCTCTTCCACATCATCCAGAGCTAGGGGTCAGCGGAGTTTTCGAGCCTCCCGCTCGTTTTCTCGGAGATCTTGACTCGTCCTGTCCCGAAATCGCACCCTACGTACCTTACGACTTGGATATGTCCCTGGACGAGAATTTGATCATGGATTTCAACGTACCGATTGTGACCTCTCCTGTCGGGGGCAGGTTATCTCATTATCTGGACAATTGGCATCAAATCACCACCGATCCGTGGCTTCTCTCAGTAATTCGCCGCGGCTATCGGCTCCAGTTCGATCACCTTCCGCCGTTAACTTTTCTACCAACGGATCGCCGGTTTACCCTCAAGGAACCTCGACTGTCAGCAGCTCGGCTAGCCATCAATCAGTTACTGGACAAACGTGCCATAGTGGAACTTCCATCTCAGGATCTGTCCCTCGGCTTTTACTCACCGGTGTTTCTGGTACCCAAAAAGAATACGCCGGAAATGCGAATGATCATAGATCTAAAAGTGCTCAACAGACTTTTTCTCCAGCGTCCGCCCACGTTCACAATGGAGTCTCTCAGGAATGTCAGGAAACTTATTCAACCCGGTTCGCACTTTACCAGTCTGGATCTGATGGACGCCTACCTCCACATTCCAATCCATCCACGCTCCCAACGTTATCTCCGGTTTGCGATCAACGGCCGTCGATTTCAATTCCGGGTTCTTCCGTTCGGAGTGTCCATAGCACCTTGGCTGTTCACGGTGGTTGTCAATCCAGTCCTGCACTTCCTCCATCTGCGCCGTATAGCTATCCACGGCTATTTGGACGATTTCCTAGCTCGGCATGTCTCCACGCAGGTCCTTCTACGACACACTCAGTTTATTCTCCATGTGTTTACTCACTTGGGATTTCTCATCCACCCGACCAAATCGGAGCTCGTCCCTGTATCTCGGATCAAGTTCCTGGGTGCCCTCCTGGACGCGCAAACTTGTTTTATCCTGCCGGATCCTTGTCGTTGGCTCACCATCAAGGATCGCGTTCTTCTCCTATTAGAACTACCGGCTGTCTCAATTCGAACTTGGATGTCGGTGTTAGGATCCCTCACGTCTCTGCAGGACTTTACTCAACGGGGTCGTCTCAATCTCAGGCATGTCCAATGCTGGCTCAACCAGTACCGCTCTTTCGACCTCGATTCGGAAATATCAGTCATTCCCGAAGTCAGACGCGAACTCATCTGGTGGACACGAGACCACAATGTTCTTCCGGGTGCTCCCTTCCGCCTTCCACTCCCGGATCTCACCATCTATACGGACGCGTCGACCACAGGATGGGGAGCCCACATGGCTCATTGGACTACTCACGGTCCTTGGTCTCCTCGGGAGACCACGTATCACATCAATGTGCTAGAAATGTTGGCAGTTATTCGGGTTCTGAATCGGTGGTGGCGTCGGATTCACCACAAATCTCTCATGATTGCTACGGACAATACGACGGTAGTAGCCTACATCAACAAACAAGGGGGCACTCACTCCTCCATTTTGATGCACATGACTCGTCTCTTGTTTCAACTTGTGGATCTGTACAAGTGTTCCATCCGTGCTCGACACATCCCCGGCAAGATAAATCTCCTGGCAGACTCCCTCTCCAGGAAGGGTCAATCGTTACCAACCGAGTGGACCCTCCACAGCGACGCTTTTCGTCTGATCAGGGACAGATGGGAAACTCCCCATATCGATCTGTTTGCCACCAGCAGGAATTCTCAACTTCCGGTGTATGTCAGCCCGGTCCCCGACCCTTCCGCCTGGGCCGTCGACGCACTTTCCATTCCGTGGGACGACATGATTGCATACGCGTTTCCTCCGATAAAACTGATTCCAGATGTTTTGGCGAAACTCCTACAACATCGCTGTGTGCTTTATCTTGTGGCTCCGGATTGGCCGACTCGAACTTGGTATCCGTTACTGTTGGACCTTCTAGTGGACGAACCATTGAATCTACCTCCTTGGCACAATCTCCTGGCTCAACCGCACTCGTCGGTCTATCACAAGAACATTCAGGCCCTCAATCTACGCGTGTGGAAGCTATCAGGTCTTCCTTGGAGAAACAGGGATTTACCTCATCTACAACAGACGCAATCTCTCAATCTATTCGACCCTCGACAGCTCTCTTGTACGATTCCAGATGGAAACGGTTCTGTCAGTGGCGCCGAGAGCACCAGCTCCTCCGAACTGCCATCTCCATCCCTCTGATTGCTGACTTCCTCCTTTATCTTCGCGAACACAGGAAACTTAGGGCTGGAACTATTGAAGGCTATCGTTCGGCCATCGCCTCTGTTTGTAACCTGCAAGGTCTGGCTGTTGGGTCAGAAGTCTCCCTCCATCGGTTGATTCGATCGTTTCAGATTAAGGATCTCACCTCACCGTCCGTGTTCCCTAAATGGGATCTCTGTTTAGTTCTTCAAGCACTCACCAAGGCTCCATTTGAATCATTGGCTTCTGTTCCCTTGACCTTCCTTTCTTACAAGACTGCGTTTTTGATGGCGTTTGCGACAGCAGCTCGTGTGTCTGAACTACATGCTATTGATTTTACTTCTCTCCGCTACTCGGAGGGTTATTCAACTGTTACATGTCGGGCTCTTCCTGAGTTTCTCGCAAAAAAACCAGTCGGCTCATCTGGGACCTTTGGGGATACGAACTTATACAATACCAGCCTTACCGTCTACCTCTCGCTCGGACCGGAATTGACTTTTATGTCCCGTGCGGGCTCTTCGTTGGTATTCCAATCGTACAGACTCTTTTCGCCGTCAGCGTCGTCGTCTTTTTCTCCCCTGCAAATCAACTATCTCTACTGAAATAGCAAAAAACACCATCTCTGCTTGGCTCCGCAAGACCATTATGATGGCTTACCAACACTGTGACCAGGACTATGTTAATGTTCGTTTTTTCTCCTCATGAGATTCGGGCTCTTGCTTCTTCGCTCACTGCATGGAAATCGATTCCCTTGGAACAGGTTGTTGCTTCATGCCAATGGAAGTCTTCCAACACCTTTATCCGTTGTTATCTTCGCGATGTCGCTCCTGCTCTTGATGGCTTGCATTCTCTTGGTCCTCTGGTGGCGGCTCAACATATCACACATGCTTGACCCTCCCCCTGGAAACAAGGGGGGGGGGATCAGAACTCAAGTTCTTCAAGGTCATGATAACTCGACAATGCTTCAGATCAGGAGGTGAGATAGTTCGGAGTCATTGGTGTTGGTATGGTCATGGTACTAACATCTTCCGATTACTTCCTGTTGTGGGTCAGGTATAACATACTTCTTACTTATCTCCAAGCACTGACATTGACTTGATTCAAGTGAGGAATAACGACATTTGTCAAGATTATACAGGGGAAATATCTCAGAATCTTCAAATACCGGAAGTGACGTCACATGACCGGAAGTGACGTCATTCGACCGGAAGTGACGTCAATCATCAGGGAAGTGACGTAAATGTTTATAAGGTTCAAGTCTTTGACGATTAAACATAGTCATATACGTCCAGTCATGTCCTCATTCCTCACAAGAATCATCACTATCTCATCCTCACCAAATAATCTCTTCTGGGTGAAAGTATTGTCCATGTATGTGATTATGGATATTCCCTATGCCTACATTGTGGTGATTCAGAGGTAGAATAATCACTTGTTGTCTTTAGGGTTTAGTATGAGGCATCATGTGATTATTTGGGTTAACAAATATTCTCTCATGGGTTGTGGCTTCCGGTTATACCCACCTACCTTATGTGGGATTCTGGCTAACACAACCCAGAGGGAATGTTTACGCTAATAATTATGAACAAACAAGATGTTGTATGTAATTATTAGTAAACTTACCTCTGGGTTGTGTTAGCCATTTTCTCTTCACCTGGTGATGTGTTACAGACTATCCTTAAGGATAAAAAAATAAATATTATTTTTTAAAAAGAAAAGATCGTACGTTGCCTACCTGTCAGTAAGCCGGAAGTACCCGGTTACCTCCCTTGATCTGCTTTACCCATAATCCTCCGGAAGGAACTCTTCATATTTTCCACCCATGTGGCTTCTGGAATTATATAGCGGGGAGGTTAGATAGTATATCTGGGAAGGGTGTTCCGTGCACAACCCAGAGGTAAGTTTACTAATAATTACATACAACATCTTGTTTGTTCATAATAACCAGTCCAGAATTTTGAGACCAATTCATTTAACAGAATACATAATTAGTTTTCAGTATTATTGGTGTCCTCCCATTACGCAGAAACCTTAAAACAAAAAACATTTACGGTTCAATGAACAGATTAACCATTTTTAAGCTTGAAAAATGTAAAAAAGTATTAAATCACCCTGACCGGATGGATTAGTTGGGGACTTCTTGAAAGCTACTAAGAACTATAGGGCGGTGGGGTAGCCTAGTGGTTAAAGCGTTCGCTCGTCACGCCGAAGACCTAGGTTCGATTCCCCACATGGGTACAATGTGTGAAGCCCATTTCTGGTGTCCCCTGCCGGGATATTGCTGGAATATTGCTAAAACCGGCGTAAAACTAAACTCACTCACTCACTAAGAACTATATATCACCTATATTAACTAAGTTGTTTAACAAATTGTATGATAGTTCAGTTTTTTCCAAAAATGTTGGGGGGAAAGCATCATATGTCCTTTGCATAAATCTGGTGATAAAACAGATCCAGATAACTACAGAGGAATATTGTTGAAAAATTCTGTGTAGAGACAGGAATGAAAGTCAATTTGAACAAAACCAAAATTATTGTTTTTAAAAATGGTGGTCCTCTCCGTTCTTATGAGAAGTGGTTTTTAAATGGTGAACAAATTGAAGTTGTGAACATGTATAGATATATTGGGATTGTGTCCTAAACTGTCATGGACTAAAGCCCAATCATGTTTAGCAGCTCAAGCAAGTAAAGCTATATTCTCCATATATAATTACCAGAAATATTTTGGATGTATTAATCACGTTGACATTTTTAAGATATTAGATTCCATGATTACACCTATTCTGTGTTATGGATCAGAGATTTGGGGAACTACTTATTGCAAACAAATTGAAACTGTACATTTTAAGTTCTGTAAGACTTTTTTCAAAGTAGGCAAATATACCAACAATAGCAAGGTGCTTGGAAAGTGTGGCAGACTCTCACTGCAATATCACGATACCTCTAGATCAGTAGGGTACTGGTGCCGACTGATGGAGCAAGCAGCTGAGCTTCAACACCATAGACTTCCTTATCAAGCCTATCAAATGCTCGAATCTCTTGATGATAAAAATAAAAAATAAATCTACCTGGGCTACATACATAAGACTTATCCTTTTCAGTATGGTTTTGGGTTTGTATGGATCTCGCAAAATATTCGCTGCAGTAAAACATTTAATATCTATCTTCAAGCAGCGATTTTATGACAGCTTCCTTCAATGTTGGCGCTCGTCACATTGGCTCTTCATCTAACTGTAAATACTATTCACATTTTTAATCTTTCCTTAATGTTGAACAATACTTGTCCTGTGACCTCCGACTATATCAACGGAAAGGTATAGCTATGTTCCGCTGTACTAACTTTGAGACTTACAGTGGAAACCGGTCGTCACACAAATACACCCTATGATCAACGTCTCTGCCTCTACTGCCCTACTCTGCTGGCCTAAACTATGTTGATGACGAGCCCCATGTCCTACTTATCTTTGGTAAATATTGTGAAATAAGAAAGAAGTGTTTCACAACCCACCAGACCTACACTACAACAATCGAGACCTTTGTGCGTTTAATCACCTGGAACAACATACATTATCTAAAATCATTAACTACATTCCTCTCTGCTGTATTAAAACTAAGAAGTAAACCCACTACTAGAACTAATTGACCCTGTATTCCAATCGTTATCCTATATCCAGCATGTATGTATTCTTTATATTTGCACTATGTTGTATTATGGGCCAATGGACTACATTACTCATATAAACTATCTATCTATCTATCTATCTATCTATCTATCTACAAATAATACTCTATCGCATTTTACTTACATGGAAAGTTTAACTGTTCAGTGTCACAAGAATCTTTACCATGTTATTGACATTCTATCTAGATAGAAAGTCACGTGGCCCTTTTCACCACTACTTCATACCACTATAGGGGTGGCAGGTTGCCTAATCCAAGTATGGGATGTAGTACCGTTAGTGAGCGGATCAAGGAATAACACCTACAAATCACAATGGATTCGTCAAGGTTGAAGCCACTCTCGCAACATGGATATATAATAAAACACTCGAAACTCATAAACAATTCGTGTAAGTATATTCATTACCTCATTGTTTTCATCAAGCTCATATCATTAATTCTTCCTAAAACCAGACCGGATTAATTTCGGTGGACCGGAACTTGAAGCTAGCAACAATACTCTACTTACGCTAAATGTGTCAATTTCTTATGTTTATATTGTTCAACAAACAATAACTTTCCAAGGATAAAAAAAATAACTTACAGCTATCGTCTACGTATGATATGATACTGTCCAAGACAAAATGTATAGAATGAAGTTAGTTTTTGACCAATTATCTAAAAGAGCCCCAACAATTACATCATAATATTGAATCTGACGTGCTCTTTCAACCGACCTTCACCTCAAAGAAATTACCAAATATGTACAACAATGTTGACATATGACCTCACAACCGGTGGACGCTTTTTACAAAATGGCGGTTTTGCTAGAATCGGTTGGTAGGATTTGTCCAGGGACTGTTCCTTGATTCGGGGAACGTTTGCCCATAAATATGTGATGTTCTGACTATCTGCATATTGTTATTGTTTTCATTGTTTTCATTGTAACTAAGAGAGTAAGTCAGAAATGTCGATAATGTTACTGTCGTCGTTGTGCGTCATTTCGCGTCAGTCATGGCGTCATGCTGCCGATACAGCTTCACAATAATCAATATTTCGTCTGAATATTAACCAAATCATTGTATCAATTTTTAATTTCCTGTTTCTGACTTCGATACCCTTTCCCTGCATATTCTTAAGTATCGTCCCTTTGAAAAATGGGGAAAATGCTACACACTGTAAAATCAGAATTATTCTTTCTTTTTATGACATTTCAAACAAGTGGATCTTTACGAGCACAGCAAGCGTTTTCACACCCAATATGTTTAGATTGATTTCATCTAGACACTTGGCTTTGGTGACAAAGACCATTTGTTATTTGTTTCTAAAGTGTATGAGGAATTCAGTGATGTATTGTCGCAGGTGAGAGTGACATATACGTAATGAAACAGTCATCGATAGTTGAGCACCTCATACTTAACATCCAAAAATATATGAAGGGGTCGTTGTCGGCATGGGTACTACATATATTTATTACCCTAAAGATAAATTTGTCGAATTCTGATTAGTCGATAGCCAAAGCATACCAAACCATGTAGCACTCTCCTACCCAGAGTTCCATGCGGCAAGCCAGCATAGTACCTCTGCCACAGGCCAGAAAAATGTGACGATTCGTCACATCTTGCAATGTCCATTCAATATAATGTACAGATTTCTTTTACTCTTTTATTTTTGACGAGTCTACACATCTAACTAAACATCTTTAATAGAATGGTTTAGTTTCACTGAGAAAATATCCAAAAACATGTAACACTATTTCGATTTGCGTAGCGATCCTTTGTTTACATAGGTTGTACGGCTCCACGTGCAGTCATCGAAGCTGACGGAGAGCAAACGATGCAGCCGGTTTGATATCTAAATATGTACTGTCATAGACCTAACTGTCGCAGTTGTGGAAGAATATATATGTAACAATGTAAAACATTATGAAGAGAGCGCCGAAAAGCTTTCGTGAGTCCAGTCTCTTCTTATTATGAATATGCGCGTTTGATTACAAACAAGAGAAAAGTCCGGTCACGCGATATGCAAATTAGCCTGTGGCAGTGTAGCGCTGTGCCGGAGTGTGACTTTCCCGTCAAATCTGTCATGTGACACACTACATGGGTTGGTGTCCTCCCATTATGCAGACAGCCAGTTCGCAGACACCTTAAAATAACAACATTTACGGTTCAGTGAACAGATTATCTACTACCTGTTACCTACACATTATAATGGAATGGTCCAAATAAAAATAATAGGAACAAACTGAAGCTATATTATTTACTTTAAAAGATGGACGAAAAGACAGTAATTTGATTTTTTATTGCTGCAATATAAAAACAGTTTATTTTCATAAACATTTCGGTTTAACCTTCTAGTCTAACGGGAGTCGGCATCTTCATATTGAACACATTAGCTTAGCTATTAGAAATTGCGACACTGTTGTATCATATAAATCAAATAAAGATAAATGTGAACCTAAATATTATTCACATGGAATAAAGAAGTTATATGTTTTGCACACAATATTAAGATATATGAAGAAAGCACTTAATTACGATCTATTTAGATATAACTATTTAAAACATGACACATCATGTCAATGTGGCCATGGATGTGAGAATGTTTTTCATTACTTCCTTGAATGTCCATTGTACATTGTATACTACTCAAAGACATAACCTGTTACAATCTTTAGAAAGTATTGTTAAAATTAGAACACTGATTTGTATTAATCGTATCTTACATGGCAATGCAGGTGTTTCATTTACTGTAAATCGGAATGTTTTCAAATATGTACATATCTCTCCAACAAAACGTTTTCTCAGTTAACTTCTGTTGTATGGGGAGGGGGCTTTTCTATCAATAAACACAATCAAACCCCTCAGTGACAAACCTGTTTTTATATTCGATAGTAATTGATAGTAAAAACAATTTTGAGAAGAGAAACCATTTATCATTTAAAAACAACAAAGTTTTATTTACACACAATCAAACTTCTCAGTAACGAACCTGTTTCAAGGTCACCCTGCTCTACTCACTAGACAGTGGACAGTTCCATTATACCTGTAGGTGTTACCCTAATTAACCTTCTAGTTCAGTGTCTGTCAATTGGGTGTCTGTCAAATGGGTGTCTGTCAAATGGGAGAAAACCCATGGGTTGTACGAATGACCTTGACCTTAGATGGCATGTGGCTGCCAAACGGCTGATCGCTTCGACATTTTAGAGTTGCTTTATACCATTATGAGTATAAACAGAGTAATAAAATTGTTGCCATAATTTCTTATTTGTTTGTGTCAATAAATATATCCAAAAAGTTAAATGTTTCCAGTTGTCGTTTAATAAAACCTCAAATTCGATATTTTTTTTTCATAAACTAAGCCGTCCCGAGTTATCTCCCTTTATGACCGTTCAGGAAAAGTCATCGCGAAACGTTTTGTGTCTCATTCTTCCGATGATTGAATGTTGTTGTTTAAAGATAAGCTAAATAAAAAGATCTTAAGGGTAATAAATTCGTCACAGGGTGTTTTGAAAGGGTGTACAGGACTGTAAGAGTGAGACACAGCCGAAGGAAATACAGAACTTACAAGGGTCTTACAGTCCCGTACACCCTTTCAAAACACTGAGTAACTAATAATGTACCCCAGGTACGTTTTTGTATACAGAAACGTACATTTTGTACCCTAGCCAAAATCAGAATACAGAAACGTATGTATGTATACATACAAGTATGTATTCAGTACAGCAAAATTTGCATTCAAATGATGAATTACTAAAGTGGAAATATGTCCCGTAAGATGATAGCAGACATTTATTTGTAATGTCTAAATAGTGTCACATTGTATTGTGTGTATAAAGAGCGGAGCGATGAGGTAGCCTAGTGGGTGGGGTAGCCTTGTGGTTAAAGCGTTCGCTCGTCCCGTCGAAGATCCGGGTTCGATTCCCCACATGGGTACAATGTGTGAAACCCATATTGCTAAAAGCGGCGTAAAACCATACTCACTCCTTTTCATGCTTAATTTTGAACACTGTGGTGTTTATTACATTTTTGTTGTGTGCAGTAAGCCCAGGTGAATATCTGATGAATACATTTTACTTTTTCTATTATCATCATTGATGCAAAATATATAACAAATTTCAGATGAAGACGAGGCTATGTGGAAGAGAGGTGCCAAACCAATAGTCCATGCGTCATGTTACCTGTTCTGGACACAGACAGCTTTGACCTCGGCCAAGAAGTGCGGCCCAGTTAACCCTCCAGGTAGCCATGGCAACAAGAATCAAAACATATAAATGACATACTGAGATACATGAATGATCATTAAGTGAATTAATTCATTAATGAATATAGACAATACAATTCATAAAAAATCATACTGATTTAATTTTGTCATATTTGGTGTCTCCAGCAAAATTGAACTTGTTAAGGTATAAATGTGTATACCAGATGTATACTATTGATAATATGCTTATATCTATCAAATGGCTAGATATAAATCTGTATGAGTGTTTATGAAAGATTTTGATTGTATGCGAACGCCAAGATAGGATTTAGCATGATTTGTAATGATGATACGTGTAGATATAAAACAATGATATGTTTTTCAGATCGTGATACCGCTCCTATCAACTATTTTAATCAAAAACGTAGAGGAGGAGGGGATGAAGGTGTTGATTGATAACCTGCTAGTCAGGGAGACAAACAGGTATGCAGAGTGATACCTGCAAGGCCGCACTCTATCGTCGCAGAGCAGGGCTCGGGCGTGGAGACCCGTTGACGGGAAAAAATGCGGGCATTTCTTGGACTCTTATTGGCCATGGGTGTCGCCAGGATGCCAACCCTTTCATACTACTGGAATGAAGGGGACAACACCTTCCTTCGGGAGATCATGTCGAGGAACCACTTCAAATCAGCTTGTGGTTCCCCCATTACACCGACAACTGTTGCAGGTCATAAAACTATACAACACCTTGATAGGGGGTGGTTGACCTAGGGGATCAACTGATTTGTCTTTACGATTCCCAAAGTTTTAATTAACTTTCTTTTCACAGAATCGGGTACGAATATTTTGTTACATAAAAAATCATAATCACCACTCATAGGTATATTTTGTACTGCTTATCATTAATAAATTTTAATTAGACATTGAAAATGGTAGTCGCTGATGGCGACTTTCACAACTTTAAGAATTACTTTAACTGAATACATTAGTTTGGCAATTGGTAGTTTGGTACGACTTCCACTATATTTCCAGTATAATAATTCATCAAGTTTGAGCTTTTCTGGTGATTATTCGATCAAGTGTTCACTCTTTCGTTATCTTTACATTTCAGTTTTGTCTTTCAGATGTTTTTAAACACCAATGGTAGAACCATGCCCGTCAGGACTTCCACATGTCCCTCTTCACTGACTCATCGGGAAAACTCACGTGACTAGGACGACTGACAGTCTGAGGACTCAGCCTTAATCGAAGTGATGGAGGGACGAGGAAACAGTGTGTCATCTGTAGAAAGCGACAGGGGACCATAGATGGCTGTGCATTGAAGATCAGAACTTAGGCCTAGATTTTCGAAGCTCTCTTAGCGCTAAGATAGTCGTAAGTTAATGTTAGTATATAGCACTTACGACCATCTTAGCACTAGGGGAGCTTCGAAAATTTAGGTCCTGGATCCTGATCCATGAACTTTCGTAGCGCTACGACGTCCGTAAGCCAATGATAAACTATAGAGTTACGACAGGTCGTAACGTTAAGAACGCTTCCTGGATTGGTACCCAGACTACCTTGTTGGTGTTCGTGCCCATTGTTTCCGTCAGTATCACACATTTGTTCACATCGAAGAGTGGAAGGCTGTATGTACTGGCACTTGATGTTCCATCATATCAACCCTTCCAACAGTTTCCCCATCTGTTCACTGTTAAATCACTTAACAAATCACAAATTACTTCACTGTTAAATAACTATTGTGAGAGTATGACTTTCGCTGTTTTCGCAACATCATGTCGAGTATTATTGTATTATATATGTCAGAAATGATTGTTAATATATTACATATGATTTGATTGTGAGAGTATGACCTACACTGTATTTGCAACATAACGGTGAGTTATTGTATATATGTAAGAAATGATTGTAAATATATTTCATATGGTTTGATTGTGAGAGTATGCCCTACACCGTATTTGCAACATCACTGTGAGTTATTGTATATATGTAAGACATGATTGTAAATATATTACATATGATTTGATTGTGAGAGTATGACCTTCACCGTATTTGGAACATCATTATGAGTTATTGGATAAATGTAAGACATGATTGTAAATATGGTTTATATGATTTGATTGTGAGAGTATGACCTACACCGTATTTGCAACATAACGGTGAGTTATTGTATACCTGTATATTGTATTTATCCTACACGTCTTTCATTGAATTAAATGTGTATATAATGAGAGATTGGAATTGTTGTCTTATGTATCTGATTTAAAGTTACAAGTGTAAGAACTGTACTTTTGAACAATAACAAAACTAATGCCAACCACAACTGTTTATAGACCCGTGAAGATCCGGGGTAGAATAGGTCTTCAGCAACCCATGTGCTTGCCATAAAAAGGCGACTATCTTGTCGTAAGAGGCGACTAACGGGATCGGGTGGTCAGTTTCGCTGACTTGGTTGACACATGTCATCGGTTCCCAATTGCGCAGATCGATGCTCATGCTGTTGATCACTGGCTTGTCTGGTCCAGACTCGATTATTTACAGACCGCCGCCATATAGCTGGAATATTGCTGAGTGCGGCGTAAAACTAAACTCACTCACTCACAACTGATAATAGACATTTTTCTAAGAATAGATACAACAATCACTATTGCAAAATAATGACAGTAAGCGATAATGTGTTTGATTCACTGTGTAAGTAAATTAATTTTTTAAATAGAATAAACGTTAAAAATGGTATCTGAATTATTCTTTTCCTAAATATACAGGACATAAAAAAATTAATTTTAAGGGTCTTGAAATATGAGGATCCATATGAGGGTCTGGTATTCTATGTTGTCGAATACTGCTTTGTAGCAATTAATTTGAACACGTACAGCAAGTCACTGATATCAGTATATTCCAACTTCTCGGATTATTCATGCATGTATTATAGTACCCGTGTGGTTTTGAAGGTGAAACTCCTTAATTTCGATCTGATTATTGTGCGGAATGTGATCAGCAAAGGGTCCGAAGTTACAAGAACCTAGTTACGATTCATTTACAGGAATAACAGCGTGTTTCATATAGATGGGGTTGCCACAGAGAGTCGGTACGACTGAAACTAATAGACCGCCTCCGTGGTGTAGTGGTTAGAGCGTCCGCCCGGAGAGCGGAAGGTCGCAGATTCGATCCCCGACCGCGTCATACCAAAAGACGTTAAAATATGGTACTTGTTGGTCCCTGCCTGGCGCTCGGCATTAATGGGTACAACAAGGACTGGTCGTCTCGGAGTCAGTATAATGTGTCTGAGTGGGGTATTTATGCTTCACTGCGACATGGTATCTCAGTGGGCTAGCACTATAAAACCAGCTTACGTCTGGGCTAGTACAAGCAGCCGCACATACACATACACGCGCATGCACGTCGTCATATGAGCGAAATATTCTCAAGTACGACGTTAAACCCAATTTCACCTCACCTCGCTTGAAACTAATATCTAGTCATTTAGAAAGTTGAATTAATAGAATTATTTTATATAAGTGTTTACAAGTATCTAACTTATGTAGATAAACTTCACTTTTGAAACTGGTATAACGTAAGCGCCGAGTACAGTGATCACTTGCTGCAGATCTACAGCAATTAATGTTTTAGTGATGTTCTTCATTGATTACCCGCTAGTTTTAATGGGTAAGTTTACACAAAACTAAACCATGACCGAGAGTTCTATGATACTTAGCTAAAAGATCAAAGCCACTCTCCTACCCAGAGTTCCATGCTAAGTCATCGCTGCGCCGCAGTGTGGATCAAAGCCACCGATAAGTACACTTTTTGCATACGTCACACTGTAGTGACGTCATTTGGTCATTCTAGTCTGCCCCCATTCTAGTCATTGTCTAGTACAGTCTCCTACGGTGCAACTCCGTAGCACCCGTTTCTTGGTTTGCAGTTGCGTCACCCAGCTAACATCACTAGTGGAAACATTAGGCCTACGTTAATTGTTTTCGACGCAAAAATGTCTCAGTTCACAAAGAACAGCGACACGGCCATGTTAGGTAGCTCTAAGCCTAAGTCCACAGTACCACTATGTAT
The DNA here is from genome assembly GCF_003918875.1 of Haliotis rubra. Classification (NCBI taxonomy): domain Eukaryota; kingdom Metazoa; phylum Mollusca; class Gastropoda; order Lepetellida; family Haliotidae; genus Haliotis; species Haliotis rubra. The sequence goes on from NW_025765447.1 coordinate 78,009, forward strand.
ATCATGGAATGTCGGGTGACTAGTCAGCTTCATCTGGATTTACTGTTCTAAACTTACGTTGGTAATAAAAATGAGACGTTCATAAATTGAGAGAGAGAGAGAGAGAGAGAGAGAGAGAGAGAGAGAGAGAGAGAGAGAGAGAGAGAGAGAGAGAGAGAGAGAGAGAGAGAGAGAGAGAGAGAGAGAGAGAGAGAGAGAGAGAGAGAGAGAGAGAGGGGTGGGTGGGGAAGAGGCATGTATAGGGAAGTGAAGTGCCGTAAGCAATTGTGAATCTTCCTGGCTACTGCTCTTTGTTTTAATTCTATTTTATCTATTTTATTTTTTTCCTGTTAAGCATATGGATGTGTAAACTTCCTAGTCTCGGTTACACCTGGAAGGTGTGTAAAATTACATTCCTTCATGTGTTTAATATTCATTGGAAGCTTAAGTCACGACTATACATAATGTTGGCGTGACAATGTCATGGTGGGAGTAATGTTTCGGGCCATGTCATGTGAGTAAGTGAGTTGAGTTTTACGCCACACTCAGCAATATCCAGCTATATGGCAGTGGTCTGTAAGTAATCGAGTCTGGACCAGACAATGCAGTGATCACCAGCATGAGCATCGATCTACGCAACCACTAGGCTACCGCACCGCCCTCTACGCAATTCGGATACAATGACATGGGCCAACCAAGTCAGCAAGCCTGACTACCCGCCTTTTACGACAAGCAAGTTTTATCATGTCATGATATATAAGAGTTTTAAAAATGCTGGTTATTTTACTTTAGTAAAATGATTGGAGTGTATTAAACGCTGTGACATTCAAATACCGAAATAGCGCCGTAAAACAAAACAAATGGCAAATAGGTTAGAGTTATAAAACATGCAATTTTCTAAATTTAACTATCTGTTGAAATACAGGAACGAGGAACGTTGTTATGCGACCTTTTTACGACGTAGCCAGTTCCCACGTGAAAGAATTGAAGTCAGACAAGGATGTACGTAAATTTATGTTTTAACAAGCAGCTGTGCTGAAGGCTCTATTTTTAGCTTGTTTTATTACATGGGTTCAGTCAGATCGATCTACCTTGAACATTTTTCATCAGTTAAAGGGGGTACTTTACTTTTTGTATAGGATATGAGTTAAAAAACAATCCGATTACATATTCAAAACTTGCGGTGTAGTGTTATTCAAGCCGTTGTCAGGGGGTAAAGTACAGCGCATTACTCACCCCTCACAAAGCGGATGCTCTGGAGGGGCTGTCAGTTAACCTTCCGGGTTGATGTTAAACGTGAGGTGCGAGGTGGGAACGCTTAAGGTAAGATTTTGTGTTTACAATGAATTTGGTAAGATTGAAATTTGATAAGGTGCTGTACAAATACAAGTTTTATCAGACTCCGTGGTGTAAATCGTATCTCTTTGATAATCTCACTTGCTTGTCGTAAAAGGCGACTAACGGGATCGGGTGGTCAGGCTTGGTGACTTGATTGACCCATGTCATTGTATCCCGATTGCGTAGATCAATGCTGATGCTGGTGATCACTGCATTGTCTGGTCCAGACACGACCACGTACAGACCACTGCCTTATTGTGGTCTGAATTCCAATTCAGGGTCACTACGTCATCGGGAGAAATGCGCAGAATTGTAAGTGTACTGTCATCAAACGAGTGGTACTGAAATAGGGCATTACAGAACAACAAACTGCAGCCTCCCCACAACTTGTTCCATCTACAGCTAACCCCACACACATCACACACACTGACTCATCACACTCACTGACTGTACACAAGGGCTGTCTGCTGGATATAGCCAGTTGTGTGGATTTAGAATGACATTCGCTGGCTGTAAACTGTCAATATACGGACGTGACGACACGGTTGTCTGATCTGATGCGCTGTGTTTACGCATCTAATCTAATCTGACTGACTCACTGACTGAGTTTAGTTTTACGCCGCTTTTCGCAATATTCCAGCAATATCACGGCGGGGGACACCAGAAATAGGCTTCACACATTGTGCCCATGTGGGGAATCGAACCCGGGTCTTAAGCGTGACGAGCCAACGCTTTAACCACTAGGCTACCCCACCGCTCCTCAAATCTAATCTAATCATTTTGTATAGTGCTGAAAGGTTCCAGGTATACTGTTCACTGGCGCTTTCACATGTTTACAGTATGTAAACAGTATATACACAGTGCCTCTTTGTTTAACAGTCATAGGCAATTTTGAAGAGATGGGTTTTAAATTTGTACTCATGAGTTAAGTGGATTACATTGGGGTAGTGACGTTGCTGCGAGGCGAGGTTCGTTACCTGGCACAAAAAGACTTGGATCAAAGGGTAAAGGATGTTTTACTACATGACCTACTTGAATATTATGAATACACGATGCCATTAAGGGGCGATGGGTAGCCTAGTGGTAAAGGCGTTTTCTCGTCGCGCCGTAGACCCGGGTTCGATTCTCCACATGTGTGAAGCACATTTTGTGTCCCCCCACCGTGATATTGCATGAATATTGCTAAAAGATGCGTAAAGACAGACTCACTCACTCACTCACTCACAATGCAATTAAGAAAGTGGTCAAATGTAACTGTACTTGAAGACTGAGAAATATTGGCCAAGGGGAGTTATCTCAGATTCGAAGGACACTTTCTTGGGTGTCTAAAATGCTCTCCTTAACATCACGTGTGTCATTGTTATTGTCATTGAGAGATACGATGTGAACCACCCCAGGGCTACACTGGTTATTCCAAACTGAAATTCAAGCTGGTGTGTCAATGTTAAATGGCCGATTGTATCGAACGCCGCCGACAAGTCTAATAGCACAAGGAAACCAACTTGGCCATTATCCATTATCATTGTTGGAGCCGAAATGGGTTCCGTTTTTACGTTTGGTTTCAACCATAGTCGAATATCGTTAAAAGAACATTTCTTGATCAGTTTCAAACAGTCTTGTCACAGTGACAAAATTAACTAACACAATATTTGTGTGGATATATGCCACTACAATGTTCACTCCACTGAAAGTCCTCCAATTTCGGGCTCAGAACCTATCAGTCAACCACTAATTCAATCATATACTCTCTTAATTCAATGATGAACTATGTCAATAATTGGGTGATGTTGACAATAACATGATGAACTATCTTAATAATGTGATGTTGACAATACAATGCTAAACTATGTTGATAATGTAGTGATGTTGACAATACAATTCTAAACTATGTTGATAATGCTGTGATTTGGGCAATACAATACTAAACTATGTTGATAATGTAGTGATGTTGGCAATACCATACTAAACTATGTTGATAATGTAGTGATGTTGACAATACAATGCTAAATTATGTTGATAATGTTGTGATGTTGGCAATACAATGCTAAACTCTGTTGATAATGTTGTGATGTTGACAATACAATGCTAAACTATGTTGATAATGGTGTGATGTTGGCAATACGATGCTAAACTATGTTGATAATGTAGTGATGTTGACAAAACAATACTAAACTATGTTGATAATGTTGTGATTTTGGCAATACGATGCTAAACTATGTTGATAATGTGATGAATGCTAAACTATGTTGATAATGTGATGTTGGCAATACAATGCTAATCTCTGTTGATAATGAGTGCTGTTAACAGTACACTAATGGACTATGTAAACAACTCACGGATGTCAACAATACAGTTATTATACACATATTTTAGCAAGAAAGTGAGCGAGGTACGAGTTACCAATAAAGTGGTTTTGGATCGACGATTTTAACAAAACACAGCGAATTCAATGGTCTCGGTTTCTGCTCTCGCAAATGTTTTAACAAACATGTACACAGATGAACTCGACATGTATCTTTGGAGCAGTGATGTGTATCGAGTATGCAATTCGACAGATATATTCCATAGGTGTCAACGCCCTGAAAATACTGCATCCGATCCGGAAGATCATGGGCTGTACGAGAGTCCTTGTTTTCCTGGCTAGTCTTTCTCTCGCAGGTACGTATTTACGCTGTTGTATAAATATGCATTCATCTCGCCATATTGTCAAGACCACTTGTTTGTGAGAGTAAGAATGAGAGACAGTATGCGAGAGAGTGTGAGAGTATGCGAGGAAGTGAGAGAGGATGTGCGAAAGACTGTGAGAAAGTACTAGTATGTGAGAGAGAGAGTGTGTGTGCGAGATATGAAAGAGAGAGTATGCACAAGAGAGTGAGAAATATATATACGAGAGTGAAAGAAACTATGCAGGAAAGTTAGAGAATATACGAGTGTAAGAGAGTATGCGAGAGAGTGAAAGAGAGTATGCGAGAGAATGAAAGACAGTTTGCGAGAGTTAGAGAATATACGAGTGTAAGAGAGTATGTGAGAGAGTGAGAGGGAGTATGCAATAGAGAGTATGCGAGGGTGAAAGAGAGTATGCGAGAGAGTGAGAGAGAATATACGAGAGAGTGAGAGGGAGTATGCAGTAGAGAGTGAGTATGCGAGAGAGTGAAGAGAGTATGCGAGAGAGCGTAAGAGAGTATGCGATAGAATGAAATAGAGCATGCGAGAGAGTGAGGTAGAATATACGAGAGAGTGTAAGAGAGAGTAAGGGGGAGTATGCAGTAGAGAGAGAGTATGCGAGAGAGCGTGAGAGAGTATGCGAGAGAATGAAAGAGAGTATACGAGAGAGTGAGATAGAATATACGAGAGAGTGTAAGAGAGAGTGAGAGGGAGTAGGCAGTAGAGAGAGATTGTGCGAGAGTGTGAAAGAGAGTATGCGAGAGAGCGTAAGAGAGATGTGTGAGAGAAAGTATACAAGGCAACGTATGGGCGAGAGATACGTGAGAGTGAACAGGCGAGAAAAAGAAGAAGAAAAACTAGACAAGTGGGGGAGAGAAAGCGAGAGAGAGGAAGCGAGCTGGAGGAAACAATGCATGAGAGAGTACGAGTGTGAGAAAGAGAGTTATGTAGTTGTGTAATTGTGATCACGTGTCTTTATCTGTGTCAGATGGAACCCCCGTTGTGGACCCGGGGGCATATTTGGTCCACCAACCCGTTTGCCGTGGGTTGCGCCCCTGTGTTGGTGGAGGACGGGAGGCTGGTGGTTGAGGGCACTGGTTCCAGGAACAGTGTTCCTTTGCCCAACACACCACTTCGCCCCTTACTTCACCTAGACGGGTGGTTGAACTGGCCCGGTTCAATCAATCGGCTGGTCACGCCAAGCCCTGTGCATGGTTACTATTTTTGCACATTTTTGAGTATTGGGTATTTGGTCGTTTACACTGTCAGTGTATAAATTCTGTATCTAATTGCCTAGAGTCCCATGCCAGAAGGCGGTGGCTCATGGGCCAATCTGGTTATATAGACCTCTGAATTCCGTGTTCTTTAGAACAGCGTCATGGGCCGAACCAGCCTGGCACTTATTCTTTAAGATATCATGGCTTTTCATGTCTGTATTTTCTGGAGTATGGCATCCCTGTAACCCTGGTATTGTTGTCTGGTATCCACTGCAATACCGTCCTTGTTGACACTCGATGGCGGGTGGGGGGCAGGGTTGCTGAATGATATTATTACACCATGGCTAAAAACACTCAATCTGGTTCATCAAAGACAAATAAGCGGAGACATCTTTCTTCATCATCTGACGAAGAAGTATCCCCTTTCATGAAAGATTCTTGGCCAAGATTTTTGGTTATTTCTACTGAGGATGGAAGTCCATTGAATATTAATCCTTTTGCCGTCTCCAAGGGCATCCAAGGTGTCTGCGGAGAGGTAAAGAATGTCACTCGCCTCCGAAACGGTTCACTTTTGGTGGAATGTATACGGCGACAGCAATCTGTCAATCTGCTGGGATTGCAGCAGTTTGTGAATAAACAGGTTGTTGTCTCGGTTCACAAGACGCTGAACACTTGTAGAGGTATTGTTAGAGACAGGTCACGTTGTTTATCAGACATGTCTGAAGAAGATATTGTGGCAGAGTTGACGGATCAAGGTGTTATTTCTGTGAAGCGTTTCACCCGGAAACAGGACTCAAACGTGATAAAAACAAATACTTACCTCTTCACTTTTGGTCTAACTATGCTTCCTCAATCTATTAAGGCTGGATACTGTAATATCGGAGTGGAGGTATATGTACCAAATCCACTCCGGTGTTATAAGTGCCAAAAGTTTGGCCATGGTGCAAGATCATGTACTGGCAAGTCTATCTGCTCACGCTGCAGTGGAACCCATGACAGTACCGATTGCACTGGTGACATCAAGTGCGCAAATTGCAGTGGTGAGCATCTGGCTTCGTCGAAATCTTGCCCAAAGTTTGAATATGAAAGCCAAATTCTTAAAATCAAATGCATGAATAACATCTCGTACTTTGAGGCAAAGAAATTAGTTAACGCTCAGTCAAAATCTTCTATTGGTCAAACATATTCGGCCACAGTTTCTTCTTCTGTTTCGCCATCTATTAAAAGAACAGTTTCAACTTCCTGTCAGACTGACTTATCCTGGGTAAATGCAACTCAGATGAACTTGAGTGACAATACTTCAGTATCACAAGATTGTCAACGCTCATCAGCATCCCAGACTGAGGAATCACAGCCAGATGATATTAATTCAACACAGGCAACAGAGAGCGTTGTCCACCTGTCGAATAAGGAAAAGAAAAAATTGAGAAAAAAGAACAGAACTCTTCAACATTTGGAAGATTCTCCTTCGTCGACACCTCCCTGTGACGGTTCAAAATCCATTTGAACCACTTGATATGGAGATCACTCACTCACATACAGGGTGTAGGAGTTGCACTTCCATGCGCCCACGATCTCCAGTTGAACCTCCTTAAATTTGTTTTATGAAATTACTACAATGGAATTGCAGAGGCCTTAGGAACAATTTTAATGATCTACAATTACTATCGCAAGATATTAAACCATCGGCTTTTAGTTTACAAGAGACATTCCTGAAAAGTACTGATAAATTTGAATTGCGTCAATACAATTCCTTTCATTCATTCTCCTCCAGGTGATAAAGCAGCTGGCGGCGCTTCTATTCTAGTGAGGCAGGGGGTGTTATCCATAGCCCGGTTACCCTAAAAGCAATCTTCAAGCTGTTGCTGTCCGTCTTACTTTTACAGATAACCTTTACACTTTGTTCTTTATATATTTCTCCGTCTTCAAGTCTTCAGCAGTCTGGCCTCCAAGATCTTTTGAACAGCTTCCTCAACCATTTATAATCATGGGTGATCTTAACGGACATAACCCTTTGTGGGAAGTACCGATACCAATAATAAAGGAAAAATTCTTGAGGACTTCATTTCAAACAATAATTTATGCATATTTAATGATGGATCTGTCACATATTTACACCCTGGTTCGGGAACTTATTCTGCACTCGATCTGTCTCTCACAGATCCAAGTATTTATAAAGAATTCGACTGGTCAGTTCATGATGACCTGTGTGGAAGTGACCATTTTCCCACAATACTTTCAGCTATAATCCCGACTGATGACCCACCTGCAACAAGGTGGAATTTTAATAAGGCCAACTGGCCATTATTTCAGACACTATGTGCTGACAACTTGAAATCAGAATTGTTTGCCAATGCTCCAGATTCGATTCAGCTGTTCTCTGATAAACTGAATAATATTGCCGATGAAACTATTCCTAAGGCTTCTGCTAAGCCACACATTCGTAAACCATGGTTTACTGACGATTGTAAACAAGCTAGGAAGTGTAGGAAGAAGGCAGAGAAATACTTTCGCCGCCATCCTACAGTCCACAATTTCAATAATTTAAAAATGAATAATGCCAAGGCTCGACGTACTTTTAAACAAAGTAAACGTCAGTCTTGGAAGAACTTTATCAAAGATTAATTCCCGTACACCAATGACGAAGGTATGGAACATGATACAGAGAATCAAGGGCAAGGTAGAAATTCTAGTGTTCATCATCTCAAAGATGGCCACGATCTGTTAACTGATAAAATTGATATTGCAAACAAGTTGGGTGAAACTTTAGCTAGACATTCTTCTTCATCCAACTACAATCCAAAGTTTCAGAAATATAAAGATCATCAAGAAAAAACGTAAAATTAACTTTCATTCTGATAATGGTGAAGATTATAATGAAGTATTTTCACTACATGAGCTGAATACTGCCTTAACGCAAGCTCATGATACGGCAACAGGTGCTGATAATATCCACTATCAGCTCCTGAAACATTTACCTAATGCTTGTCTTGAAACACTTCTGAACATTTTTGATAATATTTGGACGACAGGGCATTTTCCTCCTTCGTGGCGTCATGCCATTGTTGTACCAATACCTAAGCCTGGCCGGGATCATACAGATCCATCAAACTACAGACCTATTTCATTAACTAGCTGCGTTTGCAAGACCATGGAACGCATGGTCAATAATAGATTAGTGTGGTTTCTAGAATCCAATAATCTAATTACTAACATTCAATGTGGTTTTCGTAAAAATAGAAGCACTATTGACCATTTGGTTCGACTAGAATCATTCGTTAAAAATTCCATTGTAAATAACCAGCATGCTGTATCAATCTTTTTCGACCTAGAGAAAGCTTATGATACAACATGGAAACATGGTATTTTAAGAGATTTACATGACTTTGGTTTGAGAGGCCGTTTGCCTCATTTTATATCACAGTTTTTAGCTGACAGGCAATTTCAAGTGCGTGTTGATCAACCCTGTCTGACCATTATAATCAGGATCAGGGGGTTCCACAAGGCAGTATTTTGTCCGTTACTTTGTTTAGCATAAAAATCAATAGTCTCTCAAAAGTATTAAATGACTCAATAGATGGGTCATTGTTTGTGGATGATTTTAACGTTTCATGTCGTGGTAAAAATATGCATACAATCGAGAGACAATTACAGATGTGTTTAAATAAAATTCATAAATGGTCACTTGAGAATGGCTTTAGATTTTCACAGATAAAGACCAAATGTATACATTTCTGTCGGAAATATAAGCCTCATAAAGATCCCGAACTGTACTTGGATGGCTCTCCAATTAACGTTGTAAAGGAAGCCAAGTTTTTGGGACTGGTTTTTGACAAGCATTTGACCTTTATACCACATATTAAGTATTTGAAGACTAAATGCCTGAAGGCATTAGATCTATTAAAAGTCGTGTCCAATTCAAAGTGGGGAGGGGATCAAACTACTCTCCTTCATTTGTACAGATCACTCATCCGGTCAAAACTTGATTATGGCTCCATCATATATGGTGGAGCCTGTAAAAGCAATTTGAAACTACTGGATTCTGTCCATCACCAAGGTCTACGACTTTGTCTTGGATCTTTCCGAACTTCTCCTATTGATAGTATTTATGTTGAAGCCTTCTCTCAACCAACGCCGTATCAAATTATCTTTGCAGTATATTACTAAACTATCTTCTAATCAGTCGAACCCTGCATATAACTGTGTCTTTCATCCTCTCTATGAGGATCTGTACAACAAAAAGTCTTCTCTTGTTCCGCCTCTTGGTTTAAGAATTAAACCATTTCTTTCTGCTGCCGGCATTGAGCTGGAAAATATATCTCCTTCCCGTCTTCTTTCTTCTCCTCCTTGGCAACTGGTGAGGCCTGAAGTTGACCTAACTCTGACAAAGTTTAAGAAATCTGAAACTAATGAATTACAGTATAAACAAGAATATAATCAATTAAAAATCAAATATAATACATACAAATCCTTATTTACAGATGGGTCCAAGGACGGTGGCGCAGTGGCATGTGCCACTGTCATTGGATCCAGAACAATATCTTCTAGAATACCTGATAACAGCTCTATATTTACAGCAGAAGCAAACGCCATCTTAACAGCTCTTAAATATATTCAAAGACATCCAAAACATAAACAATATATAATATTTTCTGACTCTCTTTCTTGCCTTCAGGCTATTAAAAATCTTTCTTGCAAACATCCACTTTTAATTGAAATAATCGAATTATATAATGATCTTGCTACTGGCCAATGCGACATCGTCTTCTGTTGGTTACCCAGCCACGTTGGCATTTCTGGGAATACAGTGGCCGATCTTGCTGCCAAGGCAGCACTCAACAAATCTGTGACACCACTTCTTATTCCATATTCTGATTATAAAGCTTGCATTAGAACTTACATCCGTGATCTGATGCAGAAGAAGTGGGACAACCAAGTAGGTATTAATAAACTACATGCAATAAAACCTTATATTGGTTACACCTACTTGGGTTGTCAGTCCAGATTTGAGGAGGTCATTATGCGACGATGTCGCATTGGCCATACGCGTTATACTCACAAATACCTATTGAAAGGTGAGGATCCTCCGTTTTGTATCCCTTGTGATGAGAGAACCACGGTCAAGCATGTCCTGCTTGACTGTGTTGAATTCTCCATCATAAGGGATAAATATTTCAATGTAAAAACAATGAAGGATCTTTTTACAAATGTTAATTATCATTTAATTATTGGTTTTTTTAAAAGAAATTGATTTCTTTGATGAATTCTGATTAATGTGGTTTATAAATAGATATATTTTAAAGATTGGTAATTTAGATAAGTACCTTAGATTGTTAGTGGCTGTACCCTCAAAGGAGGTTAAAGTACTGTAAAATTATTGTCCTCCTGAGAGGGTACGTAAGTCCCAAAACTTTCAAAGTAGACTTTTCACATACCAAGTTTTTAAACGTAGTATTTTTGTTCATTTAGATTTCGGCTAAATTGTCTTACAATCACCAGCGGCTGAAGGGATGGTGTAAATCCAACTAGGGTCCATGCAGGTAGCAAAGGTACTGTAAGTCCCCATGGACCCTAGTATGGTGACCTACTTCCAGTTGTTGGTGATCTATAGCCCATTTTTATATTGTGTTGTCCCCTGTGGTTAAAATGTTTTAGACTCTATTACTAGTTTTATCTGTATATGTGATATTCTAGTTGTTTTACTGCCCTTCGTTGGCAGGTTTTTATAATATACATATATTTCATTTCAATATCAAATGTTCTCGTCACGATATGGCTGAAATATTGCCGATGTGACGTTAAATATTAACTCACTCACTCACTCACTGTGTCAGATGGGACGTGTCACTGTGACACTCAAAGAGCCTGCGACGTATTCCCCTCAACTCCCTGCAGCCAGGTCGGCGCTCGAGACATGTGTCAGGCGGGGTGGTTTGGTCAGTACTGTCAGAAACGTGAGTACACACTGGTACGTATTGTATTGCTGCGATCCCAGGAGCAGTTAATTGTGGAATGTCTTCCGTGTTCGCTCAACAAGGCAGGGTTTGAACAGGGATACTCTACAACATATAGTCTCCCTGGTTTGAGTAATTGCCAGTATTCGTAAGGTCGGAAGACTTCTATCATGAGGCAATACTGTATAGGAACCTTTGGTTGTGAGAAGTAATTGATCAATATAAATATAGATATATAAAGCCCCATGAAGATCCGGGTTGGAATTGATCTTCAGTAACCCATACTTGTCGTAAGAGGCGACTAGCGGGATCGGGTGGTCAGACTCGCTGACTTGGTTGACACATATCGTCGTATGCAATTGCGAAGATCGATGCTCATGCTTTTGATCACTGGATTGTCTGGTCCAGACTCGATTATTTACCAACATAGCTTGAATATTGCTGAGTGTGGCGTTAAACAACAAACAAACAAAACAAAGATATATGAAGTAAGTGAAACAGTTGGGGTTAAAGCCGCTTGATCTCAGTTCCAGCTCATGGCCTGTCCGCTTAATGTGGGAGAAAATCCCGAAGTCAGCAAGTCTCAGATGTATATTAGGTGATGAAACCCATGTGTTTACTGTTGACAAACCTAGAAACCTCATGGAGCGCTCTCTACCAGGGTCCCGATCCACAAAACGTTCGTAGCGCTACGACATTCGTAAGCCTATGATAAACTATAGAGTTACGACAGGTCGTAAATTTACGAACGCTTTTGGATCGGGAACCACTGCCTATATTTTCGAAGCTCTCTTAGCGCTAAGATAGTCGTAAGTTAATGTAATGTATGGTACTTACGACTATCTTAGCGCTAAAAGAGCTTCGAAAATATAGGCCCTGGACAAGAACACATGTACGTTAACACTAGCAGGTTATTCTAGCCATTACGGTCAGTTCGATCTATCAACAGGAAACATTGCTCTAAGAAGCCCGACCAATCAGAGCAGCACATACGTAGGAGGCAGTACCTATTTTACCTCCGATCTTGGCGTGGATGGCAATGCTAACACAAACTTCAATAGTCTGCCGTATACCTGTACACACACACGCTATGATCAACCCGCAATATGGAGGGTTTACCTGAATACCTCCGACACAGACAAGGTGCAGCATATCAGACTGTATTTAAGGCCAGACCGTAAGTATGCACATATACGTCCATATATATATCACATAGCCGAGCGACCGTCAGTTGTGTAAATGTATTTTTTTCTTACTGTATTGATAAAATTTTAACTTCTAATTGGTTGTTGTTTATGCAGCATGGCATATCAATCAAACTGTTGCTGTCCCTTGTCAACAGGTATTTGATGTTAACGTTGGAAAATAGCTGAATCATTGCCGATGCTATGTATTATGTTAAATCATTTCACTCACAATTGTTAGGTTGTATTCAGAGAAATTCAAGTCAGATCGACCTATTTAATCCTTAACCCTCCCGACAGAATTTGTCGGTGGGTGATACACCACAACATGGTTTATATTTTGTTAATAAAAGAAACAATATATTCGCATAATCATTCTGGGTGGGTCAGCGTTAGAAAATTAGTGTTTCCTGATAATGTTACAGCTTTGAGATGCTTTCCCGCATGTACCCCCCGTAGTCGCGTCGCTATGGAGGCTACGTAAGAAAACCTCATACTAATTATTGTTAGATTTACCACTGTCCTAACCGCAGAAGTTCCACATACAATAGACAACAAGCTCAGGAGTTTAGACTAACGCTGAGTCTCTGATTATATGTAATTTTGATAGACATAAATATCTAAATAGAAAAGGGGACCCAATGATATTAGAGATTCCAGAACCTAAGGAATCTAGACTTGCTTCATTTGGGGCTTTCGCAATGCAGATGGGCTGACTGGAAGGAAACGTAATGTGGTTAAGGGCTTGTGAGACAGACGAAGCAGGAATGTGCCTGGGTTCTCCTCCGTGAGCACAGCTCTTCCGACACCGTGGGTAATGCAGGAGGCTGCGGTGTTGGGGAGTCTCCTTATTCTCCGGAAAGTTCTTGGTGGGCTCGGCAAGGCAGCTCCCTGGGAGAAGTCCCATTCGCTGTCTAGGCTGCGTGTAGAGGGGGCAAGGGTACCTGAGCTGATGATGATCCTTACCAGCCTGACTGTGCCAGGACCACCAAACCTCTCTTCTGCTATTTATTGTAATCCGTAAAAACTAATAATATCAGAAAAAGTTGAATTCTTTGATCGTTGGGACCCGTGAAGGTCCGGGTTAGAGTATTGGCCTTAAGTAACCCATGCTTTTCGTAAGAGGCGACTAACGGGATCAGGAGGTCAGGTTCGCTGACTTGGTTGACACATGTCATCGGTTCCCAGTTGCGCAGATCGATGCTCATGTTGTTGATCACTGGACTGTCTGGTCCAGACTCGATTATTTACAGACCGCCGCCATATAGCTGGAATATTGCTGAGTGCGGCAAAAAACTAAACTCACTCACTCTTTGATCATCCTAACAGAACTGGCACGAAACGGAGGCATGGAGATATTTGTGGACAATCGGCTGTGCTTCAGTTGGGATGCATCCTCTCGCCCTCTAGAGAGACAAGACGTCATCTGCTCCCAGCCTCTGACAGGACACACAGTGTCCATACAGATACCCATAGGTTATCTAACGCTATGCGAAGTACAGATATTTGGTGAGTATAAGTGCCTACAGAGGTGTTGTTAACATGTCAACTGCGGATACGTAAGTCCCAAAACATTCAGAGTATCAAAAACATATCATATGTGAAACCCACTTTTAGAGTTAGATGCTAGTTTTATGTTCTGGTTCTCATGCTAGTGGTTTTTACCGTCATTTGTCGACAGGTTTTTATAATTTAAATGTATTTATCGTGCATTTAGACCTTGTTTTAGTCACGAAATGGCTGAAATACTGCCGATGTGACTTACAATTTTAACTCACTCACTGCAGGGTACTAAGAAAACGTGAACGAGTGAGTTTAGTTTTACGCTGCTTTTAACAATATTCCAGCAATATCACGGCGGGGGACAACAGAAATGGACTTCATACATTTTACCATAAAGGGGATAGAACCCAGGCCGTCGGCATGACGGCGTAACAACTATGCTACGACCGGACCTTAGAAAACAAGGTTATTCTTGCATTCTTGCATTAGCAAGAACGTTACAGGAAAGGGCCGGTTACTACGACTTTGCTACTACATTTCCAAGAGCGTTACAGGAAAGAGCCGAGTTTCCTTGTTCTGTTTGCAATGCATTTAATCATGAAATGAATACGATATCAATGAAGTGCTCTGTTATTTGATACGTCCACTGCGCCCTTCATTATCACTCGCTTGACTATGATACTTCTTTAGTTTGCAGTGACGGATGGTTTGCTGGCGACTGTGACTTCCAATGCAACTGTCTGGACACCACAGAGGTCTGTGACAAGATTACAGGGGACTGTCCCAGCGGATGTGCCTTAGGATTTAACGGCACAGACTGCTTGTCCCGTACGTGTTTATACGCTGGTAGCCACTTGTCCTCTAATAGAATCTTAGTCTCAATTTAGGCGTAAATATGTATACTTGAAATATTAAATTTGTTATTTTTTATTACTAACTGACCTTGATAAATGCGACATAATTTGCTAGTATGTAAAGAACGACAAACCCCATCTTATCATCATCAGAGTGAGCATGGTTTTATGTCACTTTTATCAATATTCCAGCAATATCATGGCGGAGACACCAGAAATGATCTTCACACATTGTACCCATGTGGAGAATCGAACCCTGGTCTTCGGCGTGACGAGCGAACGCTTTAACCACGAGACTACCCCCATCGCCCACAATTTCTGTTGAACTGACCAAAATATTTCAACATATCTACGCTGATTTCGTCTATGATCCTCTTCTAATGCATATTCTAAAATATGATGAGCCACTGTATGCAACGAATAGATGAGTGGATCTCTCAAAATGGAGATAAGCAATATACACAGTGTAAAATCAGAAATATGATGTGTTTTTTTAAACAGGTGTATTTTTCTGAGCACCGCGTTTTCACGCCTCATTATACGCTTGGTAATGGCGACAAATGCCGTGTCTTTGGCTTGATGACCGGGCGGTTTAACCATACTAAGCTATCTCATCGCCCCTCGCCATTACAAGTCTCTGTTAAAACCTAAGTGAACCTCTTCAGTCCTTATACGTCATCAGTATGTATGTGTCTATCACACTTGAAATCATTCGTCACCACTCGCCCCTTCCCGTAACCTCGCTATTCGGCTTGTCCCGGAATAACACGAGTTGGTCACGAATGACTTGAAACGTCAACTGTAGTAAATTTTGTTTTGTGCTTGACTGTTTGATTTGAGAATTGCGAGATAATGAAAACACATGTTATGTCTTCAGCCTGCCAAAGTGATACCTATGGGTTCAATTGTACCTCCGTGTGTGGAAACTGCCTGGATGATGATATCTGTGACAGGACAACCGGAGCATGTCCAGGAGGATGTAGCGCAGGATGGGATGATTACAGATGCATACGACGTACGTACAAACTATGATTACTATGTTTGGTTGTTGTTTAACGCCACTCGCAGCAATATTCCAGCTATATGGCGTCGGTCTGTAAATCGAGACTGCACCAGACGATCCAGTCATCAGCATCATGTGCATCGTTCTACGCAACAGAGATACGATGACATAAGTCAACCAAGTCAGCGAGCCTGAAAGATTGTAGGAAAAAAAGAATCAGGAAAAAAAGAAACGGAAAAAAAGAAACAGCAAAAAAAGAATCAGCTTATAAAAAAGCTTACAGTCAGTATATTGTTAAGGAATAACTGGCTTCCAATCAAGTATAATTGGTATAAAGAATCAGCTTATAAAAACACAACATCAGAGTGGAAGAGATATTGTTAAGGGATTGCTTCCAATCATGTATAATTGGTATATGGTTACATTAGTTTTGATAGTGAACACATTCTGCAAATTGATATATGATTATACATGTATTATATTATATATATAGATTATATTGGTTATGATATTGGTTCATTATTCCACCAATAAATGTGTGAACTGATTTTTTTTTCTAGCAAAAATTGATTCTTTTTTCCGATTCTTTTTTCACTGATGCTTTTTTTTTCCGATTACCAGCCTGAACACCGATCCCGTGAGACGCCTTTACGGCAAGCATTGTACGCTGAAGACCAATTCTAACACGATTCTTCTCGGGATTGCTATCAATGACACGTGTATTCATATATCTTTTACTGACACGTTTTAAATACTATATCAGTTTACAATGTAACCACAATATGAACAACTTAAATGGATGTTGCATATTCTGCTGCCAGCATGTTGGGACGGCTTCTACGGTGTCAACTGCTCCTCCCGATGTGGGCAGTGTCTGGATGGAGACGGCTGTGACAAGGTGACGGGGACGTGTCCTAGAGGATGTGCAGCGGGGTGGATTAACGACAATACCTGTCTACAAGGTGATCAGCATGACGTCTGTGAAACAGAGGGTGTTCATGACTTTGATGTTATCTATTAGTCTGTGTGGGCCAAAATGATACCGGCGAATCACAATCTAACTCCAAATCGGTTCATGATCAGGCATTCATTTAAGCGCGGAATGTAATGAAAACATCAGACCAACTCTGGAAAGAAGTTTCATAACCCCCGGGGATTTCATGTACATGTATTCCCTAACATTTCACTGTTAATGTTTGTAGCTTAAAACTTTACTGTTGAGTCTCATTTCATCCCTTAGGTCTTAGGAGTTAAAAACTTTGACTATTTACTGATGACACTAAGTCAAGCTAAGAGAGGGAATTCACCAATAATATTCCAGTTGATGTTTTGACAAATGACATCTGTATAGATTATCTTCATAAACTGTTGTCTACATGTTATGAGACTGGTCATGTTCCCTCCAACTGGGCCCAGGGGATCATTACCCCTACAGCGGACAACCTGAGAGACCCTATGTCTTATCGCGGCATTACACTAGTGCATCTAATTGTTATGATTAATAATTTGTCGTTGGGTGTTGATATAACGATACCAACGTTGTGTATCAATATTCCTTTTGTAGTTTCAAAAGTTACAGAGGTTGTTTTATTGCATTGTCCTTTGTATGCTGATGAGCGATTATAGAAATAACTTAGAATATACACCATCCCGCTGTTGAAGAAGAGCTTTGGGATATGGGTTTGAGAGTCGAATTGTGGTGGTCAGGGTTTCCAGAAATGTAACCGTTGTCCTAACCAATGTAAATCGATACGTTGTAAATGTTTTAAAGTGCTACTGAAGTGTAATAGCTTGTATGATAACAGGCTATCTTGTCCCAACAAATGAATTTTATCAGGATATACTCTGTACTCGCATTGTAAATTTGATGTTCTCTATTTCAATAAGGGCTTACTCATGAAATCCCTGAGCTAATATTTCAGTAATTTCATGAAATCCCTGAAAATTTTAGGGAATACATGAAATCCCTGGGGGTCACAGGGATTTCATGAAATCACTGACTCTTTCAGGGATTACGTGAAATCCCTGGTTTCACACATTCCCTGTAACATATATACTAACTAGCCATTCGTAGATGAAGGTTTTATTTTTTCTTATACTGAACCATGATCTTTGCTTATCTCCCTCTTCTATGCGAATGTTAGGGGAACACTTGAATCCTTTGTAGTTCCCTAAAGCGGACGTAAAAGTACACTCACCCACGAGTTACCTCCTTTTCCCGAGCAAACAGTCATGCGACCAGCCTTTCTTGTCACTCTCTCCCTTTTCGCCCAAGCGGATGGTTGGGCGAGCACTGGAGTCCCATATACGGCATATATCCTTTATATTTAGATCCTATTTATCGAAATTACGCTGTGTATGGTATTTGGCTATAACTAGCTTGTATTATATGTAAAAAATTATTTGTATTTTGTGACGTATTTTCATCGTAATGTAACTTGTTTACATTTCATGAAATCTTGCAGTGTTTGCAGGTTCCGGCTATCAGTGGCTGATCCTCACCCCCAATGCCCGTCATGCATTGAGTCATGGTCTTCCACCTTGCGTTGTACATATTGCATTGGTTTATTAAATTTACAATTTAATCAATATTTGTCTTACATCTATAGACGTGCGATAGATCGGGTGAGGGAATCACAAGTCACTGTTAATAAACCTGGAGATCAAGCCGGTAACAGTATGTTGTTTGCTACTGCAAAAATACATAATTCAAGTGCTATGTCGAGTACGTTGCAGGGGCAGTCGTCTGTTACGAGGTCGAAGAAGAGGTCTGCTAGGACTGAGTTGGCGCCCTCTTAGAGTAAGAAGAAGACTTCTTCATCATCTACAACACAGAAAAGGGCATCTATAACTAGATCAGCCTCGATATCAACGCGACCTAGCAAGTCAACTCATCAGAGGTCGTTTAATGAAGAGATCATCCCGCCTCATGAAGCAGACGTGTTTGATGAGCCTCAGATACTTCTGCCTGAAGTACCTACTAGACCTACTAGACTGGCGAAGCAGTAGACCACCACGACTACACGATCGTCTCCTGCAACTACAACAGCTCTCAGGCTGTTTGACAACCAACCACCAAATTCTCAGCGTAGTGAAGTAGAAGCACTCAACACCTCAGCATTCGCGAACGCTTCGTCTACGCCACATCAGTTCCAGACAACGCAGAACTTTGATCCAGGCAACTTTATGAGGCAATTTACTACACAAATGATGGCCATGATGGAACGACGGTTTGATGAGGAAGCGAAGGCACGAGAGCACCTCACGTTGACAGGCAACGCTCGCAAACCCTCGGACCTGCGCGAATCTGATACGCCTCACAGATCTACATCTGGAGACAGCGTTCACGAATGTTCACTTTCACGAAGATCATCACAATCTGACGATTCAGTCATTATGGAAGAAGATGGAAGGTTCGCGAAGGCCCCTGACACTACAAGAGCTACGTCTGCGAACCCTCAACGTTCGAGAACGTCTAGGAAGCCTTCTCCGAGATGCAGCCGTTCCAGATCTAGATCCCACAGCCCTCACAGACGTTTGGAGGAATGTTCGCGAAGGCAAAGTTCACGAGAGAGAAGTTCGCGAAGGCAAGGTTCACGAAAGAGAAGTTTCGCGAAGGGATGGATCATGAGATAGAGGTTCACGAAAGCAAGGTTCGCGAAAGGAAGGTTTGCAGAAGGAGGGTTCACGAAGACATAGTTCAACTTACCAAGAACTATCTGATGAACACGGTGACTACGTCTTTGAAGAAGCGGAGGTCACATCTTGGATAGCTAGACTTAGAGTCTCCCGCCAAGGAATTGGATAAAGCTTACACATATAAGTTCTGGAAGGACGACTTCGACTCGGCGACTATTCCTCCAATTGAGCCAATATCCAAGGTGGCTTCGAATCTACGCACGGCTTTTGGAAAAGCTACGCGATTCCAGAATCAACATCTGCCATCATTTAATGTGATGAAATTCCCTTTACATCACATGGACCCCTTTATGAGAGCGCCGGACTTAGACGACAATATGAAATTGGTTAACGACTCTTGGAACAAGACTTACAAGATGGAGGATAAAAAGTTGGCCCAATTGATACCTCAACGAGGAGATCCTTCTTCAGATTAGCGTGATCCGGAGCAATCAATGGGGCATTAGTTCCAGAACCCCAGTTCGGAAGAAGATAGAATTATATTATCAGCTCTGCTAACTCAGAAGAAGGACCAATACTTCATATCGGACCATTTGGCCTCAACGTCGGCGGTCTCACCTTGATATGGAGACAGGGTCTACTGGCATCTTGTTCCTGGAGTGACAGATTTACCCAACCGCTACTTAGAGCTCCTTGGGTGGCGCCTACTATATTCGGAAGTGAGATAGATGAAGCAGCTAAGGAAGCTTCTCACGACTCTAGGGAAGTCATGATGATCAAGTCTATAGATTCTCTAGCCAACGTCATTCGCCATACTTCACAGAAGTACAGCAGCAAGTCTAAATATTCCGGTATCCAGAAGGCTGAGGAGAAGAAATACTCCAGCTTCAGAGGAGGGAGACAAGCTACAAGAAGCCATCAACTCGCTTCTAACCAAGAATGCGGTAGAAAGAATAGATCAACATCATCTCACACCAGGCTTCTACTCCCCAATTTTGTTAGTACCCAAGAGGATTTTAAAGGGAAATTCAAGCTGATTTACAACATGAGAAAATTCAACCAAGATTATATACTCAAACCAGACAGGTTCAGAATGATCCACCTATCTCAACTCAGACTACTCGCCCGTCCAGCAGATTACATGGCCAGCATAGACCTCCAGGATGCATATCTGCACATCCCCCCATACATCCAGAATCAAGAAAATATCTAAGATTCCTATTCAGAGGGCAGCACTTCCAATGGAACGTCCTACCGTTTGGAATATCGTTGGCTCCGTGGTTATTGACACGAATAATCAATCCTATCGTCGCCTACCTACATCATCGAGGTCTAACTCAGTGCTTTTCAACTGGACGATGGCATACAGGTTCATCAAAATGCCAATCAACTCACACAACTAGGATGGCTAGTGAACCTGATGAGGTCAGAGTTAGAACCAAAACAAGATCTTCAATTTCTGGGAATAAGATTTATCACAACACAGAATCGAATTGTGGTACCAGAAGATCGTTGGGTCAAGATACAAGCCATGATTCCTCAAGCAGTCATCACTCCGTTAACACTACGAACATTGCAATGTCTACTCGGTCTACTAACCTCAGCGCAGGACTTGACTCGCACAGGAAGATTACAACTACGACCGTTGCAACGATTCCTGGCAAAACATCGGCACAGCGTCGACCCTATCTCGCTACCAGACAACCTCAAAACGTACCTGCTTTGGTGGACTCACAGGTCGAATGTCTGCGGAGGGACCTATACACAAGAGCCGGCTTTCGACACACATCTTTACGTAGATGCATCGATACAAGGATGGGGTGCACATGTCAACAACCAAGTTGCATCAGGGAAGTGGGCAAAAACAGAACAGCATCTTCACATCAATCTGCTGGAAATGAAAGCTGTGATCAAAGCCATACAACTCTGGTCGAGCTCACTGATCAACAGAATGCTGATGGTCCTCCCAACCTCCCCGCTGAAAACACTTCGGATTTCACAGTAGATCCAGGTGCATGGGCTTAAAATCAGGAGAGTGACAAGTAAGGCTGGTCACATGACTGTTTGCGCGAGAAAAGGGAGGTAACTCGTGGGTGAGTGTACTTTTACGTCCGCTTTAGGGAACTTCAAAGGATTCAAGTGTTCCACTAACATTCCCATAGAAGAGGGAGATAAGCAAAGATCATGAGTCGGGATAAGTATAAAATATCAATTTTACTTAAACAATTACATCTTTGTTTGTTGTTGAACGCCGAACTCAGCAATATTCAAGCTATATGACGGCGGTCTGAACCAGACAATCTAGTGTTCACCATCATTAGAATCAATCTATGCAATTGGGATCCCATGACATGTGTCAACCAAGTCAGCGAGTCTTGCCACACGATCCCGTTAGTCGCCTGTTACGACAAGCATGGGTTACTGAAGATCAATTCTAACCCGGATCTTCACTGGTACACAGATAAAGGAAGACATGTCTTGTCCATGTCGTCTTTTGATTATTGTTGTTTCCCTCTAGAAAACACCGCAGCTGTAGCTGCAGCAGCTGGAGGAGCAGTTGCAGCTGTCTTGGTCGTCGCTGTCCTTGTGGTAGTCATCATCTTATGGAGACGGTACATACACGTAGTATATGGAATGTCGGCCGTTCCCATTGTCGGGAATACACCTTCGTGTTAGTGAGGGGACAGGTGGTTAATCAATGTAATAATAACTGATGGAAGATTGGGGGATGATGGGTGGGTGATGGATGGGTGATGGATGATGATTGGTGGATGTTGAATGGATGCTTAATGGATTATAGATGGGTGATTGGTGGATGCTTGGTGGCTGATGATTGGTGAATGATTTGTTAATTCAAGATGGGTGATTGGTGGATGATTGATTAATTATAGATGTGTGGTTGATTTCTGATTGATGATGATAAATTTCGATTTAAAACATCAAAACGGAGAAAATCAAAGATTCCAGATTCTCATCTAGAAGAAGTCATTATATATAAAGTATAGCCCGTGTTTTATTCTGTATTGTCCTCTTTAATTAAAATGCTTTAGTTTAACTCGCTAGTTTTATATGCATATCTGTGATTCTCTAGTATTTTTACTGTCCATCGTCGACAGGTTTTAATCTTCAAAATGTTTTCACTTTTTATTGTATAAATTGTTTTCGTCACGATATGACTGAGATATTGCCAGTGTGACGTTAAACATTAACTCACTCACTCATTATATATACATATAGATATTCATTGTGTCATTATATGAAATTATTCATTGCTAAAACTGCGTGTTTCTAGGCGAGGACAGAAGCACGACAGGCCCGTGCTGCCCCTAGAACGTCTGGTTGACATGAAAGACATTGAAGGTAACAGATGGAATAGGTGCCACAACAACCCGTGTTAACTGGACAGTGGCGATTCTCATGTATCACAATAACCAAAAGGTTAAACAGTTTTTATTCGTGATTATGCATTGTATTGGGGTCTAAACGTATCTCGATTAATACCGAATACCTGCTTTCAGTACAATCTTGCTGCTGTTTTGCCCTTTACGACAATGGAGTCTATATGAAGTTATTCTCTTGCATGTTTTACATGTTTCACATTTTCTAAACGTATGTGTACTACTCTAAGGGAACACCGTATTTCCTCCAAAAATCGCCCGGTGCTTATTTTTTCAACGGCGCTTATTTTGTTTCACTGCTTTACCCCGGGCGCTTATTAGAGGAGATATGGTATACGTGTTTCAACATTGAGTATACATATTGATGATGGTTTGGTTATAACGTTTCTACATATGTCTGTGTAGCACTATACATATAAGGAAAAGGTTTGCCATGATATCAGCTGTCTATGTGGAAGAGGGTCCTGCTCTATATGTTTTGTGATGCGTTGTCGTGTTTATACCTTGTGATTATACAGGTAAGTATGATATGGGGAGGGCCAGTGCCGAACCACCATCGGTGTATGAAGCTGTGGCTGAGGCTGAGACTGAGGACGAGGATGCCATGTACTCCGATGAGGCTGACGTGGACGTAGACAACGAGGCTGACGCCACCTACTACAACTGGGTACCACCACACATGCCGCTGGATAAACTGCAACAGTGTATACATGAGAAGCGGAAGAAAGCTTCTTTTGAAACAGAATTTAAGGTGCGCATAATATACATTATAAGTTGTTCACTGGTCTCGACGGGGACATGGGTTGATGTATCCTCGATGTTTGTTTATGTTCCCAGAGCCCGAAGGGACCAGTGAACAACGTAGGGCCTATTTATCTTACCGAACACCTAAATGTTAATTCTGAATTGTTTGAAGCACGGGTACAAATCTTTTTGTAGCCATCGCTAGACTTTGCTGACAAGGATGGTTGGTTTTATAGTTTTAGGGCGACGTGGGCCAATAAGAGGCCTATTTGCGCCCAACACATTGACTTGATTTAATAAACAATCATACGTAATTTCATTGCCAAAAGGAATCGTTTAGCTAAGATAAAAGAAACGACAACACTATTAATTTGGATAGATGTATACATATATGGAATAACCTCTGCTTCATGTTACGGATTAAAAACCTTAAGTAATCACTTCCATTACTGAAACATGAAATACTCAATATATAACAAGTTTTATGGATAACAACTTCTTTATTTTCGTGAGTGCGACGTTTCGATACAGATTCTTGTACCGTTGTCAAGCAAGAGTGATACATGAAGTGTAGGAGCTGCATATATATACTGTATATAACAATGAAACAACATAATAGACAAAGGAAACAACATAATTGCCATGATTGGCTAAGCAGTAAGCAGGAATAGACACTACCTTCTCAGCGTCCTCCAGCCTCAACAGCCTCCTCCATGCCAACGGAAGAAAACAACCCACCGTCAACAACAACAACCCGAAATGTGTTATTTACAAAATAGACTGTGATTGTGGACAATGCTACATAGGTGAAACATCCCGACCCATCAACACCCGAGTCAAAGAACATCGCACCTCTGTTGCTAATTCCGACACCAAATCAGCTATCTCTGACCACATCAAAGCCAACCCCAATCATCAAATAGAGTGGTCCGACATCACCATTCTCGCCAACAACCAAACGGACTTCACTAAACGCAAGCTCACAGAAGCCATTCACATCAAACGCCACAAGCCTACCATCAACCGTGACCAAGGATACTTCATTCCATCTGCTTATGATCCACTCCTCCACCAAGCCCAGTCTATTGTATAAACATCGCATCCATTGTATAAACATCTCATTGTAACTACATCTCTGGCTTCCATTCACTATCCTTTATGTACTTACTGGCTTCTTCAGCTTACTGCTTAGCCAATCATGGCAATTATGTTGTTTCCTTTGTCTATTATGTTGTTTCATTGTTATATACAGTATATATATGCAGCTCCTACACTTCATGTATCACTCTTGCTTGACAACGGTACAAGAATCTGTATCGAAACGTCGCACTCACGAAAATAAAGAAGTTGTTATCCATAAAACTTGTTATATATTGTACGTCTCAACTTCTAAAATGCCACTCAAACAAGTCATGAAATACTCATTCAATAAAAAAGCAGTAGGTTCAGATGACAGAGTGTTAAAATGATTTAAAACCACAGAACTAAATCTGTCTAAGCCATTCGAGAGCCTGTCTAGATTACATCATATTTTCCAGATGAAGAGACAAAATCTAAAACTGCCCGTTGCACAGACCCATACATGATATTGGGGCCCAAAACTGTTTCTAATGAGAATACATCATCAACCTCAAGTACCGCACTTCTGAGATTTTGTCTTATGTTGTTATGCCCAGGGCATGTAATTAGATAATGTTCGATGTTTTCAGGCGTCTCCAAATTGCAATGGCCACCGTCTTATCTATAATGCTGACAAGGAAAACAGATTTAGAGTTATCTCCCTTCCATCGATTTGCATTCGCAAAACATCGATAATTTCCGTACATCATACGTGATTCAATGTTATTAGAGATTAAGAATTACTACCACGAAGTACCAAATGAGTTGCAATTGACAGCGGGGTACATTGACATGTTACTCGCTTGTAAGCGGGGTACACTGAAAATAACAGAAGAGCGCTCAGCCAATCAGAAAGCGACATTTATGTGCGAGGTAAGATAAAGTCTCACACACGTGCACTGACTACACTATATAAATGCAGTGTGGTTGAACTCACCGTTAAACTCATATCATTCCCCTTTTATTTTACTACACATTACTGTTTCTAGAGGACTATAGCCTTAGGCTAGTATTAATTTATCCTAAGTGATCTCATGAAAATTATTTGTTTTAATATTGATGTGATTTGGTTTTTACTTAAACTGTTTTACTGTCTTTTGTTGACAGGCATTTAGTAATAACTAACTTGCCTCATCGTGAAAAAAAACAAACTCACTCACTCCTACACATTCCTACTCGCAGCGTCCGTCTGTGCGCCACAGAATAGAGAAAATGTTATTTCTGATAGCCAGTGACCTACGTTATATTTACACTTTCTCAGTAACGTACATATTCTTGTATTTGTGGAGCTGAGTTCCATCCGCGATTCGATCACACTCTGTCAGAGTCAGGCAGAGTCTCATCACAAGCACTCAAAGTAAGCCATCTAACCCACTGAGCCATCGCGGCTTCCACAGATGTGGAAGTCTGACAACCGGTAGTCTTCACCATGTACTTTGTGTGTGTAGACCTCCGATATAAATTGGCACGGCTCACTAGACCGAACGAAAGCTATGATCACACAATACCATTCATGGAGTGGTCAACTGTAACATATGGTATATTTGGGCACTTTACCAGTTAAAGTACAGGTCCTAGTAGGCTACTCGATGAGGTTCCTGACTTCAAGAGTGTGGGTTCGAATCCCGAATATGACTCAACTCCAAAAGCACTAAAATCTGTACTTTACTGAGAAACTGTAATCCCCAAAATACAATATGTTACATTATAGTACTTTTTTAAATGGCACTGTGTATTCGCTGATGACTGGTATTCAACACCTGACCCCTGTTGTGTGTGTGTTATAATGCAAATATTTCACTAATATTTCACACAAAAATATAATAACTATGATATGAAATTTATATGAATTTACAAAAGTACCTATGTTGTGATTTTCCGTACACAAACGAGAGTAACTCACTCAGGTTGTAAAATACATGCCGCCAGACATGGACATACTGTAGACAATAGATAACGCCGACTTGCTTGTGAGATTATCATTACGTGGTCAGCGTGTCAATCAGGAAGTGACATGCAGCCGGTAACTGCAGGGCAAACCGTTATCTATTGTCTACAGTATGTCCATGTCTGGCGGCATGTATTTTACAACCTGAGTGAGTTACTCTCGTTTGTGTACGGAAAACCATAACATAGGAACTTTTGTAAATTCATATAAATTTCATATCATAGTTATTATATTTGTGTGTGAAATATTAGTGAAATATTTGCACTATAAATATTTGCACTATAACATGTGTACATTGCCAAGGCTATCCCATATGGTGTAAGACGGCCACACAAGGTTGGGAAAAGACCCGAGAACAAGAAGAAGAACCGGTTTATTCATTTATATCCGTGTAAGTATAGCAAGTGTTATATTCTCATGGTAAATAGATGTACATGTAACAGTCTAATAGACAAAACATTCCTTTCACGATCAGTTGGTCTAGCTTGGGCTGCTGGTGGTCTCTAGCCCGTATTTTGATAGCGTTAACTGGTAAATGATGATAACGATTTGCTATTCAATGTGGTTGATTCTATTCTATGAAATATTATCTTTGTTACAGGAATTTATCTATATAACTGTTCTCGTCAGTATTTGACTGAAATACTGCCGATGCGACGGTAATCTTCACTCACTTACTTGACTAGTCTGTCATACAGACCCTGAAACAAATATATCCAAGAAAGCCCATGCAAGTCTAGAATATGTGGCAAATCTAGATTTCCACAGTTCAATGAAGAGAGTCTCAGAACTCCTTTTTATTACACATTATTCTTTTATTATGAACTTTTTTCCCCTGTACATTATGTTCATTGCATAAACTAGCTGTTAGTATGTGACTTGACTGACTGATCGATATACTCTCTCTCTCTCTCACACACATACACACGCACGCACGCTCACTCACAGAAAAAGACATCATCAAAAGGACAAACAATGCTGACTTTAATTCACACATTGTCGTGATTATCGTTTTCTAGATGATGACACACGGGTGGTGTTAACCGGTGACGAGCATTACATTAATGCCAATTATATCACGGTAAGACTCATTGTGAATCATCATGTCTACATTATTTCATATGATCTTAGCTCTTGTGTGAGTTGCAGTTGCAATAATTCTACGTGTACATATTATTGTTAAACATCATTCAATATGTTCTGGTCCAATTCGCCCTCAGACTATACCCCACCTTCATTATCGACAAACATGATTGGTGATAGAGAAATATAAGAATGCATTCAATATGTTCTGGTCCAATTCGCCCTCAGACTATACCCCACCTTCATTATCGACAAACATGATTGGTGATAGAGAAATATAAGAATGCATTCAATATGTTCTGGTCCAATTCGCCCTCAGACTATACCCCACCTTCATTATCGACAAACATGATTGGTGATAGAGAAATATAAGAATGCATTCAATATGTTCTGGTCCAATTCGCCCTCAGACTATACCCCACCTTCATTATCGACAAACATGATTGGTGATAGAGAAATATAAGAATGCATTCAATATGTTCTGGTCCAATTCGCCCTCAGACTACCCCACCTTCATTATCGACAAACATGATTGGTGATAGAGAAATATAAGAATGCATTCAATATGTTCCAATTTTAAAAAAATCATTTAAGCGTCAAGGAGAACTTCAGATGAATTTGAACCTGTATTGTGTAATAATTAGAAAAGATCAAATATAATATGAAAGCAATGAACATTGTCTCCAACATATTTTTACAGGGACATAATGGGACGCCGAAGTACATAGCAACTCAAGGTATGTAACCCCACAGGTGTGTTTAACCATAGCAACACAAAGTATGTAATCATCACAGCTGTATGTAACCATAGCAACACAAAATATGTAACCATCACAGGTGTATGTAACCATCACAGATGTATGTAACCATAGCAACACAATGTATGTAACCATCACAGGTGTGTGTAACCACAGCGACACAAAGTATGTAACCATCACATGTGTATGTAACCATCACGGGTCTATGTAACCGTAACAAAAGATGTTTGTAACCATCGTAGGTGTGTGTAACCATAACAGCACAAAGTATGTAACCATCACAGGTGTATGTAACCATAGCAACACAAAGTATGTAGCCTTCACAGGCGTGTGTAGCCAAAGCAAAACGATGTATGTAACCATAGCAGCCCAAAATACTTTGCCAATTGAAACTTATCCTACAGGTCACAGTGGGGTAGCCTAGTGGTTAAAGCGTTCGCTCGTCACGCCGAAGACCCGGGTTCGATTCCCCACATGGGGATAATGTATGAAGCCCATTTCTGGTGTTCCCAGCCATGATATTGCATGCTGCAATATTGCTAAAAGCGGCTTAGAACTAAACTCACTCACTCACACTCACTCATCCGACAGATTACTAAATCTAAAAAATTAGTAAATAATATTGAGACTGGTTATTTGTTGGCGTTTAGCTATATATTGTATATAAACACAGGGCCGCGGCCGGTGACGGTGGCGGATTTCTGGCGAACTGTGTGGCAGGAGAAGGTGGAGCAGATAGTGATGCTGACGAGGCTGATGGAGAAGAATAAGGTAGGCTGGGTTGTCTGGTACAGACCAGTGAAGATCCGGGTTAGAATTGATCTTGAGCAACCCATGCTTGTCATAAGAAGCGACTAACGGGATTCGGTGGTCAGGCTCGCTGACTTGGTTGACACATGTCATTGTATCCCAATAGCGAAGATTGACGCTAAAGATGGTGATCACTGGATTGTCTGGTTCATGCCGCCGCCATATAACTTGAATACTGCTGAGTGTGGCGTTAAACAACAAACAAATCAATCCGTAGTGTGTAAGTTGTTATTTAACTGATATGCAGGATATACTCATTAGTTGAAATAAGGGAACGGGCCATTAAGAAAAGGGGAACATCTCTTTGTGTGCTTGCTTACGTCAAAAGATTTAAAGTATTTATACCTGATCGGGTGGTAAACTGACTAAATAAGTATTCTGTATGTCTGTGTCAGTATAGCCGTGAAACTCCAGATTGATCTTCAGTGACACATGCTTGTCGTAAGAGGCGACTAACGGGATCGGATTGTCAGGCTCGCTGAGTTGTTCACTGTTGACTGGTTGATGCGAGTCATCGTATCCCAATTGCGTAGATCGAATCCGGTGATGTCAGTCACTGGATTGTCTGATCCAGACTCGATTATTTACGGGCCGCCGCCATCTAGCTGGAATATTGCTGAGTGCGGCGTGGATTATATTTGCCACGTGCGTCGTACGATAAAGTTGTCTACGATTTTTAGGCATCGTGGGTGACCGCGGGCTTCGCATTTTGTGTTCTCATTGTTTACGGGCTTCGTGCGATTTCCTTGTGAACGGGCCGAGGTAAACCTGATTCGCTGTTTGACAAAATTGTAGAGGATACGGCGCCCGTAGAACCGTGCGATGATTGGACGGCTGCCGTCGCACTGCGACCGCACGGAAATGGAGTTGCGGGCGGTTTACGGGCGCCGTAGACCCATCGCAGGCCAAATGTGAGCCAGGCAAACAAACAAAACCTGTGTCAGTATCCGAAAGTAACCCTGTTCATACAATTGGATTGGTTGATTGTGCAGTTATCACCAGTTTGTTTTTACGTCACCCGGACAACATTGCTGACGTCATTCAAATCTTATTCTAATGAATGGAACAATGTGACGATGAAACGATGTCATACCTGAAAGTAGTTGGCGACATTCGTCAATTGCTGGCTGCTAAGACGACAGGACAATCTTAGTTACAATCAATCCTAGGCGTATGAACAATATTCTCTATTTGCGTGTTTCATTAGAAAAAATGTGAACATTACTGGCCCGACGTGAACCAACATCAGACTTATGGAAATGTCAAGGTCACTAACAAGGCTGTGGTATCTAGAGCGGATTACACGATCTCGACCTTCCTGGTAACACAGGCTGTAAGTAAACTGGAGTGAGTGAGTGAGTGAGATTTTACGCCCCTTTGAGCAATATTCCAGCAATATCACGGCGGGGGACACCAGAAATTGGCTTCACACATTGTACCCATGTTTGGAATCGAACCCAGGTCTTCGGTGTGACGAGCGAACGCTTTAACCACTATATATTGTATATGATTACATCATCATTAAGAAAAGTAAAATTCGTGTTTTTCAATATTAATGGCAGCGTTCGTCCAAGTTTGACGATGAATAATCGTTCAGAGGTTTCAGCTCGAAACTGATCTAGAAGCACAGATAGGAGTCATCATTTCATTTTATTTAGAAATAAGAAAGTTAAACGATCGTAAATATGGGACAGTGTTAACACAAATTCCTCATAAGGGCGTCTCTCATAGGTTTGATGGGCAGCCCGTTTCCTGAAGTATACTAATCATGTTGTATAAAAATATATGACAATCATTTGTTGATGTTTCCTTACAGTCTTTGAAGAAAAACAGAAATTATGTTTTTAACGAAAATTAAGGTAGATTTTGGATATGTAAGTGCAAACATTACAAAGAGCTGTGCACCCCCACCTTTTGGTATATAACTTGATTCTGGTGTCAATTGCTATGAAAGAGTGCATGTTCTATATAGACTGACGAGAGGACTGTGACTCACTACCACTTCACATCTTGGCCTGACCACGGAGTCCCTTCACCTCCTGCCCTCGTCAACTTCTGGAGACTGGTTAAACTACAGGACAAGGGACCCATGGTGGTGCACTGCAGGTAACTGGCTTGTATAGGTCAAGACATTTACTCTTGTCTGAAACAATGTCTGTTGTTTAAGGCCACACTCATCAACATTCCAGCTATATGGCGACGGTCTGTAAATAATTCAGTCTGGACCAGACATTCCAGTGATCAACATCATGAGCATCGATCTACGTAATTGGGATATGATAACATGTGTCAACCGGGTCAGCGAGCTTGACCACCCGATCTCGTTAGTCGCCTCTTATGACTAGCATGGGGGAGCACCTGTAGAATACAGTACCACAATTTCACGTGCAGACGCTCTCTGTTGTAGGTCACATGTCACTAAGACAAGCATGACGGTTGACTTATTCAATGTAAATGCGCATAGAGACGACATAACAGAACATTGACATGTGCTTAGGCAAAACCAGCAACAGTATGACGTCACAGAGCATTGGTTTTGGTAACAAATGGTCACAAATTACGTCAGAAGGTATTGTGATGTAATTTGTAAAGTTTGTGTGCTGCATTCTTAATAGACTAGTGGTTTCTGACTCGTCAGAGAGATGAACCCCAACCGGAGGTATAACAAGCCACAACCTATATCTTTATCATGGTACATATCTACCCTTTATGAAAAGTAAGGTTGTGGTCGCACAAAATAGGTATGGCACATGGTAACCAACATTTGTAAACATTATACATGACACCCGTGGTGACATGGGAATAGACTTGGCAAGTTCGATACATAGACACCCTAGTATTCAATACAGGTCATCATGTGTTGAAGTCCGTGTTGTATTACCAGCGCTGGTGTAGGTCGGACAGGAGCCTTCATTGCCCTGGACTACCTGGTGGATGAGGCTGAGACTGACCACAACGTCAACGTCTTCATGTGTGTCAGCAAGATGAGGCATAACAGGATGAACATGGTCCAGACACTGGTAGGTGATGAAGAGGGTGGGCTGGTGAGTGAGTAGATGGGTGGTGAATAACAGGATGGGTGAATTAGTGAGTGGGAGGGTGAATACTAGTAGATGGTTGAGTGAATTGATACGTGGACCGGGGGGTGAGTGAGTGGATAAATGAGTGAGTGAGTAGCTGGGTAAATTTAAATAAGTGCGTGAGTGGACAAATGTGTGAATGGATAAATGGATGAGGGAATGCGTATATTTATGTTATCTTCCACGTGACGAGTTAAAAGCTATTATGGCGAATACGTGAGTGAGTTGCAAGTTGCGCCCTTTTTGACCATTTTGGACATTAGTTCACTGTTGTCGCGAGTGTCAGGTTTTTCAATGTAAAGTGACGTGCTGTGGAGACAGACCCCAGAACATTATCAAGTGCAAATCTGGATAAGCACCCACAATCAGCGGATCCTGACACGTCAAAGAGACATAAACCTGCAAATCGACTTTAATCAGTTAGTATAATTCATAAATAGGCATGACATTATTGATACACATGACAAGAGAGTCGCTTTCACCCTAACTGAAAGAGTATTACCATACTTCCCCAGAAACAGTATGAGTTCGTCCACGACGTTGTCCTGGAGGCCATCAACAGTCGTGGGACACGGTACACGTCGTCGGAGTTTCATCAAACATTTGGTTCAGAGAACACGTTCTCCCCCCAGCAGGAAGCTGTACTCAGGAAACAGTTCCAGGTAGATCTCACTCCATAGCTTTTGGTTCTTAGCAATATCAATGTGACAAAACTCCAGTGCATATACTTCTATTCTGACGTGTCAGAGTGCCACGATTAGCAGAGCTGCGTCCCTTGATTCTGTTAGTTTTCATTGAAATGGGATAAATTGTAGCTTGAAACAATCATATTGTATCTGAGGATTCATAAAGTACTGTTCAATTACCAAGTCTTCTGTAAACATCAAATGGGCTCCAGAAAACAAGACAAAGGCTGTATATATAAGCTTATTGTTGAGCGTGGCGAAAAAGAACAACAAAATATCATTTAATATGTTAGTGACACAAGATGATTGTTGTTCCTCCTTGAAATTATTACTGAAATCACGGACTTGTTTAGCGATGCTGAAAATAGAAGGGACACTGGCATTTGGTAACTGAGTGTACCCCAAAGCTTTTTGAGAAAGTGGGGGTGGGGTGGTGGGGGTTGCACACTACATTTTCACGAGTTTCAATGGTCATTTAATAACATTAATTCAACTTTCAGGACAAAAGAGGGTGTGCGCACCCCTGCACCCCCTCAGGATCCGCCTATGTACCCTATTCATGTCCCAATCATCTATCATTTTACACAAATATCATATTTTCAGTTGCTCCGAGAACTAGCATCTCCGCTGCCAGAACATGAGACATCGCATGCCCTGGTGCCAGAGAATTCAGCCAAAAACAGGAGTCGAGATATCCTCCCTGGTATTTCCTTTGTGTTGAGTTCCCACTCCTTTATTTGCTTTGATCTTGGAGGCACGGGTTACACCATTCGTCTCAGAGTGCCACGATTGACAGAGTTGCGTCTCTTAGAAAGAAACTGACATCGGAAGTTCAAATCCCATATTCTCCCTGATATTGTTTCTAGGTCTGTCAACTACATGTCCGTGCACCAAAGCGATAAATGTCAAATTTCATTTTGTATCAGTGAGTGAATGAGTGAGTTTTACGCTGGTTTTAGCAATATTCCAGCAATATCACGGCGGTGGATACCAGAAATAGGCTTCATGCATTGTACCCATGTGGGGAATCGAACCCGGGGCTTCCACGCGAACGCTTTAACCACTAGACTACACCATCGTCCCCTAGAAACAAGGGCAAACTCAAAAACATTCAACTAGCTTTCACGCTGTGGCTTTACTCTGACAAGATGGGAATGTCAATATTAAACATGCAATAGCATATTCTCAGGGGATCATAATTCAAGTCTGAAATGATGTGTAAATATATTATACCAAAGATCCAACGTGTTTTGGAAGCAGGTCCCATGTGTTATTATAGGAAACAAGTCAAGGGCCTTTCTGTGCACACCGGTCAAGAAGCGGAATGACTATATCAATGCCGTGATTGTCCCAGTGAGTATACAAATCCATCACTGTCACCCGTTCACTACATAAGTATACTAAATTGCAATCATTATTGTCCTTCACAAACACGAAGCCCCTAGTGAAATGCTGTGTAGTAAGTCGTGATTTTTCTGAAGTCGTTTATTGCGGAAGTCGCTGTTGCTATGGAAAGTTTCCGCTTGTAAAAGACAAGTATATATACAACAAGTCTGTCTCACAATCCTTGAACCACATTATTTCCCTATCCGCCCAGCCCTCCCTGCCATGCTGAAACCCTACATGAAGCAAGACCCCCATCAATCTTCCATCTCACTCCGGCTCCTTTTCAATTTAAAAGGAATTATTTGTTTCTATCAAAACTACATGTATATACATTTACACTCTAATCGTTAGTCTAATACAGAACCAGCGCCTTGTTATAAGAGACCGATTCCGCTGGCTCATATGTGTCTT
Organism: Haliotis rubra; assembly: GCF_003918875.1. NCBI lineage: Eukaryota > Metazoa > Mollusca > Gastropoda > Lepetellida > Haliotidae > Haliotis > Haliotis rubra. The sequence goes on from NW_025765447.1 coordinate 112,767, forward strand.
ATACTGCTCAAAATATGTTAAGCACCACACGATTCCTTCATATTAGGGTAGTTGATCTGTTGTAGGTATGGATGTAGAAATATGAAAGCATGAAGTGATCCTTAAGAATATTTTGGTAGAATACATGTACATTGTGTGAATATCTCTGCCTCCTCCATATTAAACAAGGGATCACTTGCAGCTGTTCCAGTGCTTCTCCCAACCGTCCACCATGATAGTCACCCAGACCCCTCTCCCAGACACTGTAGTCGACTTTTGGAGACTGGTGTACGACCATCACCTCTTCACCATTGTCTGTCTGGATGACTTCCAGGTAAGACGGCATTGTGTGGGTGTGTTCCATTGTTGTTGAACAAGGCTATAAGTATTATTCCACAGTTTCTTTATGGATAGACAACTTCTATATTGCAATGGATGCGACAATTCAGTGTAGATGCTTGCAACGAAGAAGTTGTCAATCCATCAAAAATTGTCCATGTTTAGGGACAAAATTATTAAATGAAAAGCAGAGCAAGATCAGTTTGTCCAGATCAATAGATATAAAATATGTTGATTTTTCTATCACAAAGGATGACTATTTCAAAATTTCATTCAAAAAGGATCTATTTAACAATGCTAGGTTTCATGTAGTCGTTGACTGGTTTGAAAAAGAAATAGAATTATTTGAAAAAAATGGATTCATATGTTTTCCTTCTGAGAGGGTACGTTAAGTCAAAACATTCTAAGTAAATTTAGGCATACAACAACTTTTACCTGTAGATTAATGTATATATTTTAATTCATTTGTCTACAAACGCTAACATCTGACAGGATGGTGTAAATCCGGCGAGGGTCCATGTCGGAAACAAGTCCTCACAGTCCTTAGTGTGATGATCGATCTTTAGTTGCTGGCGATCTATTGCCTGTTCCTATAATGTTTCGTGGACAGACATAAATATTGTTTTATGGTTACATCCAGGTTTCAAGTGTAAATATGTGACAATTTAGTAATTGTACCCTCCTTTGCCGTCCTATTTATATCGTTTAAGTTTGTTTGTTTAATATATGCCGTTCATATATGGCTGATATGTCTTTAAATCTTAAATCACTTGGCAGGCCGTAGAGTAGCCTAGCTCCAAGGCTGTACTGAATGCTAAGCCCATGGATGTATAGTAATTCTATTCTTTAGAGGCAAGTCTGAAAGAACAGGAAGGACGCAAGACTGTTATTTATGTTTTTAAAATTTTTTTAGTTTAAAATATATTAGTCTATAGCCATCGAAGAAGCGCCTTCTTAATTTCTGCAATCATAATGATCCAGGCCACTTGGAGACCGAATAGTGTTAATTCAAGCTCGAAATGCTTTAGCACCAACCCCTCCCTAAACTGGTTCAAATATGTTAATATTTTGTAAACATATCGTTTTATATTTGACCTTGCTGTGATTGCACCCCCTACTATGTTGCTGTAGGAGACGGAGGGTGTGTATCCTGCAGAGGCCAAAGGATTAAAAACAGGGCCATTCAGCATTACTCACGTGGACAGTAGTTCACACAGGGAGGACTATAGAGAGAGACACATGAGCTTAATCCACAACAAAGAGGTTGGTAACAGAGTATAAAACAGATCACTGTACCTTTTGTGTAAATTGTGAGTTGCGGGTGCTTCCCGAACGACATGTCTACGCTTTACGCGAACACCTGGGGTCTTCACTGATTTTCAGTGAAAACTTTCAATAATTCCCCACCCTGTTTTTCCTTTCGTGCCTAATGGAGTCTGCTCCAGCGGATAATCGAGACTTGTTAGTTTCTGGCATTGATGTTTTATATTCACAAATACGAATACGATAAAAAACGAATTATGATCCTCCGAGAATATAATTTCGCATGTTCAATACTGACATTCCCATCTTGTCAGAGTAAAGCTACAGTGTGATACCTAGTTGAATGTTGTTGGGTTTCCCATTGGTTCTTAGGGGGCGGTGGGTAGCCTAGTGGTTAAAGCGTTCGCTAGTCACGTCGAAGCCCCGGGTTTGTTTCCCCACATGGGTACAATGTCTGAAACCCATTTCTGATGTGATATATTGCTGGAACATTTCTCAAAGCTGCGTAAAACCACACTCACTCACTTACTTACTATTGTTTCGTCAACTTCCAACTGCCAATGTGTTTGCATTTCCTCAGCAATGTGTTTCAGGACCGTAAGCAACCAGTCACCGTATTCAGTCTGTGTTTCAGGACAGTAAGCGACCAGTCACCGTATTCAGTCTGTGTTTCAGGACCGTAAGCAACCAGTCACCGTATTCAGTCTGTTTCAGGGCCGTAAGCAACCAGTCACCGTATTCAGTCTGTGTTTCAGGACCTTAAGCAACCAGTCACCGTATTCAGTCTGTGTTCAATGGACACAATGTCAAATGCTGCCTCACTTCTGGAACTGGTCAACAAGACAGACACGATCATCAGTTCATCTGACCACAAGCCGGTACTGCTTGTGCACTGCCGGTGTGTTCAACAAATGGCTTCAATTACATCAGCTGTTGATAACATGAAATGTGGTCATCACTTTGAAGAATATTTCACTTTTATAGGGTTGTGTATTACGTTTGTGTGTTTATTAAATGACCATTGAAACTCTCGTGAAAATGAAGTATGCAACCCCACCCCCCTCTCTCTCTCAACCCCTATCTCCAGAGTGTGCACCCCCCTTTCTCAAACAGCGCGTTTGTGTGTGTATGTGCGCGCGCGCATGTGTATGCGTGTGTGCTTGCACTGCCACACTGAGATGCCATGCTGCCGATTAATGTGGGCGCCGCAGGGCTGGTAACATTAGGCTTAAGGTAGCGTCCCAGATGAGTGTATGCACCCCTCATAAACCGACGTACAGGTGTCTACTGTAAGTGGGAAACATGAGATACTAGTGGCATATGCTAGGAGAGAGAGGGCGACATCTAAGAGACTAAGATATATAATCTCAGAGATTAAGAATTCAAGTCCAACTGGACAAGTCTAACTGACGATGTGTAAAGTAATATTACGTTTATCTATATTTTTGGACTGACGGTTTCTGAAAATCCTGTCGCGGTTGTACAAAGCTATAAGCGCTAAAGTGTTCGTAACTACCATACTTCAACATAGCCTTACGACAGTCTTAGCGCTAAGGAAATTATGTAAAACGGCACCCTGGTACGCAGTGATATGTTACAGTGTAATAACGTGCCGTTTTTTGTGAACCAGTGACGGCGCGAGCGCGAGCGGCGTCTTCTGCAGTGTCCTCAACATCATCAGCAGACTGAGGCTGGACGGGGACGTGGACATCTTCCTCATCATCAGGGAACTACAGCGTGTTAGACCTCAGTTCATACAATCATTCGTGAGTCATATGATTCCTACGATTTGATAAAGAGCTACATGTACATAAAGGTTGTACATGTCACAGTCACTTAACAAGGTTTACTAACACAATTAACTTCTTGTTGAAATATTTGTTGTTTCAAACAGTAATATTGGTTTTCAGGACGATTTCAAGCTATGCTATGAAGTGGTGAAGGAATATCAGCGTGCGTGCAATATCTACGAGAATTTGTGACCAGAAACGTCTTGAAAAGCATCCCCGATGGCAGTTGACAAATCTAAAAATGTTGACAACATCACTGAGTCCATTCATCAGCTGATTTAAGTTCCTGTCTGTTTCTTGTTTAACGCCGCATGTCCCAGCGCCAGTCTGCAAACAATCGAGTTTGGACCAGACAATTCAGTGATCAACAGCATGAACATCGATCTACGCAATTGGGAACCGATGACATGTGTCAACCAAGTCAGCGAGCCTGACCACCCGATCCCGTTAGTCGTCTCTTACGACAAGCATTGGTTGCTGAAGACCAATTCTAACCCGGATCTTCACGGGTAGTTTACATTCCTATCAGCGGTATGAACTATATGTAACGCAAACATTCCATGAACGCAATAAATATTCAAATACAACCCTTTGCCATGTGACCTTAAAGGACAATTTTAGCAGCTTGACTATGAAAGAAGAAAGAAAATGCAGATGTTTTTCAGGCGAAAAGGTTTAGCGTTCACATTTCGCATGCGTTTGTTCATTACGTCAGTATATTCATACATGGGGCAATGTAACGCAACACTTAATTTAATTCCCATATAGCCATTTTTGTTCAAATAAAAATTATGTTTGTTTGTATGAATATTTTGACCCATACATTCTAGATATGCACGTGCCACGAACAAAGGCGAGCATCACGTGCAATAAGTGTGCCGTCATTAAGCAAATATTAGATTTCAGCACACTGTTCTAACAGTTCCATAACTGGGAAAATCAATTCATTTCGTTGTCGATAAGCAAATATGTGGGCTCCCCAACTGACAACTGCTGAAAGACGGCAAGTTATTGGTATGCAACATGCTAGAAAGTCATTGGACTAATGATGGACTATCAGCCGATTGGCCAGAAAACATCAGCACACTAATGACGTTAAGGACCGCCATGGTTCGGGTTGACCACGAGTGATAACTCCTAGGGAGGATACAAGCCTTGTCAGAAGCACAAGATTTCATCCATATAACGCCAAGCTGTGTGTTAAATAAGGTGTGGCTTCCACAATGTCGTTTGTGAGAACGGTCTGAAATCGCCAAACATCGGCCGGATGTAGAACCAGACGACCCATCAGACATCCGTTGTTATCCCGAGAGCACAAAGCAGCAAGACAAGCTTGGTGTCACGCTCGTCGTCATTGGAATTTGACGTCATGGGAAGGGTCCATTGGTCGGACGAAAGTCGATTCACATATGCCGAGTGGAATATCTCGGAGTATGTACCATTTGACAGGTTGGGGGTGGGGGGTGTTTCCATCTCACATGTCTGTAGACTTGACCCTGAGACGATCAGACAACATCTGAGTGGACAACTGTACATCACTGACATCCTAGACCGGGTTGTTGTCCCACATTTCGATGACATCCCCTGAACACAAAGCCGACAATGGACGACAATGCTGGGCCTCAAGATGGCTGGTCAACGCGACACAGCAACACTCCTGCTATATAACTGCTGTTGGCAGAGAATAGAGTCTGGGGCCCGTTCCTCAAAGCGATCGTAACCCTAAGGTGATCGTAACTGTACTGTTTTTGATGACCGATGGATTATCAGGGCACTTGATTTCAATAAATCAAACCATGCATTGGAATTCACATGCTTTTATTAGCCAGCGTATTTTTTTACATCCTCTAGGGGGGTAACTCTCTTGCTCTTAGTTGTTTTTGCATACCGCTAAACAATAATACCGCTAATAGAGTTATAACACTACAGTAACTCCCATACTTTGACATAGACTTACGACTGTAGTAGCGCTACGATCGCTTTGAGGAACGGGGGCCTGGGCCAGATAATCCATTCACTGTTAGCAAAGAATAGAGTCTGGGCCAGATAATCCATTCAATGTTGGCAAAGAATAGAGTCTGGGCCAGATGATCCATTCACTGTCCGCAAAGAATAGAGTCTGGGCCAGATAATCCAATCACTGTCCGCAAAGAATAGAGTCTGGGCCAGATAATCCATTCACTGTCCGCAAAGAATAGAGTCTGGGCCAGATAATCCATTCACTGTTGGCAAAGAATAGAGTCTGGGCCAGATAATCCATTCACTGTCTGCAAAGAATAGAGTCTGGGCCAGATAATCCATTCACTGTTAGCAAAGAATAGAGTCTGGGCCAGATAATCCATTCACTGTTGGCAAAGAATAGAGTCTGGGCCAGATAATCCATTCACTGTTGGCAAAGAATAGAGTCTGGGCCAGATAATCCATTCACTGTTAGCAAAGAATAGAGTCTGGGCCAGATAATCCATTCACTGTTAGCAAAGAATAGAGTCTGGGCCAGATAATCCATTCACTGTCCGCAAAGAATAGAGTCTGGGCCAGATACTCCATTCACTGTCCGCAAAGAATAGAGTCTGGGCCAGATAATCCATTCACTGTCCGCAAAGAATAGAGTCTGGGCCAGATAATCCATTCACTGTCCGCAAAGAATAGAGTCTGGGCCAGATACTCCATTCACTGTCCGCAAAGAATAGAGTCTGGGCCAACCATTCACTGTTGGCAAAGAATAGAGTCTGGACCAGATAATCCATTCACTGTCCGCAAAGAATAGAGTCTGGGCCAACCATTCACTGTCCGCAAAGAATAGAGTCTGGGCCAGATAATCCATTCACTGTTGGCAAAGAATAGAGTCTGGGCCAGATACTCCATTCACTGTCCGCAAAGAATAGAGTCTGGGCCAGATAATCCATTCACTGTCCGCAAAGAATAGAGTCTGGGCCAACCATTCACTGTTGGCAAAGAATAGAGTCTGGACCAGATACTCCATTCACTCAAACAACGATCAAACGCATTAGGGTGGGACGACGCTGTTATCCAACTCACGAAGTCAATCCAATTCATAATGTTGTCTCTTACAGCAACCTCCATTGGTTGCTGGGTATATATATACTGGACAAAATAAGTTAGGGATATTGGTATTTTTATGATTTATATCTTATCAGTGTGTCAATGAATAAATAGATCATTATTCATAATTTCAAAATTTACATATATCCCTAACTATTTTTGTCCAGTATATATAACCTAGGATCCCCCAGTGTTCAAACACAGGTTATCACTTCAAATACCTGTTTATTCATCTTCAAGTGGAAAAGGTTATCAAATGTACAAGGACATGGCACGTATGAAAATAGATGAATTAGGAAGCTCACTTCACAAATATCAATACAGCAGTGATATAGTTTAGTGTTATATAAGAACACACTCAAACAGGAAGCTTGGGGGCAATATGGATTTCAGGTTTCTGGGATATATCTGAATACAAGTGGATGAAAGCGATGAGCAACAGGTATGATGTGTGTGGGTCGGTGCCATCTGAATGGTGGTGTGGGGGCCAATTAAAGTTTGGTTGTGTGTTTAATGACTCCTTCATTAAAACTGAAACATACATGGCAAGCATGAAACAAGTCAACACTGAGTCCAAATCCCCAACCTGGCTGCCCATCTTCCTATTGCCTTACCCTACCCAGGTACCTGGTGTAGCTCTCAAGCATGAGGTACAAAATATCTGACTAGATACATATGGATACTGGAATTAACTGAAGCCTCGTCTTCACCCAGGTATGTGAAAGGCAGAAGGAATGGCTGCTTCAGAGATATGCCAACATCAGTGACCTGTAGTTTAACCACTGAGTTTTGTTCTTGCACAAAATATATCATGAATGACTTACCCATGGTCAGGGAAATCACATGGTGAGCCTGGACCACCTGACCTGGTACCCAAGTCCTAATAATCCCAGTCCTAATATTCCCCAAATCCAGTCATATTATCCACCCAATCCCAGTCCTATTATCTACCCAATCCCAGCTCTAATAAACCCCCAGTCCTAGCTCGAATATCCCCCCCAAATCACTACCCTAATTAAACACCAACAGCCCCGACCCAAATCCAAGGCCTAATATCCCCTCAATCCAAGTCCTAACAACCCCCAATCCCAGCCAAACCACAGCTTACAGTCACTCAACATAGTCCAATATCACACTGAGTAAATATAACATTTACCTCATACTGGAATATTGGACATAGATATCATTATCACCAATGTGATGCCACTCACATCAAGAATGCTGAATCTTTGGACACATTTAAATCGTCTCTAAAAACCCACTTTTTTCGTCTTGCCTATTACTAGACTTTCTATGTTCAATTGTCTCTCTGTAAATAGTTTTAACTATTTTCATTTCTCCTATAGTATTGTAGCGCCATGAGCGGGTATTAGTACCTGGATGTAGCGCTATATAAATACCCACATTATTATTATTATTATTATTATTATTAAGTGTATCCCACTTTTTGTGCATATTGGTATATATGGTGTGACGTTACTCTACTGCTTGTGTACACTACATGTGCATTTTGAATAACCCCCCTGCACTTATCAATGCCATCTTGTTATCATGACAAGCAATCAAATCAAAAAGTCTGTCCATCTGATCCATTGGTCACCTCTTATAAGCTAAGGTTGCCGAGGATAATACTGACATGAATCCACGTTTCTGTATTTTGTATGTCTGTGTTGCTTGTCTGACTCCCACAACTGCTTCTAGAATATCACTCTAGTCGATACTAGCAAAACACATTAAAATTAAAATTGTATGCAATATAACCGAGATAGACACTCGACTCAACGTACATGTTTTACGTATGCTGACAAATGTATTACAAAGACCAAACATTTCTCATACTGACATGCATCAATTTTCAGATATGGAAATAACATAATTTACTGGCAAAAACTGAACAATCTGGAACCTTGCTTCTCCAACACAAACTTCAACACCATGAATACTGCATAAGGAAATCTCAACCAAGAAAGATGTAAAACAGTCATTGCTATGGTGACTAATAAGCCGTGCCAATGTTCACCAACATATCAATACATGGCACATTTTGGCAAACATTAACACATGAAAGCCTTTTGTAGCATAATCACAAACAAATATGGATATCCAAAGTATACAACAAGGATTGTTCCAACATATCCTTCAATATATCAACAACACATTTGTTCACGATCAAATCTGTAACTTCAACACTAAGGTATATACACAGATATGATTTTCAAGCAATATATTAAAAAGTCACTCTCTAATATTGACTGTCACTGTTTGGAGTTTTTTGACAAAGTTTGTTTCTGTGTTAGGTCAAGATAATATGATTAAGAGCATTTCAGTCAATTGTTTGTTGTTTAATGCTACACTCAACGATTTTCCAACATCATGACCAAGTCTGTAAATAATCAAATCTGGACAAGAATTGTGGTTCCTTAGAAGAATGAACTGTCCATAAAAGGTGTTCATGGTTTTACACCGCTTTTAGCAATATTCCAGCAATATCACAGCGGGGGACACCAGAAATGGGCTTCACACATTGTACCCATGTGGGGAATCGAACCCAGGTCTTCAGTGTGACAAGTGAACACTTTAACCACAAGGCTACCCCACCGCCCTGTGCCCCTTAAGAAGTTAAAGAACACCCACTATATATCGTAGTTAATCCGTCATGCATTGTGAGATTAACTATAAAAATATCAGGAGTTTTAAACTTCTTTTGAGTAAAATATTTTACATAACATATGTTACATCTACCATATAAAAACAATGAGACATCCTACATATCTCTGCATCCTTCAATTATATACATTCATTAAAATAACCATTGAACATTTTATCATGGTTAAGCCTTACATAAAAAAAATTCAAATATTTTTTGGTATCGTGGTGTAAGGCACATGAACTTTCATTTGGAGCCTTGAGTAATATACATTAAAACCACAATACAATGATAATACACAACTTTGCAATTGTATGAAATGGAAATTGGAAGAAAATATATCGTAACTATGCATGTATTAACACATATAGTCAATGTAATAAACAGTGTGACCTGAGGAAGGTAAGGGTACTGGTGACATGTGACATTGTGACAAGTGGCTGAGGCTTGTCAAGACTTTTCTGGCAATGGACGACCATTGTTTACCGTACAAATTACTTATAAAGGAAGAGGACTCCATTTGACCAGCGTCTTTAGATAGCGTCAATCTTTATCTAATTCTACTGTAATAGCAGCATCGACTCAGAATGATGAAATACACCCTACTATAGTTGAATCCATAAAAACAGAATTGGGACAAATTTGGATTTCTATCACTGCATAACAACGTTGACAGCAAACACCATTTCTTGCAGAATCTTGTTATTCTAAAGGGAAAAGGCTTGAGCAAATTGGCAATTCTAACAAACTTGTTGTTCTGGTACTAGTTATTCAGTTCACATTGCTATATATGTAAATAATCTTGAAAGAGACATTACGTCACCTCATGTGTTCAATCTACTGTCGCATGATCCATCCATCCATCTGACACTGTTTAACAGTTACTCTTTCAGAGCCATTACCCTCTACATGGTATGACAGAGACTGTCTGAGCCGCTTTTAGCAACATTCCGGCAAAATCATGCAGGGGTGGAAATAACCCATTGCCCGACGTCCGAGTCCAGTGTTTTTTTCTGTCGGGCAAGCAAATTTGTATATCACACTGTACCGGTGTCCAGTTGACTTTCCAATGTTAATAATGTTGTTTATTTTAAAAAGCAACAAGAAAACGGCCGCGATAGTGGAAAAATGATCAGGGCAAGTGATTTTACATGTGCCACTGTACCGGAGTGCACTAGCAATTTTAAAGTTATTTCCACCCTTGTCATGGCGGGGACACCAGAAATGGGCTTCACACATTGTGCCCATGTGGGGAATCGAACCCAGGTCTTTGACGTGACAAGCAAATGCCTTAACCACTGGCCTACCCAACCATCCTGTATTATGCTGACAGAAAGGATGTCTTAGTTTCTCATGGTGCAAATATTACCATGTCAACATGATCAAGATAGCTTTACAATGGAAAGTCCCTTTTCAAGATACTGGGGAAGAAATTTGTGCAAGACTTATAATTTACATTGAAACTATATTCCCTTTGTTCATTTGGTATACCCATATGTATATAGCACCAGTCATGTGCAGTTTCGTACATTATGAGCACATGTCACAATGCATTGCACATCAGGTGCAGAATAGGCATGTCATGTGCAACATTGCACATGTACAGAATAGGCATCAGTCATGTGCAACATTGCACATCAGGTGCAGAATATGCATGTGTGCAACATTGCACATGTACAGAATATGCATCAGTCATATGCAACATTGTATGTAAAAATATATATAAAATCTCATAAAATTATCAACATTAACCCCAAAATAGGACAAACTAGAATAATGATGATATGGCTAAGTTAAAATTGTGAAACACAAGTTAGAAAACCTTGTCAAACATGAAGTAACCCCCCGACATTTGGCTGTTTGATTTAAAACCAGTAACTAATACCATGTGATGTGCGTGGCACCTGTGTGTGCATATATATAAAACATGTATCAGTATGCATGAGGCTAGACAATACTACAGCCACTTCAATACAAACAAACTATACAGAATAACTTAAAACAGCCAGACAACATAAAGGCCATGACTCAAACCAAAATGTACATCATTTTCATGACAAATGTAGACAAAGTTACACCAGTAGTTAGCCAACCATCAATACGTGATACGTACCTAAGACAAATAATAACTTAAGTCCTGACCAGTTTAAACCCATGGCCTGTGTCAATCTCTTTAGGAGGAAGCCATCTCATCTGTTTACGACGCAAACAACGTAAAATACTCGTACACATACAACAAATAGCACCAAAGCTTGGAAGATTGACAGCTTTGATCAAAGGCTTGGTGATTTTGGGGAAATTGGTGTCCCAATATTGAGCAAAGTCTTCCGAGGTAGGTAGATGGAAAGTGAAGTCGGTCCAGTTTTTTGGACAGGACGTAGATGGCATGGGTCAGTCTGGCCTTGTCTGTCCAGCTGGGGTCAACGTCCTTGCCCACATTGTAGTTGACCCAGTCCTCTGTGAAACTCCCCACCCCTCTCGGTCCGCTGGACTCAAGGTCAGTGGGTTTTGAGTACTTGCAGGTTTGGATGGCGACAAATTCGTCGACACAGTTACGTACGTTGCGTGTCCAGGTGGTGTAGTGGCCAGCGTCCAGGACGATGATGAGGCGAGAACCACTGCCATCATTCTTTGCTGACCACCACTCCAGCAAGGTCTCGGGCTTCAGGTTCTTGTTGTCTGAAACAGTCATGTCAGCATTTACAGCAAAGAAAGTTAGTAAACATGATACAAGGCCCATAAGTAGTCAGTCAAGGCACTTCATCATGTTCATGAGACTTCATACCTTTTCGAATTGTGTCATGCTTGTCAGTTGACAGTAAGAAACTTATCATTCTTGCAGGAATAACAAATTTCCAATCTCCATCCCCAACTATTACGACTGTCAACAGCTGTGACAGGCATGGTTGTACACTTGGTCTGGTCTAGTAAAGTCATATTTGGCGTGTCTTGCAATTTGGAACCAGAACTGGTTCTTGAATATACGCTTGTCAACGGAAATCTGGTACCCGAATGTAAGCTGGGTCACGTCGCGCATATCGCAAGTTGGCATGCAACGGGAGCCGGAACCAGCTCAGTACTGGAAGAAGCGCCCTTCGAGACTTACAGGCCCTATACACACTAAATGTAATAAACTACCATTGAATCTTTCATGATTCGTAACATATTTTCTGCATAAAACTGTATTACTCGTTGGATTGTCTGGTCACGACATGAATATTTAGAGACCACTGTCACACATTCGTTCTACTGCTGAGCACTCACTGGATTGTCTGGTCTAGACATGAATATTTAAAGACCACTGTCACACAGCAGTTCTATTATGGAGCATGGTGTCAAACTTAAATAACAGAACCAAAATACATGTACTCAAGTAAACATTTCTGACATTGAAGCCTCACCTGCTAGTGCTAGATCTCCGTTCTCATACACCTCACCACTGTAGTACAGCAGGTAGGTATCAAAGCGTGGCCCATCTGCCGTCCGCCGCTCAAAGAAGGCATTCACCTTGCTCTTCAGGTAGTCGTCGCTCAGTCCGCTGGTGGAGTAGTCACAGCCGTAGTTGTCAACCATGTGGAAGCCGAACAACTTGTGGATGTGGTTGAGTGTGTTGGTGGCACGATTTGTCATGTCTTGGAGGGACGCCGAAGAGAGGAGCTTGGCAGGGCCATTTGGTCTGATATTGACAAACATGAATGTGTGAGTCAGTGAGTATGGATTAACACCGTTTTTAGCAATGTTCCAGCAATATCACAGCAGGGGACACCAGACATGAACCTGGATCCTCCGCATGACAATCAAACACTTTAACGACAAGGCTAGCCCACCACCCCATGAACAATGATGAATATGTGAATTTCATGAATAACAGATTAATTGAGTCATCTTGGTAACACTTTGAATACAGATAAACATAATATTGTTGATAAGCAAACAAATACACAAATTAATAAAGCGAGTGAGTGGGTTTGGTTTTACGCTGTTTTAGCAATATTCCAGCAACATCACGGCATGGGACACCAGAAATGGGCTTCACACATTGTACCCATGTGGGGAATCGAACCTGGTCTCAGCGTGACAAGCTAACCACTAGGCTACCCCACCGCCCCAAATTAATAAAGGCATATGTTGGCATACATAAGTCTAATGAATCATATAAATTGTGCTGAGGGGAAAAACCCTCCAATACACTTTAAGATGAATACAATTTATTTCACGAATATAGGGTAACGAATACGAATATTTATTCATGAATGCTCTGTGTTAATTAACAATAACATGCAAATTTAATATATATTTTGCTCAGGTTGAAACATTTCAATGATATTTTTGTAAGCCAAAAATAAAATACATCACTACAGTGCTGCTTATAAAAGTCATAGCCAGATGTCACTAACTTACACTATTGTATGGCTTGTATAAATTCCATTTTGCGTATCACACTTACATATATACATGATATATCAGATTTGCTTCAAATGAAAAACACTCTTTTTATAACATTCAAAAACATTTGATTCTAGTGACCATAAATTATGAACTGAATTCATGAAGGGACATGGTTTAATTAAACGAATATGCAAGCGAATCGTAACTGGACAAATTGTCAAAGAGCTATTGTTCTGAACCTGTCCTCAACATGCTCAATGCTTCTGTTTTGTTGCCTGAAACAAACTGCTGATAGAAAATTTGTGATTGACAATAACTATGACACTTGGATGAAATGGGATGCTCTGTCATGTTTTATCATTATATCAACCTTGCTGAGCTTGCACTTCAGTAGGCTTGTCATTAATGTCAAGGTGATTGAATCAAGAAGTGTCAAAGGCAGAGTGAATTAATGCCACTGCACATACAAAAGATGGGAGGCCGTCAGGAACACATCATGTACAACTGTGACTAGAGTGAGTTTGGTTTTACGCCGCTTTTAGCAATATTCCAGTTACATCACGGCGGGGGACACCAGAAATGGGTTTCACGCATTGTACCCATGTGGGGAATCGAACCCGGACTGTGACTAGAAAACAGTTTGGTCTTGTTCAAGCAGGACTAATTACAAATTTTGACAATTAGTGAAATATAGTTTCCACTAGCCTCGGGAACAATCTGGAGTACAAGATTTTCAAACATGTCGAAGAATGGGCTTGAAAATAAATGAATTCCTACCTGATGCTTGTGACTGGTGCAATGACGCCGAATCCTGTGCAGGTCCCTCCAAGGAAGTCCCCGAGTTCCGAGAACAGACTCAAGGACATGGCTTCAATGGGCAATACAATCCAAGCCAAGCTCAGACTGTACCCAGTCCGTGTCTCCCATCCAATACCCGTCAGAATAATCGTTGTAGTTAAAGAAAGGCATATCAGTCTGTGCGAGATCAGACCAAAATGGCGGATACCCTTGGATGCCATTATTCTGTTGTAACTTTGTTGTTCGTCGGCTAGGCTTATATATGTCAGGTTACATTCTGTTATCTTGCCCATCAGTTTCCAGCAAGATATGAAATAAATAACATGAAACAAAATCCATATGAAGGCAAATACTGCAAAAACTGGCACTACCACAAACCATTCCTTATGGTTGAAGCTCTGAATCCCAATCAAGGAAGCAAGGACCAGATCAAGGCCAAACACAAACAGAACAATCAAATAACGAAGCAACTTAGACATGTTAAAAAATGGCTTCCATCGCTCAATTGTGGTCAATGCTGAGAAATAAAAGTCAATGATTGGCTGGAATGAGTGACGTCCGATGAAATAGATCAGCGCGTATTTGTTCGGGGACATGTGGAATCCAGGAAAGAAGACAAAGACTCCAACACAGAGTAGACTCACGAAGCTGATGAGTCCAAGAAAAGATTTCATTCGTAATGCGATGAGGTGCATGGTGAAGGCAACGATCAACATGGACATGGGAAGCCCCTTAGATGTGTCCATTGCAAAGGTGGCAATGACAAGTCCCAGAGATTCAAGACCTTCTGACTGAGTCAGTATACATGCGTCCAACTTCACTAAATGCATGATCCTCCCGAAAATATTCCAGAACCACATGGACACCATACTGGTAAGGAACAGCATCTCCATAACTTCATGTAACACATCATCGTAATCATTTTCAGAGAAGGCGATAATCCCAACAAGGCATCCAGTCCAGATGTGGAACAGGGCGTTTCCGACACTTTGCATGCTGAAGTAGTACCGCAGGGCACAGGATATTCCGAACACAAAGAGTCCAAACAGCGAGATGACGGCGATGGCGGTGTTCTTGGTGTGAGACCACTGCATGTACAGCCCCAGGCCGAGGGCCACCAGGAGAATGATCTCGGGGATGTAGCCCACATACTGTATTGTGAACTGGAGCTTGAAATCTTTGATGTTCTGCATGACCTGATGGGAGAGGTGAACTAAATAGTACCTCACTGCTCGCACCCCCCTCAACATCAGTACTCAGCAGGCCATGGCTAACTTGGAATGTTCACAGCAGCCTGTGACCTTCAGTGAGACCTTGATGTGACCTTCAGTACGACCTTGATGTGACCTTCAGTACGACCTTGATGTGACCTTCAGTGAGACCTTGATACTATTCAAGTCCTAAGTCCTGTACCTGAAAAAGCAATGAATGCATGTAATTTTTTATCAATACTTTTACCATGTTTATCATATTTATCAGATTCTGAATTGCCATATCAGTCGTCTATGCCTACAACTTTTGGTCTAATAGCCAGACCATGGCCTGCACCATCATTGTTCAGAGTTTACAATATGGAGAATCTAACCAGGTTAGACTAACCATGCTAAACTAACCAGGTGGAATATAATTTTACCAGACTTTGGATTCGGAGTAGCAATTATTTATTGTAAACCCGGGTTTTTTTTGGCTGAAGTCTGTGTTATTTTTACAGCAAAATATTGAAATGCACAGGGTGCAATTTGGTATCTGTGAGGTTGCCTTTACAGGGTTATATGTACGTTGCAATAGTGCAACTGCAAGTCATAAATGCGTAATTCGAGCCTTGTAAGACTGACTGAGTTTGGTTTTACGCCGCTTTTAGCAATATTCCAGCAACATCACGGCGGGGGACACCAGAAATGGGCTTCACACATTGTACCCATGTGGGGATTCGAACCCGGGTCTTCGGCGTGACGAGCCAATGCTTTAACCACTAGGCTACCCCACCGCCCCCGAGCCTTGTAAGAACAACATTGTAACAATACATACTATAAAAGCTGGACAACAGTGAACATGGTGAGCTCTTGTACAAACTATTACAGTATACACCCACAGGTTTAGTTAGATATATTAATCATGTTAATGAAAGTGTCAGCTGCAGAATCGGCTCAAACCATCCACTTCCCAAGATGATCTATCAACCAGTGTCCAGAGTGTTTCTGTTGCTGTAACGTCTTGTATTCATTAAGGCTGTAACGATTCACTCGAATATTCGCTGAATCGAACCGTAGCCCTTCATGAATTCAATTCGTTATTCGTGGTCACCAGAACCGAATATTAACGAATATTTACGATTTTTTAAATTTACTTGAACCCTTATGTCCTTTCCAAAGTGAGATATGCAAGAATGGAACATGTACTAGCATTGCAGTAGTGCAAGTCATATTAGTTTGCCAAGACTGCACATGGTACTGTCGACTATAACTATTACATACCAAATTTGAGTCTCATGAGATCACTGGTTATTGCTGTGACAAATCAAAACTATCAACATGGACGTTCCATAAAGTGCATCAATCACATAACTACAGTATATATTCGTTAATAATCATTCGTATTCGTTACCCAAAATTCATGATACTTATCATATTCGCCACATAGTGTATTCGTTGCAGCCCTAGTGTTCATCTGTTTATAGATGTTGTCTGTATTCCAAAATCTGAGGTGAAGGTGATAGTCTGGGGGCACCCACTTTTTGTAAAATCTAATGAGATTGTGTGGCCCCATAAAAGTCATCACATACATCTGACATTGAACACTCAAGTCTGTACTGTCATTACTATTACTTGCTGTACAAAATATGATTCCAAGATAGAAAAGCCATCTGATATTACAAAAAACAACATGAAAATATGATTAAGAGTGTGTGAGTAACTTAAGATTTTTAGTCACATCGGCAATATTTCCGACATATTGTGGCTCAAACAAGTCATACCGGTAGATTCATGATGAACACAGTTAAATCATAAAAACCTGTCGATGAAGGACAGTAAAATAACTAGACAATCACAGATTGAGAAATATCAAAACTAGCATGTAACTTTAATATGATTAATGAGGGAAAATATTAGTACCAAATATTTTAAATCAACCTATAATTATAATGGAAACTGAAGTTTTATTTTGACTTTAAGTCGGTCAAGCACTTGATGTGTGTACACAATAATCATGATAATGACAATATGCTACTTGACCATTAATTACCTTGGAAGAAATGAAAATTACCGATCACTTGTGTCAAACTTGGAGTTTCAGTACATGAAAACGTTGACTGACATTACATTTATGGAAGTCAATACATTTACTGATTGTAATGTTAGCCCGACAGCTGACTGACTGAACAATATCGCGACTGTTTTACTGAATACAGATTAACCTTGGAATCACTGAGGCATTACCATGATTACAGAAATGTACAGTGAGGGTCACTTATGAAGGCTACTGGCAGGGCTGGCTATTGATATAGATCAAAGAGATCGATAATTGATAACAAAATATCGATCAATTATCGAAGACGTAATTTTGAGCAAAAATGCAAAAATGTCTGAAAGTAATGAATATATTTCACATCACTGGTGAGTGGTGACACGTATTTGCATTAACTATTATAGCATTGACAAAACAGCATCCTGAACATAACTTGGAAGCAGACCATTTATAAAGTCCAAAACTTTGTATATTGTGTGAGAAAATTCAAAAAAGTTCTTTCACAAAGTTAATGTACCATATTATCAATAACACAATTTTCAAATCAATAATCATCTGGGCCCTTATTCTAGAAACGTTCGTAGCCTTAATAATTCTTAACTTTCATCGAAGCCAATGTGTTAAGAATTGGGTTACGAACGTTTCGATAATAGCCACCCTGATTTATTGCAAAAGCTATCCTACTGTAGAAAGTGTTTGGACAGGCTGCTTTTGGATGTGATGCAGTGGTGGATCTCTTAGGAGATGTTGAGAGAAGCTTGTGCCCATGCACTCACCCCAGCAAACCTTTTGCTAGCCTGATGTCACTGGGTATTGTTTCACCTGTGTATGTTACAATAGAATTTAACAAACTACATGAATATATTGTAATTGTATGTGTTAGTAGTCATGACTTCTATAGGTAGGCTATGTCTTATTTGGTTTCAAAGTTGCCCCATCAATATGATTTAATTCACACAGTTATGTGTATGTCAAATCTGCCCAAACCTTCTGCATCGTCAGTGGTTTCTTTCGGCAAAATGTCACCACACCCTTTCGATGTAATTAACTCATTATAAGAAATATATGACCACATTTAGATATAATTATTTTTTTACAACCCTATAATAACTGTCAATAAACAATTAAACTGCATTGATCATGTTTACTTGAATTACAATCAACAAAAATAGACAATCTACTGAGAAAAAAAATAGAAAGCGAACTTGCAAAGACGGGCTGAAATGGGATTGGGATCATTGGGTTACTCTTACTTGCCCCAGCTTGTCCAGGAAGAATTTAGGCAATCAAGTGACAAATATTGAAAATCATCAGCAGAGGTATTCTTTATTTTGAATTTTCAACTGATTCATGCACTTTATATACATTGAAAAAGTCTGCAAGCTTTCAAGTGACTAAACACATCAACAAATAAGACATACGAAGGGAAACTAAGTAAAAAGGCGTGTCCCTAATCATGTTGTTGTAAAACATTATTTTCCACAATACACATGCTGCATGTTTAAGTTTCGGAGACCTGAACGCTGCCAAATACTCATCTGAAATAAATAGTCATTACCTGTTTTCTGTCACGCGTTTCTAATATGACTTCCGTACCTACAACAAACAAACATGTTAATGGCTGCCGGGGGGAATCCTCACGTTTGCAGGGATTTCCCCACTTCCGGTTGAATAAATCCGGACAGATCGTGATCAGTCCTAGTAACCAGGGTAATCCATCTTTGGAAAACATTGACGGAAAACCACCCAAACGAACATACTGCCTTTTTAGTCTTCTGCATATGGGCATAACAGACATAAATATAGTATTTTGATGATTTAATAAGTGAGTAAGCAAGCATGTTTGCACAAATCAAACATCCCAGATAGCATGCAGACGTTGGCCCAACGTTGGCAATGGTTTTGACAACATTGCCAACGTAGGGCCAACGTCCGAATGCTATCTGGGATAAAGAATGGTGTTTCCATCCCCATCGATATGTCATGATTGTGTATATTTAGACATGTGTGTCCACAGAGTTCTGGAAGGTACTTCAGGGTACTGCAATCCTATGACATAGGATTAAAAATAGGTTTTGAGCTATACTATGGTTCAAAAACCCCACACGAAGGAACAGTATTTCTCAAATTTACTTACGCCGGAAATGAATGTTCATCCGGCAGCCACATGAACTACGTTTTATATCTTCGTACCATCCGGCAGCCACATGAACAACGTTTTATATCTTCGTACCATCCGGCAGCCACATGAACAACGTTTTATATCTTCGTACCATCCGGCAGCCACATGAACAACGTTTTATATCTTCGTACCATCCGGCAGCCACATGAACAACGTTTTATATCTTCGTACCATCCGGCAGCCACATGAACAACGTTTTATATCTTCGTACCATCCGGCAGCCACATGAACAACGTTTTATATCTTCGTACCATCCGGCAGCCACATGAACAACGTTTTATACCTTCGTACCATCCAGCAGCCACATAAACAACGTTTTATATCTTCGTACCATCCGGCAGCCACATGAACAACGTTTTATATCTTCGTACCATCCGGCAGCCACATGAACAACGTTTTATATCTTCGTACCATCCGGCAGCCACATGAACAACGTTTTATATCTTCGTACCATTCGGCAGCCACATGAACAACGTTTCAAATCTCCGCACCATTTGGCTGCCAGATTTGCACACGTTTACGGAGGTGTTGAAATACACGAACACTCAACTATGTATTTACATATGTTTCATAAGTGTTTCATCAATTTTGTACACATGTACTGAGGGGGAGTCATTGATTTTGTACATTTTTCGTACCTGACAGAGGGAATTGTCAAGTTACATGATATAATCACTGTCAGCTATTCAATACGTTGGCAGACGAGTTAGATGCATTAGAAATAGGCTTTGCGCGGAAAACCTTGAAATCGTATATACTTATTGACAGTAGTGGGTGACCTCGCCTAGATGGCTACTACCAGGCCAACTGTCGTTCCTTTCCCGATTTCAGTATGACTACATTGTCCTTGTGAGTGAGTGGAGCGGGGAGGGGAGCGGAGTGGGTGAGTAAGTGAGTGAGTGAGTGGAGCGGGGAGCGGAGTGGAGTGAGTGAGTGGATGGAGCGGAGCGGAGCGGAGTGGAGTGGAGCGGAGTGAGTGAGTGAGTGAGTGGAGCGGGAGGAGGAGTGGAGTGAGTGTGTGAGTGGAGTGGAGCGGAGCGGTGTGAAGTGGAGCGGAGTGGAGTGGAGCGAAGTGGAATTGAGCGAGTGGAGCGGAGCGAAGTGGAGGGGTGTGAGTGAGTGGAGTGGACTGTACTCAATATTTTAACAAAACGCGACACGCGACAATGCGACAATGCGACAACGCGACATTTTGATTTCTGGCACTCCAAGGGTACGCAACTCTGCCAAGCGATTTGACCGCTTTTAAAATCATAATCAGAACATTCCATTTGTATGGCGTTTTCCCAAGAAGAATATCACGTTCAAAGTCGACCAAAACTGTATTTGAGGTGCTGGATGGTTAAGTGATATTATCATCTCATTCTACCTGGTATCCATCCACTGCTGGCTGAACAAGTTCATCAGCGTCGGACAGGACTGTACCAAGAATCTGTCTGAGGAGCCACACTGTGGAACATGGTGACCCATTCGTGGATATCACTTGATGTTTCTGCCGATGTGGCCTGAATTTTAACAATATTTGAGTTTTTTCACAACCTGTGAGCTTGATATGGGTGAAATGTCCAAAGTGATGAGTGTGTATGGTACTGGGATTAGAACCTATGATCATAGTATCTAGTGTGACTAAGAGACACAACTCTGCACAGCAAATTGCCCCGCCTTGAATGACAGGGCCACCGTGTGCCGTCATTACAATGAATAGTAGCGCTAATAATTTGTCTTGCTGCTTAAACGCACTTGATTGGCCAAATACATTAATTTACAATATATACAATAATTGTCAAAGCAACAATGAAAGATTTGCATTACGTTCAAGAAAAGCAGCCCCCATTATCATTACGCGTACTACTTCATTGTAAAAACCATTGGAGGTAACAAAAGACCACTGAAGTGTGAAATAGAGTATAACATTTCCTGCGCATGCGTAGACTCATTGACTTTCTACGCATGCGCACCGGTAATCGAAAAGGGTGACAACGCGACACGCGACAATGCGACATACTAGAGTATTGAATATGTCGCATTGTCGCGTGTCGCGTTTTAGTGAATTTTTAGGTTTCTTTTTACACATCTTAGATAGGGCGACGCACGACAACGCGACATATTTTGACCTTGAAAAGTGTCGCTATGTCGCGTGTCGCCCTTTGGAGGAATAGAAAAATATTATTCAAAACGCGACACGCGACATCGCGACAATGCGACAAATTGGCGAAATGTCGCGAAATGTCTCGATGTCGCGTGTCGCGTTTTGGTTTATTTTGCCTCACTTTACTTGTTTTTGAGAGGGCGACAATGCGACATAGCGACAATGTCCCTTCTCGGATTCCATAGTTAATGAATTGACAATAGTTAGCGCATCATGGAAATGGCTCACGTGAATCACTATTTTTACGTCAACAATACAACGTCAACCCTGAAATATTGACAGACCTCAGCCAGATGAACACTACCAAATGCATGTAGTCAACTGCATTGTTCCAACAGACATTGTGGAGCCAACAGCTGTGATCAGCAGAGCGTGTTTTAAATGAAGGAAATCTGTTGCCCAGATCTATAAATTGATTTTCCTATATACGTACACTAATATATTTATTTCTAGAAGATAAGGGTTTTTAAAACGCGTTTTCCCCCTTGTACGAGTCATATTCGCTCTGTATCGCTGGGTCCTTACACATGCCAGTAGTCTGTCTCATACTCCAGACTTTCCCTTTCTCCAATGCAACAGTCCAAAATGAAGTCAGTCTGGACTCCCTATTTTTCTGAATCTCCGAGCTCATTAAGGCTATGAACAGAGTATAAACAGAGACTTAAGATCATGGAAATCACATGCTCACAATCATGTAACACAATTTCAGCGAATGCCTGGTGTCATTATCAATTCATATCGATCATAAATCGTACAACCGAGTCTGTTTTCAGTAGAGACTTCTTGCAAGTGTTAAAAGAGTTTTGTCGATTATATTCTATATACATGTATCTATGAGACTTACTATATTTATAGGGGAGGTGGGGTAGCCTAGTGGTTAAAGCGTTCGCTCGTCACGCCGAAGACCCGGGTTCGATATCCCACATGGGCGCAATGTGTGAAGCCCATTTCTGGTGTCCCCCGCCGTGATATTGCCAAAACGGCGTAAAACTAAACTCACTCACACTATATTTATACAATACAGTCACGGTGGCCCAGTCACCTATGGCGCCAAAATACAGTGCAAACTTGTGTCCCTTAGGTGAGCCAGAAGTCGTGGGTTCGAATCCCGTTTCTGCATGTTTAAATTACTTTGTCATCACCATACACCAAAGTGAAACATGTCAGACTTGCACCAATTTGGGATTTCTACCAAAACTAAAATGATATAATTGAAATATTGTTCGAAGTATTAAATTCACAATACTCGCTGACTCTTGTAATACAGAATATACCATATCTAGGTATTGTAACCGAAAAGGTGAGTGAGTGAGTAGGCTTTTACGTCGCTTTTAGCAATATTCCAGCAATATCCATATCCAATATTCCTGCGGGTGGGCACCAGAAATGGATTTCACACATTGTACCCATGTGGAGAAGCGAACCGGGTCATCGGCATGACGAGCGGACGCTTTAACCACTAGGCTACCCCCCGCCCCATAACCGAAAATGAAACTCTGGAGATGTAAGGGAATTCCCCGTGGGCACATCTCAAGTTTGTTCACAACAGCTTAAGCAAACAAGAGTACATGGAGAATGAATTACGCTGACATGACATAAAAACGTCGTTTCTGCAAATATTGTCAGATGCTTGAACTCATATTGCGATTATGTTTATTGAGGGGTTGCGTTAACCGCCTAGGGTGAACTTGTAACATCTGTTGAAACAGATGAATAGCTTCCTTTGTAGTGATGACTGTTCCCGGCCTGCTAGATGATCATTTACTGAACGCCTCATTCATACAGTATGAAAGCGCAGAGAAGAAACGTAACCGCCCATTTGGGTGAAAGAATTTGATGCTTTGCGCTTGCTTTATAAGCTATACTTAAATGAAAAAGTTTGAAAGGTTTTTTTGGTCAAATTCTTTTTATTCATTTCAGTTCAGCAGGTGTACAGTTGATTACATTTATCATTGTTTTTCAGAGCATATACAATGAAGCGCTCATAAAATGGTGGACATGTCAGGAGTATAATTATGTCTGTAATACAGTGTGCAGGGGTTTCCATTTGGAATGAAATTTAGGCAAATTATCGTTCTTACATGCAATTATTCTTTCTACTTTGTACACATCCTTGACGATATTAGCAAAACAATCAATGGATAGTTCATTCTGTTTTATACTTGAAGTATGAATGTACTTTTTGGCCAACAGGATAATGTGTGTTGCTAGTAGTCTAGCTGAACTGTTGCGAAAGAGAATGTCTTGATCAGAAATGGGAACATCACAATGTGTAGGATTAATAAGGTTTTCAACTTTTCTCCAAAATTCCTGTACAAGATTACATTTTATTAACACATGTTGGAGGCGTCCTGGCTCAGATTGGCAAAAGGAGAAAATATTTGTTTCAATTATCTTCATTTGCACCAGCTCTTCTCTAGTATAAATGGCTCTGTTTATAAATCCATACTGAAAATCTAAAAGCTTTACATCCTTTGTGCATTTTGTGTGTTGTTTAAACACATTGTTCCATGAAATGTCTGTATTTAGTTCATTCTGCCATTTCTGACAAACTGTAGGTGGAGTGTCATTTTCTATAAGTTTGTCATAGAAAATTCTACATTCCTTCATTTGAGAAAGTAGGTCTTGAAGAGTTGAGTTTAGTGAGATATTTTACGGGATCAGATAAAAGAGTATTTTTCCAAAATTTGGGAATATTTAAAATAATTTTATTGTACTCTAAAATTAGATTTTTGATGCAGTAAAGCTTTCATTTCATTGAAAGATAAAAAACCCAGTTCCACCCCATATATCTCTTATTGTATGAATACCTCTGTTAAACCAACCTCCAGTCAAGACATTACTATTTCTAAATTGGTGATTCAACCACAAAGGTTCAGCCATGATTTCTTCTGGTTGACAAGTATTTATCTTATGTTGTTTATAATATTTACTCCAAATAGATAAAACATCATTCCAAAATGGGTTTATCAATCCTTGCATGACTGTGAATAAGTGCACCAAGAAGAAATATTTTGTTGAATGGAAATAAACTGGGATTGTGGGGTGACGTTTTATTTACATGCCTTCTGAGGCAAAGTTTGAAAGTTTGATAAACGCAGGTATCGGGCTGCTCTGAGGACTGTGTGAAAAAGACTCAACAAATAGTGTAGAAGGAAACCATTGTGTTTGCAACCAAATTAAATTATCCGTCTTTCACAGAAATAATAAAAATCGATGTTATGAATAGTGGTGGGTATTGCAGAGAATTTTCATATTGTGATATATTGCAGTTTGAAAGCATATATTGCTATTGCAATATATTGCAGGAAGTTGTTTTAACCAAAAAACTATTTATAATCGAATTAATGCTTGATTTATAAAGCAAAACACACCAAAACACTATGCTTGATTAAGCTTTAATAAAAACTTTTAATCATGACAAAGTAAAAATGTGAATAATATTTGGCACAAATGAAACAAGGAAAAGAACAATTTAACATCAACACAGTGGTTACTAGTTTCTCTACGCTCAAAAACATAAGCTCTGAGATTTTAGACAGCACCTTGACCTGGTCAGGACATATCAGAAATCACTGGTCATTAATGAGTAAATATTTAAAACATTCAGACCCAAAACATTACGAAAAACTTGAACAAAAATTAAGAACTCAACTTCAAACCGAACTTAACAATGCAGTTAAATATAAGTTTCACCACGATCATTCCCACCACCATTACCACAATCATCAACATCTTCATCACCACACCATGAAAAAACGGAAATATCCGAAGATTTCCGAGTCTTACGAAGTTTTCCGAATGCATGTCAAAATACCGGTTTTCGATCTACGTATCGCAACACGTATGTCTGAACCGGTAAATACCGGTAAACCGGTCATATTGCGCAGCCCTAGTTATGAACCAGTGACTGAAAATACACCTCTTATGTCCCTGTCTCTATCCTAATATTAATAGTGGTTCGCCATTGAGAATGGTAAGACAATGACCACGTCAGCTACATAAATTCACTACGTTGGTGAAATGTTAAGTGGGACCTGTATCAATTCGAAACCAGATTTACCCGTGAAGGTCCGGGTTCGAATTGGTCTTCAGTAACCCACGCTTGTCGTAAGAGGCGACTAACGGGATCGGGTGGTCAGGCTCGCTGACTTGGTTGACACATGTCATCGTATCCAAATTTCGTAGATCGATGTTCATGCTGTTGATCACTGGTTTGTCTGGTGCAGACTTGATTATTTACAGACAGCCGCCATACAGGTCGAACAGGTGAGACAAGAATGGATAAAGCAACTCTAAAAAGCGTCCAGATCCAGTCACACGTATCAGGCTCGATGAGATCTCCACTGAAGTCTTTCAGGTTCTCTGTAGTTATTGTGACCTCGGCTTGAGTTCTCTTCGATCTCAACATGTTAAAGGTTTGTGTTGTGTGTTCAAATACACTGAACATTATACATACAATTCTCTTCTCCTTATACTGTTTTAAATTCGGTTTCTTTTCTTTAGTTATATGTATTCATGTTAAGAAGACTAAATACATTTAGTTACTGTACGTAAATCTTACATCTGGAGCATCATCGCGTCACCACTCACAGTGTTAAGAGCGCTACAATACAGCATACAAATATATGAATACTTATCGTCGGGGCAAATGGTAACATATCCGGACACCGTATACTTAATAATATCTTGAAAATCTGTAATTTATATTTCTGGATCTTTTAAATACATAAATTTCATCACTTCAACTTGGACACCAATGACATAATGAAAGAAACATTGAGTGCGTGAGTGAATTTAGTTATACACCGCTGTTAGCAATATTCCAGCAATATCACGGCGGGGGACACCAGAAATGGGCTTCACACATTGTACCCATGTGGGGAATCGAACCCGGGTCTTCGTCGTGACGAGCGAACGCTTTAACCACTAGGCTACCCCCTCGCCCACTGAAACAAAGAACATCAGATGCTGCCATCATAACCTCCAGTGGCTGCCAGTAGGCTGTCGTTCACCAATTCGTACTCCAAAAGAATTTCGGATATTAAATTTGTCCATACATAAGAATTACAAAAAGGTATACGGACCTCTGTAAGCTTCAATAACACTTCGGCAATAGACATTAATGTCATATACGTACCTCTTGACCGCCACAGCGTTCACATTATACCTATGTGCCTGATACTGATACAGATCTCGACGGTTCTCCCGCAAGGTTAAAGCCAAATCATAAGCACTAAGTATGCACGTAATTGTATATAGTATGGCATTGCTTGCCACAATATTCAACCCTACGGGTGCTATTTCGTTGTGGAGACGTGAGCCGTTTGGATACTGTGATGGATACTGTTTTTGAATGCACATTTATTGAGTTTGAACTTTAAATATGGACAACTGGTTGTTCGTCTACCTTGTCTCTATCGTCATTGAGCCTATACTTTCAGGTAGGTAGATCCCAAGACCCACGAAGAGCCTTGGTTAGAATTGGTGTTCAGCAATTTTATAGTAAGAGAAGACGTGGCCAGTCTCCCTGCAATGGTTGATGCATGTCATCGTGTACCATTTACGTAGACCGATCCGGATTGTCTGGTCCAGAATCGATGAACAGTCAGTCGTAGTTTGAAGAATACGGAGTGCATCAACAATAAGTACAACCAAACAAAAATTGGTTTCAAATTGAATTTAGCGCTGTGAATTCCACATCTAGTCAAGCTATCTTTACATTGCAAAACACAGTATTGTTAAAACGTCCCGATAGATTCCCAAACTTGACGCATTCGGACCAGGTGGTTCATAAACAATATTCGTAGCGAACAGGGGTGATTTCTCTTAATTGATACCTATTTCTTGAACAATGTTAGATCTGGTTCGTTTGTGATAAAGGAAGAAAATATGAGATAACAACACCCAATTTGATAATGTGTCCCTTTGAATTACCCTCAGTTTTGTCCAACGGTTGCCTAATACCGATTACCGTTTTCATATGTGGTCTTAATCGTCACGCTACGATTCCTTCGCGTTCGCTCATGGATAATTACCTGTTTGTCTGCTTATGATTACAAATTTGTTTCAGATTTTTGAAAATCATGTTCTGTTAACAAAACAAAGTTATACTTTGCTTGTGACTTGGCAGTAATTACACCAGTTAACGGTTTGAGTGGAATGTCGTTGATGTACCAATGAAAAATGGATTGAGTACTTAGTGGGTGTATCAATGAAGATAGGATTAAGATGCCGGTGTGAGTAGGATTTAGATAATGTACCAATTAAAAGAGGATTGTGGCCTCGGTTTGAGTGGGATTTAGTTGATGTACCAATTATAATAGGATTGTGGCCTCGGTTTGAGTGGGTTTTAGTTAATGTACCGACCACTATAAGATTGAGGCCTCGGTTTGAGTGGGATTTAGTTGATGTACCAATTAAAATAGGATTGTGGCCTCGGTTTGAGTGGGATTTAGTTGATAATACCGATTACTATAGGATTGCGACCTCGGTTTGAGTAGGGTTTAGTTAATGTACCGATTAAAATAGGATTGTGGCCTCGGTTTGAGTAGGATTAAGTTGATGTACCCATTAAAATAGGATTGTGGCCTCGGTTTGAGTGGGATTTAGTTGATAATACTGATTGTGGCCCCGGATATGATTGTGGCCCTCGGTTTGAGTAGGATTTAGTTGATGTACCTGATTACTATATGATTGTGGCCTCTATATGATTGTGAGTTGGGGGATTTAGTTGATGCACCGATTACTATATGATTGTGGCCTCGGTTTGAGTGGGATTTAGTTGATGTACCGATTACTATATGATTGTGGCCTCGGTTTGAGTGGGATTTAGTTGATGTACCGATTAAAATAGGATTGTGGCCTCGGTTTGAGTAGGATTTAGTTGATGTACCGATTAAAATAGGATTGTGGCCTCGGTTTGAGTAGGATTTAGTTGATAATACCGATTACTATAGGATTGCGACCTCGGTTTGAGTAGGATTTAGTTGATGTACCGACTACTATAGGATTGTGGCCTCGGTTTGAGTGGGATTTAGTTGATGCACTGATTACTATAGGATTGTGGCCTCGGTTTGAGTGGGATTTAGTTGATGCACTGATTACTATATGATTGTGGCCTCGGTTTGAGTGGGATTTAGTTGATGCACTGATTACTATATGATTGTGGCCTCGGATTGAGTGGGATTTAGTTGATGCACTGATTACTATATGATTGTGGCCTCGGTTTGAGTGGGATTTAGTTGATGCACTGATTACTATATGATTGTGGCCTCGGATTGAGTGGGATTTAGTTGATGCACTGATTACTATATGATTGTGGCCTCGGTTTGAGCACTGATTACTATATGAATTTAGTTGATGCACTGATTACTATATGATTGTGGCCTCGGATTGAGTGGGATTTAGTTGATGCACTGATTACTATATGATTGTGGCCTCGGATTGAGTGGGATTTAGTTGATGCACTGATTACTATATGATTGTGGCCTCGGTTTGAGTGGGATTTAGTTGATGCACTGATTACTATATGATTGTAGCCTCGGTTTGAGTGGGATTTAGTTGATGCACTGATTACTATATGATTGTGGCCTCGGTCGATGCACTTGAGTGGGATTGGCCTCGTTGATTTAGCACTGATTACTATATGATTGTGACCCTCGGTTTTGAGTGGGATTTATTTGATGCACTGATTACTATATGATTGTGGCCTCGGATTGAGTGATTTAGTGGGATTTAGTTAATGCACTGATTACTATAGGATTGTGGCCTCGGTTTGAGTGGGATTTAGTTGATGTACAGATTTAGTGGAATTTTGTGGATGAGACAACACAGATAAACAGTTTAGAACTTAGGGGTTTCAACTCCTTCGTATTCCACGGGTTTATGTAGTACTAATGCTAATGTCCACCCTAGTCAAGTTGTCCTACCTTCGAGTTCAAACGACAGTTACAGACTGCCAATATTTTCTCCTTCCAGGTACCTACATCCAGGCTGAGACAGACTCACAACACAAGATCGTCGCCATGAATGAAAGGGGGTTGCCAATCACCGGCCAAAACTCACTGATTTTCCAGATCAAGGCGTGTTCTAATGCATATTTTGTTCTGTCTGAGAAGTACCGGTTTAGTAAACCAGACCAACGGTTCTTCCTAGTCATCTTGGGAGCGACGGCAACGTCCAGCGTGAACGGCATCCGAGACAGTTGTCTGAGAAGTTGCGACAAACCTTCAGCAAAGAAAGTAGGACAGTGGCTCCACTGCTCCACCTTCCGGACGTTCTGGCTAGCCTGGGATGAACACGGAGGTCTGGGTTTGGGAAGTGGCGCTGTGGCTCTACGGAACTCTCTCATGAAACTCAGATCACCACGTCCGTTCCCCCTCAACTTCCTCTTCCTCTGGGGACAGGGTAACAGAGTTGAATGGAGATTTCTTCTAAGTAAGGCCAGTTTTTGTTTTAAATCACAAGTTTGGTCCAGTTCATTTTCAAAACAATATTTAAAAAAAATGTTCCAATCCTTCTTCATGAAGAAAAACAGATATGAGGTAGAAATCGCACAGGTGCAGAAAACCATTTTAGAATGGCGATCGTTTTCAGGTAAGGAAAGGTGTTGTATAATATAAGATAAAGTATTCTAAGCTTCCTGAGCTTACTTATTAAGCTACATAGTTTTGCCAAACGAATTAATGACGGATATCCCCTTATTAAAAAACTGTCAGGAACTGTAACTGAGTGGAACATAAAGTAACGGTTGATTTCTGACGCTGCGTTTTGTTTTCCCCTCAGACAACGCTCCTCAGTTCGTGTTCCCGAGGCCATATGGTGGTTCAACAGTCGAGATTCCCGAAAACACAGATATAAAGAAGGTGCGTATGTCCCTAGATTTTAAATATTAGAAATAATAAAAACTATCTATATCATTGTGATACGGTCATATTATCCGGGCTCTTTCATGTACAGGGGTGACCAATAGGTCAACACCGCATAGTGTTTTAAGTTTGAAGAGCTGCACCAAAAATTAGCGCATTTATCTTTTAATTCTCAGTTTGTACTGCAGATGTGTCCATAATCAATTATATGGTCTCTCAGAATCATACACGAGAGTGTGGGTGCTTATGATTGCATCCGTGGCGCAGCTGACGAGTTTAAGCCGTGGTGTATTGATAGAGTATTGGAGCGCCAGTAACATGCATTGCAAGATTGATGCCTTCTAGAATCTGCCTTCAAAATGACGTATTATAAGGGTAATGCTATTTTTGAGGGCATTATCATTTGCAGAAGCCCCAGGTCTTCCATTAACTGCCCGACCAAAAGACCGAGATTATAGCTAAAATACATGGAATTATCATGAAACGGCCCTCCCATTATCAGAATTTTTTATATGTCATTTTAAACTGGTTCTGTTAACTGCAGCATAGTCTCATTTCATCAGATTGTTTATTGAAATTCCATGCATTCTGACTTTTTGTTTTGCGAAAGTCTATTGCCGTCATGTTTCTCCGCTGATGCGTTAGTGACAGCGGTTAGCAAATCTGTCAATATTCTATCGAAAGCAACCTCCAATTCAAAACAATTTCCAATAAGTTCATCAATATTTTCTTTTGCAATGACAGAATTTTCAAAAGACCGATTTCGAACATTGACAAATTCCGAAATCTTACTTTGAGATGATGTTTAAGAAAACGAATGCACACGATTTCTGTGAGGCCATCTCTGTTGATAAACAGTGTATGTCCAGACTTTCTAATAAGACGAGCGATTTCATTGGATGATATTTTCAGAAGAACTAATCAAAGTGAGTGTTACAAACACAACTAGCTGCGTTTGCGCGGTTGTTTCTCTTTGTAGTTCATGAAGTGTACAGTTAACCAAAGCTAACTAACAGTTAACTAACCAAAGCGTTTCTGTAATCCCCTTTGCGTATTTGGGACGATACAGATATATTTCTTTGCGTATTTTGGAAATTTCAATGCGTATTTTACGCATATACGCAGCTTATCTAGACTTCTGGCCCAGACCTTTTAAACAATAACTAAACCAAATCTGTTCTGTGAAGTCACTTGCTCACTCACTCACTCACTTTGCCATCTGATACTCTTCAGAATCTGACTTGAACATGATGCATGTTTTATCAGACCCCGATTTTTCGAAACAAACTTAAGTTTTTACTCAAATTTCAAACTGACAATTTGAACCAGCTGAATTTTTAACTCAACTGCATTTTTGCAATAAAGAAGCCCAAACATATTACGAAATCTATCCCCCAAACTCAAATTGTCTACAAAATATGAGTTTAATATCGATTTCAGTTCATTCTGGGAAATACATTTACAAACTCAAAACTCAAACTTAAGTAAAAAACTCAGACTTGAGTTTGTTTCGAGAAATCGGGGCCTGATGTATTCTGATTTATTGTTATGTAGGTGATACTCGATCTGAAGGCCACCGACCAGGACAAGGACATGTTAAAGTTTTCTGTTGTTGGGGAACACTCGTACACATTCAAGTGCGCAGGCTCGAGCCTCGTTCTGATGAATCCAGTGGATTACGAAGAGCAGTCACTGTACAACGTGCAAATAAGGCAAGTAATTAATTGTTTTGTAATGACGCCATGTTGTATTTGCATATCTAAATGACTTTTCTTTGTAATTTTATTATATATTTCTGAGATAAAATCAATTTTGATGTCTATTTCAGAGCGTTTGATGGGTCGTACGCATCGGTCACTCATCTCACTGTCATAGTTACTGATGTCAATGACAATGCCCCGGAAGTTGATAGAATTGACCCTATAGAGATACCGGAGCAACTACCGGAAGGCTCTGTCATTGGTGCAATAACATCGGCACGTGATGTGGACACCAATGACAAGATCACGTTTTCTCTAGAAGGTAACCATTAAAATATAAAGACGTTTAACTTGAAATAGTGACAGGCAACATTGTACATATCTTTATCAAACATTCCTAGCTGTTCAAAACTTTTTTTTTAGACAGTTAGACATTGAGTGAATATTGTTTTACAACGCAGTCATCAACTACAAGGCTTTATTACTACAAAAATAATCGGTCTCAACCACATAAACCCGTGACTTGAACCAAGGGCAACTGCCCACGACCTAGAGACACGATGTTCGACTGTCCTGTCCAAGTGGGCCACCTCTTCGGTTACTAGGTTACTAGGGAATAATTTATCTTTGAACCCCCAAGAGATTGCCATTAACACAATTGAGATAGAACTGTAAGACACTTGATTGCTTTTGCCACATTAAAAAGGTGTGTCAAGAAGTGAACTGGACGACAGAGAGAAATAAATGAGTGGTTTTACGCCGCTTTTAGCAATATTTCAGCAGTATCATGGCGGGGGATATCAGAAATGGGTTTCACACATTGTACCCATGTGCGGAATTGAACCGGGATCTTCGACGTGACGAGCCAACGCTTTAACCACTAGGCAACCCCATCGGCTCGAGAAAAATGAAATCGTTCCATTTTGATTTAGTGGTGTTAATATACTTCTTGAAAAGGGGACACATTTAGCCCAAAAGTGCAGAGTTGCGTCCCTTGTGCATGCCAAGTGTTCGAATCCTGGTGAACCCGAGTAAATCTCTGAGTATGTTCGCATCATGCGCGTGATCGTCGACTTCACTCAGGTGGAAAGCATGTGAGCCCCGGACATACTTGCATTAACCGATATTAGCTCTACGGTGATCGTAGACCAGTGTTAAGGTATGTGAGTTAAGATGGCTTTAGGACTAAGATCGCTTTGTGAAACTGGTCCGTCTGTTACTTCGGGATTTATACCCACATTAAGACGATACGCTATGATGATACTGGAAGACTGTTTCAAAGCGATTGAGACCGAACTAAAACATTCGCTTGTAAACAAAACATGTTTACAGAACATGTTTAAGCAATTAGGTCGAAAGCGATAAATGCTACCATTAAATAAGCAACGGCATATATGAAAACAGTTTATCCTCCATCAGGTTTGAATTCGGAGTTCATTTTGTCCGCAGAAAGAGATTCGTCATACTTTTCTGTCGACCCAAATACTGGCCTCCTGTACATAAGAAGGACAGTGGATCTCGAAGCGATGTCAGTGACGTCATACATTGCCAACATGACGCTAATAGTGACAGACGTGGTGGGTCACTCTACGTCCACGGCTGTCATCGTCATCGTCAATGACATCAACGACAACCCACCTGCATTTCTCCAGGACGAGTACCACATTAACATCAGCGAGACGAGCAGTGGAGGTACGTGTACGTTATTGTTTCTAATCTCCAGGGGGCAGCTGGGGTAGCCTAGTGGTTTATACGGTTTTGCAAGTGTATAATTCTGAAATCTTTAAAATATTTTTTGATAAACCACAATAGATTGGTATCTGTTCAGTTTCAAAGATATGTCCAATATTTCTTCAAACCCTAATTTTATCCACTGCCTACACAGCGTGTTGAAAGACACTAGATTAGATTTGAACCCTTACGGTGACTCTGCTGTGTTTAATTATCTGATGATCAAAACGCAGAAGCATTTCATTTTATTTTGGGAGCCATCAAATGTGTTTTCAAAGTGTTTTCAGTATAATTACTATGGAACATTGAACACTATGTGTATCCTGGACCTTTCCGAATTACCAGGAACTATTCGTAAAACAGGCCAACAACATATACTCTTAAAATAGTGGGGGAACTTCATTTTTCATTTACGATTGAAAAAATTAGGAGATATATCGAGTCAGTCAATATTGATATAATAATGAATGTTTTGAGAGTGCATCACCACCTGCACTTCCTTATGACCAAAGTTGTCTGTACAGTAACCGCTCTTGAGAGTTGATTGGTGTATGAAATTTGCATGTGTACGATTTTTGTTTAAAAAATAAAAAATATTAAAACCCGGGTAGACCCACACTAACAACTGTGTGATGCAAGATGATTGTCAAAATTAATGGTCCTCGGTGATTTATCGACCCTCTTGAAAACAATCAAAATCAAAATCAAGAATGGCACCCCATGCACGTGTATTGGGCTACTGCGTTGTGCACGTGCATTCCATACGTTGATTTTAGGGGGTGGTGATAAAGAGAAATGGGGGTGCATTCATAAGATCTCTGTCTTTGAAAATTTTGTTAACGCTTATACTTCCTATACTTCCAAATTGAAAGTTCAGGTACCCCTATATACTCGAGCTCGCTGTTGTAGGTACTATTTACCACTATGCATTTCCTTTCTCATACTGAATGAAATATTTATATCTATGCTTATTTTGTAATCTGAATCAACCTTCCCATTTTGCCGGTTCACTTAAAAAAATATATGGAACCAACTTATTTGCACAGACGTCGAGTTGATAACCTTCACCTTGTATGACCCCGACGTTGACCCTGACGCTAACATCAGCCTGTCCCTCCGCGACGTCAGTGACGTATTCTACCTGCAGGACAGAACGCTGGTGTGTGCTACCGACCGGCTGAAGTATGATAACCAGCCCCAATACACGCTGAAGGTGGAGGCAAGGGACAAGGAGAAGATGGGGAGACAGAACACGGCGACAGTGACGGTCGTTGTTGAAGTAGGTGTACGTTGACGTTTACTTGTATGTATTTGTAAGGGCGGTGGGGTAGCCTAGTGGGGAAAACGTGGTGAAGACACAGGGTCGATTCTCCACATAGATAAAATGTGCGAAGCCCATTTCAGGTGTGCCCCGCCGTGACATTGCTGGAATTGCTAAAAGCGGCGTAAAACTAAACTCAGTCACTCACTGATCCGACCGATTATTGAAACTGTTTTTTTTGTTGGCGCTTACTCTATATATTCTATAAAAAAACACAGGGCCGCGGCCGTTGACGGTCACGGACTTCTGGCGGAAGATGTGGCACTCTTCGTTTCGGGGTTTCTTGTTTAACGACTGTCTGTTGCAAAGCCTGGACCGGACAATCTGGTGATTCATAGTTTGACCCAGTCTATGTTACAGTAGTATGCTATTATCCAAGTCAGCGAACCTTTCCAATGACTCACCTCTTACAAACATCATATGTTACTGGGGACCAGTTATGATCTTGAAACCACTGGCGCGTGATGTATGTCAATTATACGATCCACGAAAAAATCAGTACACTGTTTTAGCTTTATTCCGCCTTTATCAGTGTTCGGAACAATTAATGATTTTACAGTGTACCACCATGGGAACTGAATAGCTGTAGAGCGTGAAACGTCACCGTGAAGTTTAAACTTCTTATATAGAGTAATGATGAATACGAATACACAATGCCATTTCGAAAGTGGTCATATATTTGGGATTTCACTTTCTCAGTAAAGTTTGATTCTAGTATCTAGTACTCCTGTTGGGTTGAGTCCCATCCGGGATTCGAACCCACATTCGATTCATTCATCTAATCGCCAACACACTAAGTCTGCCGTCTAACCCACTCAGCCAGCGCGGTTTCCACAGCAACCGAGACTTTGGTTCACATTGGTTGTGACGATTCCATCCATAGTGAACCGAAACGTGAACCAAGTACCGATACGAAAGAATACAAGAGTATAGGCTCCCAAACCTCTGTCAATACATGATTTACATTTTCATAGATCAACCCTTTCTTTACATGTTTGTGTTCGCTGGTCATGCAGGAAGACCTAGCTTCAACTGCAAAGACCAGATTTGGTGTTCATGTCCTTGGTATTCCTAGGATTCATTTGGTGTGATGATGTCGATTCTGAACAGTTTATATGATATAAATTTATATTCTTTCATTGATTTTTCTTGAATCTTTTTTATATTCTGTACTAGCAGATGTAATGAGACTTGAATACATTCAAGCTCGCAGTTAGTTATCCAGGTTGAAAAATACTTGTATTTTCTGGAGGTGTTGCCGGTTGTGAAACGCGCTCTCGCCTGGATGACTGGAGCCAATGGCAGACTACCTCGAGTGACCTTGTCCAGGAGAGTTCCACCCGGATCAGCAGTGACCGTCTTGATCGCAAGTCAGTCATGCTCGGGGACAGATGGACACGTCTTCTACAGAATTCTGTCGGTCAAAGATGGTAGCTGACTTTTGGTTTGCCTCTTTTAGATTAATTCATTTTTTATAAGATATTGTTTAAATAAATGGATGTTAAGGTAATATAAATTTAAGACACTTAGAATTGGTCTTCAGCAACCCATGCTTGTCGTAAAAGGCGATTACCGGGATCGGGTGGTCAGGCTCGCTGACTTAGCTGACGCTTGGTTGACAAATGTCATCATGTCCTATTTGTGTAGATGAAAGTACATGTACATGCTGTTGATCACTGGATTGTTTGGTCCAGATTCGATTATTTACAGACCGCCGCTATATAGCGTGAATACAGAAGTGTGCGGCGTTCATCAACAAACAAACAAATATGATCCGGTTCACCAGCGCGTCGATGCATTTGTACATTTACATGTTGGTGTCTGTCTGTTTGTCGTTTAACTCGCGAATTCCAGTACTCCATCTCAAGGACAGAGGTCTTTGAATCGAGTCAGGACCAGACAGTCCAGTGTTTACATCATGATTATCGACGTAACTGGGGTACGATTACATACATGTGTCAACCAAATCAGCGGGCCTGACCACCCGATCCCGTTAGCCACGCCGTACGACAAGCATGGGTTGCTGAAGAACAATTCTAACCCGGATCTTTATCTGGGATTTATATTAATGTGTACATTGTGAAAAGTCGCTAACCTTACCTGTTGCAGAGAAAGAACGCCAGGTGGCTGGAGCATACACCATTGATGCCAAGACCGGGCAAGTCACGACAACTGAATCATTCAACAAAAATGTCGCTGTGTACAACTGCCTCCACGTCCAGGCGTACGACCTGCATCAACCTGACCGATTCATTGACGGCTGGGTCAGTGTCGACGTGCACGCCGTCACTGATGATCCTCGTGACGACCTGGTAGGAGCGGAGTCGTGCAAGACACAGACCGAGCTCCTTCTTCTTCAGAGCATGGTCGGAATACTATCCTTCTGTCTGCTTGTATCTAGCTGCGTCATCGTATGCAAGAGGAAGTCACCAATTAAAGTTTACCCGATAAAGTAAGTCGCCAAATATTTTTCCATTTTTGTGACAGTGACGCTGGTGATGGGGAGGGAACCAGTCGCGTCTGTATGTGCAGAGTTATGTCCCTTGCTATCAATGACAATCGGCTGAATATTTCCGTATATTAGTAAATGTCTACAACATGGCTACTTGTGGCTATATGTCACACTCCGGCACAGCGATGACCAACATAACATCACTGCCACAGGCTAATTTGCATATCACGTGACCGGACTTTTCTCTTGTTTGTAAACAAACGCGCATATTCATAATAAGAAGAGATTGGACTCACGAAAGCTTTTCGGCGCTCTCTTCATAATGTTTTACATTGTTACATATATATTCTTCCACAACTGCGACAGTAAGGTCTATGACAGTACATATTTAGATATCAAACTGGCCGCATCGTTTGCTCTCCATCAGCTTCGATGACAGCACGTGGAGCCGTACAACCTATGTAAACAAAGAATCGCTACGCAAATCGAAATAGTGTTACATGTTTTTGGATATTTTCTCAGTGAAACTAAACCATTCTATTAAAGATGTTTAGTTTGATGTGTAGACTCGTCAAAAATAAAGGAGTAAAAGAAATCTGTATATTATATTGAATGGATATTGCAAGATGTGACGAATCGTCACATTTTTCTGGCCTGTGGCAGAGGTACTTTGCTGGCTTGCCGCATGGAACTCTGGGTGGGAGAGTGGCTATATGTAGCAATTTATTACTCGCCCGTGGAAGATACAGCAGTGTAATAGTATGACGTCATAATGGTTACAGTTATGACGTCACAATGCTAATACCTCTGTCACAATGGTATTAGACCCTGCTTGACACGCAGAAAGCTGAGAGAGTAATAACCAGGGCCTAGATTTTCGAAGCTCTCTTAGACCTAAGATAGTCGTAAGTTAATGTTAATGTATGGCACTTACGACCATCTTAGCGCTAAGAGAGCTTCGAAAATCTAGGCCCATGATACTGAACTCGCTTCCGTGAAATACTATTTTTATTTAAACTCGTGAAAGATTTAGTATAAAAGTCGCTTTCTCTCGTTTGATACCAAATCATTATCTAGTTTAATAAAAATGGTATTACACGGAAGCGAGTGAGTGAGTGAGTGAGTTTAGTTTTACGCCGCACTCAGCAATATTCCAGCTATATGGCGGCGGTCTGTAAATAATCGAATCTGGACCAGACAATCCAGTGATCAACAGCATGAGCATCGATCTGCACAATTGGGAACCGATGACATGTGTCAACCAAGTCAGCGAAACTGACCACCCGATCCCGTTAGTCGCCTCTTACGACAAGATAGTCGCCTTTTTATGACAAGCACATGGGTTGCTGAAGACCTATTCTACCCCGGATCTTCACGGGTCTACACGGAAGCGAGTTTAGTATTCTGTACACGAAATAAACATTATACTTTATGGTATGAGTATGGTTTTACGCCGCTTTTAGAAATATTCCAGCAATATCACGGCGGGGGACACCAGAAATGGGCTTCACACATTGTACCGATGTGGGGACTCGAACCCGGGCCTACGGCGTCACGGGCGAACTAGGCTAACCCCACCGTCCCCTGTGGCACGAGAACGCACCCATGCGGTCATAGAATCCACAAATATTTAGTACGATGCAAGAATTTAGTTGACCAACCTTTGGATATTGTGAGGGATGCCTAAAAATAGAAATAGTAACGTATAAGTACAACATTGTCAGAGTAGCAAAGGAATATTTCCCCACAATAGTCTGTGTCATTGCCAGAAAGCGATACATTTTTCGGACTTACATGAGAAAATGCAACAGGGAAAATGTTCAGCATTAGAACCCGTGAGGTCCGGGGTAGAATAGGTCTTCAGCAACCCATGCTTGCCACAAAAGGCGACTATGCTTGTCGTAAGTGGCGACTAACGGGATCGGGTGGTCTGGCTCGCTGACTTGGTTGACACATGTCATCGGTTCCCAATTGTGTAGATCGATGCTCATGCTGTTGATCACTGGATTGTCTGGTCCAGACTCGATTATTTACAAACCGCCGCCATATAGCTGGAATATTGCTGGATGCGGTGTAAAACTAAACTCACTCACTCACTCACTTCAGCATTAGACAAGCAGACTGACAGGATTTATTCAGTATAAAGGCCATATACCCATGAGTCCATAATTAGTTGCATGAATTGCTTATGTAGGTGAAGTAATCGATTGGGTTTCTGGTTCCCAGGATCATAGAATGAAATAACCGTCTAGGTCTGGGTGGTGTGTTGGGTCTGTTGGTAGTGAGATTCAGCAACCTTTCTTCGTGGCATTTGTTTCAATAACCCATTCATATCATTCTGGGGCGGTGGGGTAACCTAGTGGTTGAAGTATAACCCGCTGTGATATTGCTTGAATATTACTAAAAGCGGCGTAAAACTGAACTCACTCACTCTTTAAATTTTCTCGCTATATTTCCTGTTTCGCCGAATTGAGGTGAGGTGAGGTGAGGTGAAATTGGGTTTAACGTCGTGCTTGGGAATATTTCGCTCATATGACGACGTGCATGCGTATGTATGTGTATGTGCGACTGCTTGTACTAGCCCAGACTTAAGCTGGTTTTAGTGCTAGCTCACTGAGATACCATGCCGCAGTGAAGCATGAATACCCCACTCAGACACATTATACTGACTCCGAGCCGACCAGTCCTTGTTGTACCCATTAATGCCGAGCGCCAGGCAGGGACCAACAAGTACTATATTTTAACGTCTTTTGGTATGACGCGGTCGGGGATCGATACGCCGAATTGAAATCGAGTTTGATGAATCTCGGGCTTCGATTGTTTTCTATATTACTTTACCTATTTGTTGAAACTCTCTACAACAGCTATACTCTTTCTCTTTAATACAGCATATCAACATATTCTTAACATGTATTTCAGTTTGGAATGCCGAACTTGCACGCCTATTCAGCAGACACCACCATTAGGAACAATGGCAGGGTGTTAGATTTCACCTGTCAATCAAGGCAACAAAGTGAGGACTTGGTTGATGTGATTCCTTACCTCCAGCAAGACGTACATTTGGAACTATATACCGATTTACAACAGAGAAGGTCCGTGTGTCTTTGTTAACGTTTGTGAAAAGACTTGTAGCTATTTCACAACATACCTGTTGGATATCACAAAGAAAAACAACTTCACCTTGTATTAATGAAAAACTATTATTTCATACCATTTCACAATTGTAAATTCTTTTTAACTGGACGGTCATACAGCTTGACTTAGTGTGGTTCATAAAGTTTTGCAATGTAATCGAATGTTAAAAATATATGTTTTGCGTAATGCTATACGAATGCCTAATTTATACTTTATTACTGTGCCTAAGGAATATCACTGTGGTTGAATATCCAGGTAAAAGTATTTTATGGCCTACAAATACGTGCATATACAATTAATAAATAAATTATAAATAACGTGCAAGTTATTCCGTTTCATTAATTTGCCACAAGGTAATATTTTGCGTTAATGTTTGCATAGACCGAACTACTGATGGACTTCCGATGTACTTGATGTATTTCTTGATTGGTCCATAACAGAATGGACGGCTTGCATTGTTGTCTACTGTTCTTTTTGTGCTAATAATTAAACGAGTAGTCTGTTATTATTATTGATTCACTCATTCGACTTAATAAAGTGGGTTTTTTTGGCATTTAATTCGTTATAAACGTAAGAACCGGTGTGTAGTGTTTCCCCTAGGATTCAGAAAGGGCAGGGTAACTTCAAAGAAAAAGGCACTTCATAATCTAAAAGGGCATTTTGGTGAGGATTATTGAAATCCACACTGTGTTACTACTATTTTATCGACATTCATACGTCCATAAACGCAATAGTTTTTTTGAGTCAGTTCTAAAACTCCCACTTGATCTGATGATAAAAAGTACCTTAAAGAAAAGAACATTATAAATCTATTGCTGAGATAAAGAAAACGTGTTTGTGTAGCAATCAAGAATGCACTAAGAATGCATGTAAGCATGTGTATGAGCTATTCATTTTTTAGAACCATAACTTTCTCTGAACAAATTGTCAATTAAAAAGCACATTTGACGCGTTCGTCCGTCCCCTGTCATATTGACACACCCATCTGTTGGACAACCCCCCGGGGAGTGACCTGTACCTGAGATCACGTGACCATCTGGAGTAGGACAGTACGTACCTGTTTATGAAGTGTGACCTCACGCCCGTTCATTCACAACGACGTAACACCTTTGGCACGATTCAAATATAATCACTACTTTAAAACTAGAGATGAACATTTCGCTTTCAGTGCACGATAAATTGTCCTTTCAACCGATTGAAAGAAGGTAACATTATTACCATTTAAGCATTATTATTATCCCGGATAATCCAAGCTGCCTGTTAGGCGCTAGAAGGTTAATTGTCTCACGACTTATTTCTCGACGTGTACCTATTTCGACTTACAAAACCTTATGATACAGCCGGAACTGTACATTGAACTTTTAGCTGACATTGTTAACGATTCTGGAATAGTTTTGTGGCTTCTACTTTTCGTTTGGTTTAATGAAATGAAACACATTTGTAATATCTTAACAAATCTTGAAAACTTTCTTCAGTCGTTGTACATGTTTCGTCAGTGGTATATTAAACCGACGCTAATCAGAAACTGCTTACCTTCATAAAATTCTTTATTTATCAGTCTGGTTGTCACTGAAGGTATTGCTGAGTGCGGCGTAAAACTAAACTCACTCACTCACTGAAGAAGAATAAATACTATTTTAATTTTTTGCGTGTCACATAGCGTATGATACATACAGAAATAACTCGTCAATATTAATATATCAAACAAAGTTCTTTGAGATACACCTAACGTTTTGAACAAAAGGTTAGAACATACGAGTTAATTATGAACACAACATTGCACAACGTTTTTGGTGATTTTACAACATTAGCTTGGTGACTGAAATGAGGAGGCTCGGTGATTGATTAATTGTGACATTGCTCATAATATTGATCACTGGTTTGTCTGGTCCAGTCTGTTATTTAGAACCAACATTAAATCTGAGAGCGGCGTTATTCAAGAAACACCCAAGACTTTGTTCACAACCATTTCGTCAAATAGCGATATTTCAATTCCAGTTCCAGTTCCATATGGTAAATGACAATGCTACATGTAACTAATGTAGCACTTTGAGCGTACATTGACTGCTTCATACATACACTTTATTAAATAAATTGTATCATTGATCCTGCAACGATAAACGTCGGACAAGTTTAAAAGTCTGGGAGCTTACTGAATAGACAACAGTGTAATTGGCTCTAAATCAAATAGAGCTACGTTCCTACATACATTTACCTTAGTTCAGAGTCCAATATTGACAAATTTTATGGATAACAACGTCTTCTATTTCGTGACTGCAACAAGAACTTGTTACCCATAAAGTTTGTCAGTATTTTCCTATAACGTCTAAAATGCCTCTCAAAGAAGTAATTCGGAGTGAAAAGACAATATTCTCTACGAAGAGCACAGTGTTCTTTCGACCAATAAATAACCCTTTGCACACACTGAGTGAATTATACTGATGGCAATGAATGAGACTTAATGGTCACTCACAGCGAGGTGCTAAATACCGCCTCATGTCGATATCTCGACAATATCCGCGTTATATTAGAGGGTTTCGTAGTTATTGGGTCAATAACGCAGGCAGTAAACTGTCTCTTTATATGGGACAATCCTAGTTGTGTGTTCGATGTTATACGCGGTTCAGTGTTTAAGTCCACATTGATAGTGACGTACAAGTTAATATTGTTCCTGAATTCGTTCGGAAATAATGAATAAATTCTGATAACCTCTGTAAAATCGTAGTGATATGAATTTTCAATTATTCACATATTATGCCATTTCCCTATAGTCTTATTTATGTTTTACTTTTGA
Organism: Haliotis rubra; assembly: GCF_003918875.1. Lineage (NCBI taxonomy): Eukaryota > Metazoa > Mollusca > Gastropoda > Lepetellida > Haliotidae > Haliotis > Haliotis rubra. The sequence goes on from NW_025765447.1 coordinate 156,615, forward strand.
AAATTAAAATCTGTGAGTACTGCATAAATATGAAAAAGGAAAACACACACGCTACGTGTACAGTAAGTACAACCCTCGTTTGTTTAGTTGTAATGTTTGTTGTTGCGTTCACGGTCGCACTCTTTTGATACCGGAACCGACAGGGATATATGGTTTGTGATTTTTAACTATTTTGTTTATAGAAGACCAAAATCTTTGTTTGCTGTTTAACGTTGTCGTACGAAATATGTAAATAATCTAGCTTAGACTAGAAAATCCGGTGGATATTAAGATGACTGTCTGCAGATATCGGGGTGCGATAACGTTATTAATCATCCGATGCACAGTCTAACTACCCGATCCATATACATGTAGTCCTCTCTTACTAAAATACATGATATCGGGACCTGCTTTCTCCTGAGTCCCCAGAGGGTGATTGTATGTTACAGAAATATTCTGCATGAGTTCATTTAACATCTGGCATACTGAAAATGGTACATTAATCTCTCTTTCCTTGGTTCTAAATTAAACGAAGCATCCCCATGTTCCGGCGTACTACTGTAATATTACAATATATACTTGACGACACTGTAGTTATTTACAGACACACAGTCTACACGTGTTCCCACACATCAGCATGACCACTCTATTTAACAAATGATAATTTACAACTGACATCTCGTACCCCCAGCCGTGATTACACATAGGTGTAAACTACAGCCACCATCTTTGCTGGATTGACTGAAAAAATGTAATGTCACTGGTCAGAAAGTATTTTGAGATGAGCTGTTATTAATGTTTTAATATGGAAGACATATAAATTATACTATTGAAAAAAAAAGCAAAACATAGCATATTCGTAAACTTATATAGTATTACTTTATTTACGTTAGATTTGTATTTTCGGACCAATCGTGAAAACCTGACGACAGAAGTATTGATAGTATTATAGATTTTTGTGATTTCCAAACGTCGTTTCGGTGATGTTTTGTATTTAATGTATATCACAAGGCCACAATAACTCGGTGCGCCTAGTGGCTGCAAGAGTTGTATGATCCCTAGGGAGTTGAGATTGATAACACGATGTGCCGTTGAGACTGACATCCAATGATCGAGGGAAAAAATACCAGCGCCTTGAGCATGTACTAGTTGCCTGGATATGTGCGCTATTAAAATATCATATAATAATAATAATAATATCATATTTCTACTTCTACACATCAGTGGTAATTCCAATTTATCTAACTGGATTTCCCGGTCCCTCGATCACTTGATTGTCTGGTTTGACTATAGGCCGCCGTCGCAAGGCACTAACACTGCTCTACTGTGTCTGACAAAAAATACTTCCATTTTAGACAAATTTTGTGAATGGCGGGTGCTAGCCTTTCCACGATACTTGGTATTATAATATTTTCGTGATCAATACATATAATTATCACAGCTATTTTTCCTTTACACCAAACTTCCCATGAACGTCCGGGTTAGAATTGATCTTCAGTGACCCATGCTTGTCGTAAGAGGCGACTAACGGGATCGGGTGGTCAGGCTCGCTGACTTGGTTGACACATGTCATCGGTTCCCAATTGCGCAGATCGATGCTCATGTTGTTGATCACTGGATTGTCTGGTCCAGACTCGATTATTTATAGCTGGAATATTGCTGAGTGCGGCGTAAAACTCAACTAACTCACTCACTTGACACCAAACAAGGGTCAAGGCAGGGTATTCTTTAACATGTACATTAAATATTAACAATTATGTATGTAATCCAAACTGTTAGAATATTGCAGTGGTTATATATATATCTATACTATATGAAAAATCAAAACAAAGTTCCGATCATATTTTAAACAATTAAATAAAACCCCGACTGTTCATGTTTTACCTCCGCACTCCCTCCACTGCGGTGGGTACATAATAAAAGTTGATTATCTGTGTCAAGGAAAGTCTGGAGCTTCTTGATGTTACTATAGTTACGTAATCACATTTTTCAATTTTTGTGAGGCATCATATGTCAACTATTTTATGATGAATTTGATATTACGCAATATACACACTAAAAAATAATTCCTTATTGGGCATAGTGTTAAATGTGTGATAATTACCCCAGAACTGACTTACCTTGGTCTTGGGCGGAATTAATATATGACTGAATGAATGATGGTTATTTCCTTCAGTGTTGTCGGCGAGTACAAATACGACAAAACTGTTAACACACCACATTATACGTATTTTAAAAACAACAACAAAAAACAATGAAGTGCTAATCATACAAAATATTGGATTGAATGTTTTTTAATATATAATGCTGATATTATTTCACACGTACACATTGACACAATGCTTATACATATGACAATTTTATCGGGCACATGGGATATCACATTTTAGCGCTGAGTATGATGCAATCAGGGACATATCGGGAGTGAATGAGTTAAACATGCACTGTTATATATATTTATAACTTTATCTAAATATCTAAGATATTGAAGAAAAGAGGTTAACCGAAAATCATTTGTACGATACAGGAACAGACATGATCTTTATCATGTCCAGCCATCTGTAGTCTCTTTATTACATAGTCATATGTCATTCTTATATGATACCAGGGGCGGTGGGGTAGCCTAGTGGTTAAAACGTTCGCTCGTCACGCCGAAGACCCCGGTTTGATTCCCCACATGGGTACAATGTGTGAAGCCTATTTCTGGTGTCCCCCATCGTGATATTGCTGATATATATGTTACAATTGAAGATAAACTTTATAAAATGGCGAAAGAATAATGTGTCTCAGTGAACCGATCAGTTCACTATACAGTGCAACTTGTAACATGAATTGTTTAAATAAAACTCACACATGATCGGGGGGTTGGGCACATAGCCTGCAAGGATAGAGAGAGTATAATTATGATTAATCGTCAGAAGTATTATATATACCCCAGTAGGGTAGGACATGGTCTAGTTTCGCGAACACCCGGTGTCATCACTGCTTCTTGAGTGTGCTGTTTATTATTTATTAGGCCAATACAGTGATGTATGTATTTATTTTCAACATGTACACACGTGTCCCGTGACACAGTGACACACCCAGCTGGTTGGGGCCTCCCCGGGGACTCGCACGTTCGTGAGGTCATGTGACCATCTGTACATAGAATTGGCTTTTTCATAAACGTACCCAGACATAACATGGCTTTTTAATAAAACGTACCAAGAAATAACATGACCTTTGGTCCCGTTTACAAATGTGTGTATTCTTTGTATGTGAAGAAAATGCATATAAGACTAAACTAGAGCCAGACTATGATTACTCTATGTAAATAACAGTGTTGTCAAGTAGCACCGTTTAACATATACTTCCTGCTGTTTCATACTCAGGCCAAGTCAGGAGATTTCAATGATTTCAACAAATACATTTTATATACTGCTCACAACGAATACTGTAAATTGTATACACTGTCCGTGTGTTTGTAAACAATTCTTTATTAAAACACACAAAACAAATTATGTAAGCGTGAAAGTGAAATATAATTATAATCTAAAAATGTAAACAAAATGACTAATATGTTTATTTAATTGTTATACATGAAGTACTTTGTCTTATTTACTTTGTTCATTGAAAGAATTACGTAAATTGCTTTTCCGTTGAAATTTGAATTTATCTTAACACGTCTTCACTGTGGATACTGCTTCCGCTCGCACAAACACGCACTGTGTTAATGTTTATGTCAGTGGCGACAGATAGGCGTTAATGGCCATTATTACCGAGGTGCTAACTACAGCCTCATGTGCTGATGCTCGGAATATCGGGGTTATATTATAGGGGGTACTTGGCCCGTGCTGGAGCTACGCGCACATTTCAAGAAATCAAATATCTTAAATCCCCAAAAAAACCCAAAAAACCCAACAACCCCGTCTTACAATACTTTGAAGTACATGTACTCCCCACTCACCAAACAAAGAAAAAAGTAAACAACAAAACAAACAAACACAAACTAAACTAAAACTAAAACTAAAACTAAAACTAAACAAACTTTACAGCGAAACAAAACAAAGAGCAATTAAAAATACTAAAGTTTGGTCATTCTAGTGACGTAGATGAAACAATTCCTTCCAATCAATAACATTCACAGTAAGACCATAATAAAAGGAAAACGATATCTATATATACGTTGCATTGTGTTAGTCTTGAGAAAATCGGTGAAAAAGAATGTTTTAAGCAGTCAAAGAAGAAATTACATCTAGACTTGAGAAAATTGGTGAAACTTATATTTGTTTGCTCTTCTACCAAATTGGTGAGCTTTAAACACACCTATTTGAAAACACTACTTAATTCAATGCAAATAAATAGATATGCATAACATATCTGCTTATATAATGATACAAATAGATTATAAGTGAGATTATCTCTTTTTAGCGATCCATTCATATAATTATCATCACTAATTTGCCTTGAATGTCTAATGAATCGGTTTCGGCAGTGTTTCGGGGCTTTCTGGCGTTAACGTGTTATATGGAACACAGGTTTGCAGACATCAATGATTCTTATTATTTGCCATCAAATTATTTTGACACACGTACAATGGTGAGGTGAGGTGAAATTGGGTTTTACGTCGTGCTTGAGAATATTTCGCTCATATGACGACGTGCATGCGTGTGTATGTGTATGTGCGACTGCTTGTACTAGCCCAGACTTAAGCTGGTTTTATAGTGCTAGCCCACTGAGATACCATGCCGCAGTGAAGCATGAATACCCCACTCAGACACATTATACTGACTCCGAGCCGACCAGTCCTTAAAATATGGTACTTGTTGGTCCCTGTCTGGCGCTCGGCATTAATGGGTACAACAAGTACTGGTCGGCTCGGAGTCAGTATAATGTGTCTGAGTGGGGTATTCATGCTTCACTGCTGCATGGTATCTCAGTGGGCTAGCACTATAAAACCAGCTTCAGTCTGGGCTAGTACAAGCAGCCGCACATACACATACACACGCATGCACGTCGTCATATGAGCGAAATATTCTCAATCACGACGGTAAACCCAATTTCACCTCACCTCACGGAATTGGGTGATCAGGCCGCTCACTTTGTTACTCCAGTTCTAGATTGTTGCTCATGTCAATCACTGGATTGTCTGGTTAAGATGTGAATACTTTCAGAGTGCAATCATGTAGCTGGAATATTGCTGAGAAACAGAAAATAAACAAACAGGTATAAAGATATACTGTTTTCGCCTTTGTTCTCTCCTTGTTACTGATGCATATGGCGACGCGGCTAATTCCTATAACTTACTGATGATATAGTAGCTTATACATGTAGACTTAAATAAACTATCACCACTTTCACACATTCATCGTATTTCCGACATCGACATTGTACTGGAACATAAAACTCATCTCCAGTCACACATATGTTTGTATTTGCCATGAATGTTAAGTCTTTTGCGCAATGTAATAATTATTTCTCGATTAACAACATATGTGAAAAACTCAAGTCAATAAAGGTAATAATAATTAATTTGAAAAATCACTTACGACAGTTTACTTAATTACGTAATGTCCGTCTAGGATCAAAGGACCAGTGCGACACTGTACTTTGTTCCCTTCATGGGGTCATAAAAACAGGAGCTGGAGCCTCATCAGGGTTAAGTGATTGGTCCCATGTGCTTCAACTGCTGAAAAAAGGAAAATACACTTTTAATGATGTTTATTTATTATCAAATAAGTTCAAAACAGGTCATTTTGGGATTATCATATTACGAAGAATATTACAAAAATGACAAAAAATATTGTAAGTCCAATTCTGACATTAAATAAAATACATTCTAAATCAAAGAAAAGAATATTAATCAAGTATGTTACATCGTTTTATCTAAAAATATATGAAAAGTTAGGTCACTATGTCTCGGTGATGTAAATGTTGCTGGTGTTGTCAATTCACGGGCAACGGGGAGAGTTCTGTGGATATACAACTTCTTGCTTATCAATATGAACTTGCTTGATAACGGTCTTAGTAGCTACACCAAAACGTCGCTCATACTAATAAGAAAGAAGTGGTATATCGATGGAACTCTCCTCAATGTTCATCACACCAATTTCTAAATGTTCATCACACCAATTTCTAAATGCCTTTCAAAGAAGTTGCCAAGTCACCTTTTGATTATTACATCACGAAGGTTATTACAAGACTGACATTAACTAAATATTAAAAGTCCAATTCTAACTTTAACTGAAATACATTCGAAATTACAGAAAGGGATATTGGACATCGTTTGTATTACGAAATATACTAAAAGTCACTACATGTCGATAATATGTTGCTTCTGTTGATACATTGCGCCAATAATTTCGAAGATTATGACTAAAATGACCAATAATATTGAAAGTGCTGCGATGAACTAAAATGAATTCTAAATATAAAATGATAAATCCAGTATATAGATGCTTCTATTAAAAAAATATATTCAAAGACAAGCAAAAGTTAGGTCACTACATGTCGGTGATATAAATGTTGCTTCTGTTGATACATTGCCCCAATAACTGCGATAAACTGACTCCCTCTGTAACTCAACACCATCATTGGCACCATCAGGACATGCTGCCGTAGTTAGCACCTCACTGTTAATAGACACCGTCCCCGACTCCCTCAGATGGGCACTGATTGGTCAGTTGGGTGACCCTAGCCCACTATAATAACCTGAAATGAAAAACATTTTCATTCTGAAAATTTTACAAGACTTGATCACCTGTATTATAAAATCATGAACTCGACTTCATTTAACACAAAAAGCGATACTGACAATCTCGATGTTGATGAAAGTAACTCAGTATATGGAACAGGTTTGGACAAAATGGAAGAAAAGGCAAAACTTCAGATTGAAAATCTGGGCTGCACATCGCAAGAGACATTAGATGAAGAGAACGACACGGGCTATTTATCTGACTCTTCTGCATTGGAAGATCTGCCCCGGAGAAGAGGTCGGAAACGGAAGGACATGTGTCCGGACGATGCCGAGAAGAAACGAGTGACAGCGAACTTCCAAGAACGACAGCGCATGCTCAATCTCAACAGTGCTCTGGACAGACTCAGAGCATGTCTTCCGGATCAGTTCAAGGTTGGAAACCGTAGAACCTCCAAAATCAGAACCCTCAGACTGGCTGCAAGTTACATCAGAAGTTTAGGGGACCTTTTGAAACAGGATTCGATCATCCGCGAGTCAATGCCACCACAGCCGGGATTCGACCCCAGACTCCCGAGTCTGAATGACGTCACCAGACAGGGGGATGGTGGGGAGATCTACACACCTGAGAAGGATATTTCCTTCCCCCAGCAGCAGGATCCGCTGACCCACACAACGCCGGACTACAGGTACCCGTTCTATGGACATCATCAGTTTGGCTCCAGTCCTCACTTCAACTACAGCAGCCACACGACGTCCTCGCCACTACAGCAACATCCGGCGTTCTCACAACTTCCTCTACAGTATCTTCCCATGTATCCCCCCACAGTTCTACCCCCCGGGAGTCCACCCTCTCGCAACCACAGGCATGGTGGAACCGGTTATCCAGCCCCTTCGGTAAAGAGGTGAGTGTATATTGACAACTGGTTAGTTATTACCGGTATAAAGACTAACGGGATCGGGTGGTCAGGCTCGCTGACTTGGATGACACATGTCATCGGTTCCCTATTGCGTAGATCGATGCCAAGCTGTTGATCCCTGGATTGTCTGGTCCAGACTCGATTATTTACAGACCATCGTTCAATAGCTGAAATATTGCTGAGTGCGGCGTTGAATAACAAACAAACAAACAAACAAAACCAGCGTTAAGGATATATTTAAGGTGTATCTAAAACTTCTAAAGGAGCGTTCATAATTTTGTATGATAGTACAAAATCAATGACACCCCCACCCTAGGACATGCGTACAAAATTGATGACCCCCACCTTCCCAGAAAAAAATGGGCGACCCCCTTTCCTTCTTCCCTCGCTCCACATAGCTACACTAAACGCCAAAAAGAAACGTTACCCTCCTTCCTCAATGGCGGAGGTACCTATCTTCAGCTGGTGTTGTGATGCGTGGCTGTCCACTTCTTGGTCTATCTACGGTGACCCCAGTTTGTCTGAAGCCCTGAATAAGTCTTATAACCCTGATACGGTGGAATTCGACAGCGTTGGCAACAGCATTGTATGTCGCTCCCATCTGCAACATCCCAATGGCTCTTTCTCTCTCTTCAACTGTTAATAGTGGCATATTTCTCGTACTTGCGCATCATTTGATGTATTCTAGGCTCTCTTTATACCCTGTAGAACCAGTCTACATGTGAAATGGACGCAAATCTGCTTGAATATTGCTGGTGTTGGCGATTGGTATCTCTATGTTTAAACAAAAAATGGAAAAATGTTACTTTGCCAGCAAAAATGAGAACAAAGATAATTTTAGATATTCCAAAACATGTTTTCACAATATCAAAGACACGTTTTACTTGTTTTCACTAATGCAAATCACAGAAAATGTTTTAAAAGTCTGAAATCACAGGAATGATTATTTTACAATTTTACACACTCCACAACAGTTGTTTCTTGTTTTAATAGTTGAAAAATGGTGAATTTAAATGGTTTATCTTTGTCTCAAAGCAGAATTTCATTTAAACCTTTCTTTTGGACATCTAAATCACTGTTATTGGTTTATTTCGGCATGGAAGAAAATAGGACAATTTAACTCTTCTGAAAAAGATGCATTTCACCTAAATATGAATGCATTTTAGATTTATTTTCGTGATTTACATAAAGCTGTGTTTTTCAGCTTTCTTTTAAACTAATACCTTCTAAGATATCTTTGATAGTTTTTAGGTAATTCATGAATGTAGAAGGGTAACATTTCTTTTGGCGTCTAGTGTATAAATAATTAACGGTCTCTTGTGTCTAATTTCACTGCAACTGAGGAAGATTCAGCATCAACATGTTTTGGTTATATGTCGCATATATTTCCATTTCCATACAGGCACACTAACAGTAATTTGTCGTTTAATGTTTCCCAAGCCAATTATTCCTAGTTCTTACTATAATGAGTAAAGGCTGTCAGCGGGTTTTCTGACAGATAACTGTAAACGCTTTATGAATGGCAATTTTAGTAACGAAGGACACACCTTATACAAACATGTAGGTTACAGTACGACTTGTTTCATAATGAACCAATCATAAAGCGTATTCTGTTCTCATTTTACAGGTGCCACTGAAGACAATACAAGTTTCCTACCAAGGTGCAACCCCATCTTCAAGGCATATTATCTCTAGTGGTTAACGGGCGGACTAACCCGTTCAGTTCCCCGATGGGTGCAATCGTTGGTATGGCCTACCGTAATATGGACCCGTGAAGATCATCAGAACTGGTCTTCAGCAACCCATGCTTGTCGTAAGAGGCGACTAACGGTATCGGTTGGTCAGACTCGCTGACTTGTCATATGGCTGGAATATTGCTGACAATGCAAAACCACTCTATGGGAAGACACTACCAATTTTGTAAACATGTACGGTGTACCATTTTCCCCGGTGAATCATATATCATATGTATATATCTGGTTGTTTACACAATACAACAAAATAAAAATATAGACAAAAACTGTTTTGTAATTTTTCTTCACAAAATGGGCCCAGTGGCGTTATTGACATGGTCATTGTTTAAGGTTTATAGTGAAACATGAAAGCTTAGGAACCGTTCATAATTTATGACTAGGTGGTTTGGTGGGTGTGGGGTGATGATTTTGTGGGAGGGTGGGGTGGGGTGTCACCCATTTTGTTCTGGGAGGTAGGGGGAATCATCTATTATGCACATATGTACTAAGGGAGGTGTCATTGATTTTGTACATGGCATGCATGGGGTGTGGGTGGGTGTCACTTACTTTGTACATAAATTTCAGGTGTGTGTGTGTGTGTGTGTGTACGTGCTTCTCCTTAAAAAAGTCATAATCAACCCCCCCACCACCCCCCAAGCCATTAATATGAACGGTCCTTTTAAAAATGATTAAGCCATATTTTCGTTGTGTTTAAGTTGCTCAACGCGTGGGAAGTGGTTCATTTACATTGTGGTACTGAACTTAACTCATAGTGTTAAGTGTTTGTCTGTTGTTTAACGCCGCACTCGGCTATATTCCAAACAAATGGCGACCAGACAATCCAGTGATCAAAGGACAATCCAGTGATCAAAGCATGAGCATTGATCTACGCAATTGGGATACGATAACATGTGTCAACCATGTCACCGAGCCTGACCACCCGATCCCGTTAGTTACGTCTTCACGGGACGAGTGTTAAGTGGGAAATATTACCAGATCTCAGAATGCAATCTTGTAATGCTTAACCTTTACCTTGATATTTATCACCAAGCTTACAACCTGTGATAGAACTATCAAAGTAGCGTTATAAATCACCTCTCTTATTGAGCAGATACTGAGTTTATTGATAGTTGCATATTATACTGCTGTGAATAGAGATAATTTGTTATCTCACGCAGTTGAACTGAACGTTACAATGTTTTATAACATATGTTTTAGAAAGGTTTTGTGAACAATTGGTACGAAAACCGACAGGGACGGAACTCTAACAATGAGTGAGTGAGTGAGTGAGTATGGTTTTACGCCGCTTTTAGCAATATTGCAGCAACATCACGGCGGGGTATACCAGAAATGGGCTTCACACATTGTGCCCATGTGGGGAATCGAACCCGGGTCTGAACAACCCCAATATGTAAAATCAAGACAATATGTTGTACAATCCTTACCTCCACTACGTGAACGCGTTTTTAATATTAGTGTGTTATGGAGAGGAATTCTCTGAAATGATATTTATATCTGAAAGTCAACAGTGTTCCAGCTCTTTTACGACGCCATGTAATTAGTGAGCCAGGAAGGGATTGTTGTTTGTTTGTTGTTAAACGCAACATTCAGCAATATTCCAGTCATATGGCGGCGGTCCGTAAAAAAATCGAGTTTAGACCAGACAATCCAGTGATCAACAGCATGAGCATCAATCTACGCAATTGGGATACGATGACATGTCAGCAACGGACGCATTAGTGACTTAAGACATAAAATATATTTACCATTTGTGATGAAACGGAAAGACAAACATTTGCTGTGTCAGATGAAAACAGCTGTAATACCCTCTCTTTAGACCGTTTATCAATAGAGTCATTAGTGACAAATATGGTAATGGTTTCAAAACATCCTGTGTTGACAATCCTGGAAATGGATCAACAGTTCTGGTACAATGTCAGTTTAAGACAACGCAATCCATGAAAAACATTTTCTTTCTTTAACTGTCGGTTCTTGGCGCGTTGTTCTCTGTTCTGCTCCGTTTCTGAGGAAACATCAGTGGATAAAGAATATGTACCCGCTGCTTGTCGGTCAGAAGACTCCACATTTCTTGAGGCACAAGAAGCAATTGTCTCCTGGCGGTTGTGCCTATTTTGCCAACATGTGAAACTTGTTTTAAAATACCACTGATGTAGCTGCGTGATAACTCGTAGTGGCAAATTCGAACACAATTGATACTACGAGTATACTCGTGGTGGCAATCAACGTGTTAAAGTAAGCTTCTTTCTTTTAGTGCATTGTTCATCAATGGTGAGGGAATTCCGCGCCTTTTCACCAAATTAAGTCTTTGTAATTTTGTCTTCTTTCATTACATACCTGAGGACTTCCTCTATTAATCATCTCATTCTGATATTCACAACGCTTTTCAATTTTCCCCTACTCACAATCTGACCAAGTCACCGGCGATCCATAGTACTGAACTTCCTTGGCCTCACTGCTCCTGTCTTATTCTCAATCCCAACTACTGACTGAATATTCGTCAAAGTTCTGTATACTATAGACAGTCTTTTGTATTAGTCACACCCCTTACAAAATCATCCAGAACCAGCTCTTTTTCTTCTTCTGCTGTCAAATCTGCTAGGTCAACAAAGGAAGCCGTATGCTACACCAGGCGAGATAACTTTTGATGTAGTGAGGTTCATTCTTAATCCTGTACAAGAGGTGCCTCCCAACACCTAAAGTACTGTCGGAAATGCTAGAAAAATGGTTTTTGACTTTTATTCAAAATTCAGAGATATTATAATTATTTAAATAACAAAGAAGAAACATCTACCTAATGTAGACCGAGGGAACAAATTTTGAGACATGCCCTAAAATGTGTTTTTACATATGAAAATATCAAAAACAAGGGTTAGTGGAACGTTATTTGATATAAACATTAACTGCCTGTGTTATGTCATCAGCATGCACGGTATCGACAGGTGAAATGGACACCTGAGCACACGCTCAGTCAGTGTATTTAAATAATCAATTAATTAGAGAAGATTTATGATGTCCCGATGTGTATAAAACCAACTGTGTGAACGACACTTAAACTCCATGCAAGTACAAATTTTATTCAACTATAACAGATATTGGAATGAAGACCAGTAGAACACTTAATCCGAATCTGACGAGTCTGAATCCGTGTCCTAATGCACTGGGAATCACAACAGGTGTTACAACACTGATGTCCACTCCGTCACGTTGACGGTATTAGCGTTGAAAGTCAAAGACGTGGTCCTCTGCCTTCTGCCACACTTCAGGGGCTATCCTGCCAAACGAAGCATGAATCAACTCCTTCACTTGCGAGAGCTTGAATGTAGTATTGTTCCTCGCAACGAACCCTTTACAGTTTGCCCAGATACGTTCGATTGGGTTTAGTTCACAATGTCTCACAGGTGAACGTAACACAACGTGACCGTGTTGAGCAGCCAGCACATCGGCCCTGTACTGAATGAACTTCCAGTTCACAATGTCTCACAGGTGAACGTAACACAACGTGACCGTGTTGAGCAACCAGCACATCGGCCCTGTACTGAATGGGCTTCCTGTTCATGCGGATCTTCTCCATCAACTGTATGTTTGTACCTGCCGAACTGTAGTGAACACCACACGATGTGAGGAAATCCTGCATCGTCTTCTTCAGGCTACCCATTGTCGGTGTGATGCTACATGGTTCCCGCACATTATGGCAGCTGCCATTGTCCATCACCATGACAGTGGGCTGATAAAGATTGGGCAAAAGCTGATGTTCCATCCAATCAATGAAGACATCTCCGTTCATCTCCTGATGGTAATCTCCCTCCTCTTGATTTCTTTGTCTCAAAGACCAACTCGCAACCGTCGATCAAACCTGTGTCCCGGCTTCCTGCATGAAGTACAATCATTCGGTTGCCCTTCCCAGATGGTAACCCGGGGGCTCTCTGTCGGTCTGTGGGTAACCACATATAATCCGTAGAATGGTTCTTTCTGACCCAAATTTCATCCAAGTAAACTATCTGGAAGCCAAGGGCACGGTATTCTGCCGCAGTTCTCAAGTAAGAGGATCTACCTCGGCGAAACATCAAACTAAGGATTTTTACTGTAATACCAAATGTTGTCTTTCCGGGAAGACACCGAGGATCTCATGGACACAATAGAGTGCTTCTCCCTGAAGACAGCTCTGTCATCACCACGGGCTTTGTACTTGAACCCCATCTCATGGAGCGTTACTCACACATGTACATCAACATTGAAATGTGTTTCCATTTTAATATCCTAAGACAATGTATCCACTGAAATGAATTGATAACACTATACATATTGTTATGTTATATCATCACATGACTTGTGTTTATAAAGCATTCATCAATATATCATTCCGTAAGTATTAACACGTGTTTGAAATTATTATGGTAGTGTGATGCGCATCCACATGTTCCTGCTAATGATGTTAGAATGTGACAATATGGTTCTGGCAGGAGATGTAGTGAGCTCTGGCGTTTTATGCATACATATGTTCTGTCTTTATCTCTTTCAGGTGGACTCAATGAGTGGCGGAACCCAAGGTGGTCTCGAGGACAAAATGAAGAGTAACCAGTCACGTGTAATTTCAGTTCATAAAACGCTCTTCTGAAATTGATCCAATTCAGTTGGTGCCCATAACGAGCGAATTATGTCGGAAGGTACGATGGTTACTATATTTATAAAAGATATTGCTCCCTATTGCCCTTTAAACAGCTGTTTTGGTATTATTAAAATAATTGTTTATATTCAAATCATATATAAGTTGTAACTCTAGTCAAGTTCTTAACCGACCACTTTTATTAAGCAAATCTCTGGACCTGCTGAATGAATGAATGAATTATTTATATATCTACGTGTCACGCATAAAATTACAAGGTATACACATACGATAAATATACAATGAAATAAAGCATTAGTCAAAAGATATATACAGAACATTGAATGAGAATGAGATCCTAAATTCTTTTTGCGATCAGCCACTAATAATAATCTGTGAAATCATTCCAATTAAAGGTAATGTATGCAGTATATATTGTATCATTTTCTTTTGTTAAAGCAACAAGCAAGCGTCAAAGACTGTACATATACAGTATACTTATTTGAACTGTCATGTGTTACTTTAGAAGCCTATAACGGATAGAACAAACTAAAATTAGTAAGTGAGTGAGTGAGTTTAGTTTTTACGCCGCACTCAACAATATTCCAGTTATATGGCCGCGGTCTGTAAATAATCGAGTCTGGATCAGACAATCCAGTGATCAACAGCATGAGCATCGATCTGCGCAACTGGGAACCGATGACATGTGTCAACCAAGTCAGCGAGCCTGACCACCCGATCCCGTTAGTCACCTCTTCATGTAGCTCTGATGACGTGTGAGATGACCATCTCGTATAGAAGACTATAGTATCCAAAGTTTGCTATAGATAATTATTACAAACAGAACCTGTTTGTGTTTGAAAAAAAACCTATTGTGCTCTTAAAACAGAAGACAAAAAATACTGATCGCACCCCCAACCACTACACAAACACCCACACTCAGCGTTACGAACACATGAGCATCAACATTACAAGCGCTTCTATTTTGGCATCCTCAGACAATGTATCCACTGACATAAATTAATAACACCATACATTTTATTCTATTCGTGGCATGTATTTATGTATTTATAGGCATTCATCTGTAATGCCAGTCCGTACGTATTAACACGTGTTTGGAATAATTATTTATCATATGGTAGTGTGATGCGCATCTGCATGGCCTGCTAGTGATGTTATTTATATTAGGTGTGGCAACGAATGTAGTCAGCTCTGGCGTTTTATACATGCATATGTTATGTCTTTCAGGTGGACACACTGGTTGGTGCAAGTGAAAGTGCTCTCGAGGACAAGATAAAGCGCAACCAGTAACATGTAATTTCGGTCAATAAAGCTGTCTTCTGAAACTGATCCAATTCAGTTGGTGCCCATAACGAGTGAATTCTGAATGGTTCCTGAATGTAGTCATACACTTTTTACTCGTTTTAATTAGATGTCGAATATTTAATATAATTATATCTTTTATTATCACAATAAATCTATCATTGATACACACACCCAACTTCGTGTTTGATTCATGTTGAAAGTAGTTTTGCTGTCTGTTTACATGCTGCAGTGTGAGTCACCTGTATGACAGGATATTAAATAGTATCCCGTTAGTCGCCTCTTACGACAAGCATAGTCGCCTTTTGTGGCAAGCATGGGTTGCTGAAGACCTATTCTACCCCGGCTCTTCACGGGTCACTAAAATTAGTGGGCACTTTGAGTTCGTTGTAAGTTACGAGTAAAAGATATCAGTTAACCTCTGAAAAACATGTTGATCATAAATATGGATACACATATGGGCTCCGTTTCAAAAAGCTCTCGCAGCGCTACGATTATCGTATGCCAAAGTTACAGTATAAGAGGTACGAATGCTACGTGAAAGGTTACGAGATCTTAGGCTAACGAGAGATTTGTGAAACGGGGCCCTGGCTCGTAATAGGTTTAGATTATGAAATGCATTTTCATGAGGACCTTTTAACATTACAATCAGCTCTAGAAATTCATGGCTTATTTTCATGTAAGTACTGTACTATTTCCTCTAAATCTCGTTGATTATTCACGACATCGATCTGAGACAGATTTCGTACTGAAACATACATAGGACTGAGTCATACATTGATTGGATTCTGATAAGGCTGATGTCATGTCCGAGTTTTTCACCGATGCTTTGTGCTCTTTCATAGGAGTACATACACGCCTGCCTGTTTCACCTATATGTAGGTGCTGCCACATGTACATTTCAATTTGTACACACATCCTCTTGGGTTAGGGCTAGTTCCACAGCTTCCTTTACCACGGGCTTTTAATAATAGATTTTAGGGTTTTGCCAGATGGGAAGGTAGTGTCAATGCTGGCAGTTTTCTTTAGAAGTCTACTGATGTGACGACTGATGGATCCAACATAGGGAATATTTATGCAGATAGGGGATGGGTCAGGCTTAGTAGGAGGTTGATATCCATGTTCTAAGGTGTTCTTGATGGTGGTTATCAGAACATGTGATCAGAAATCTCAGCCATACCATCAATTGGGATGACACTGACATTTTGGCCATCAACATCAGCAATTGGCGGAAGAGGAAATTGATGGAGGCCATCTGGATCCACCGCGCCAAACCTGAAATAAACAGGGATCAGGGTGTTTTCCTACCAAATGCGTGGTGCATAGAATAACAAGCTTTCCATGTACCTGTTTTCCCATGTTCCCCTTAATCACTGTACATCCTGTGATATGTGTTTTCATATATGTGTTTTTCTATCACTGTTTTCATAAGTGGCTTCCAATCAGTCCTAAGAGGTATATCCAATCCTTTTCATGGTATGAATATACTGTACATCCATTGCAAAAACATATCTCTTTGAACTCTGTAAATCTCAGTCAAAACACATCACTTTATCTCTGTACATCTCAATCGGTAATACTGTCTCACTGGCTTCCTGCACACACTATATACTTTGCTCGTACCATATTCTGTCATTCGCTTGATGAAGGGGCAAGAAACGTCGTGTTGTAAATATGAAAGAAGTTGTAAATCCTTACCATACGTTGTTATGCCACTTAATCTCTTTGAAATCTGTACATCGCAATCAAAACATATCACTTAATCCACTCGATCTCTATACACCTCGATCTTTCATTCCATCTCACCGGCCTCCTGTACGCACTATATATTTTGCTTGTAAATCATATTTTGTCATTCACCTGATGAAGGGGCAAGAAGTAGCCCAGAAACGTTGTGTTGTAAATAAAGACGTTGTAAATCTATACCATTCGTTGTTATGTTACCTTCCAACTTCTAAATGCCCATTAAGCATCTATAGAAACATGCTGGATACAATACAACGTGTTTCATAATGAAGCAATCCCAAAGTATCCTTTTCTCATCTTACAGGTGTCACTGAAGACAATACACATTTCCTACCAAGGTGCAACCCCATCTTCAAGCCAGAGTATAGCTATGGGTTGATGGACTGGCTCGTTGAACCAACATGTTCAGTTCCACAATGTGTGCTTAGTATGTCCGCCATAATTGGTGCACTCTATAACATCGCTGGAATATTGCTGACAATGCAAAACCACTCTTTCTATCAGGGAAGACACTACTGATTTTGTAAACACGTTCGGTATACCCTACTTCCTGGTGAATCATATATCATATATATATATATCTGATCGTTTACCCAATACAACAGAATATATATATATATTAAATGTTCATTTTCGTTTATATTCTTCATAAGATGTGTCCATTGTTTGATTGACTGCGTATAATAAAGAGGAAACAAACAAAGAACAAACCAGTATTAGAAATACATAACGGGAATGTTGAAATTCCAGCGCATCTTCATTGTTGACGCTCATGGTCTACGAAAAAGATGACGAATGGCTGTACATACGACAAAATCTTGCTAAATATCTGCACGAAGTATCTCCTAAACTCTGTCTATGTCATGATCATATATTTATGGGGGCGGTGGGGTAGCCTAGTGGGTTCGATTCCCCACATGGGTACAGTCTGTGATGCCCATTTCTGGTGTCCCCCCGTTGTGATATTGCTGGAATGTTGCCAATAGCGGCGTAAAACTTAAATCACTCACTCACCCGCAACAGCTGGTGCATTATGATGAACATGGCGTGTATTTCCTTTCAGATGAGCCAGAAATATGATTCTTTCTAATGAGTCACAATTATGATAATTGTATATATGATTAATGATCTACGCAAATCACATGAAACCTATATTAATCATTCTGGACACACATATCTGAATACCCGCGAAGGTCCGGGTTAGAATGAACCTTCAGTAACCCATGCTTGTCGTAAGAGGCGAATAACGGGATAGGGTGGTCAGGCTCGCTGGCTAGGTTGACACATGTCATCGGTTCCCAATTGCGCAGATCGATGCTCATGCTGTTGAGGGGCGGTGGGGTAGCCTAGTGGTTAAAGCGTTGGCTCGTCACGCCGAAGACCCGGGTTCGAATGCCCATAAGGGTACAATGTGTGAAGCCCATTTCTGGTGTTCCCGGCCGTGATGTTGCTGGAATATTGCTAAAAGCGGCGTAAAACCAAACTCAGTCAGTCAGTCATGCTGTTGATCACTGGATTGTCTGGTCCAGACTTGATTATTTACAGATCGCCGAATAGCTGGAATATTGCTGAGTGCGGCGTAAAACTAAACTCACTCACTCACATGTCTGAATACATTACAATGCTGACGATACAAGTGTTAACAGAGATGTGGCAGTTGTTGACGATGCCGTGTACATCATGCCAATCCAGGCTAAAATGAATATAAAATTATATAGCGGACACTCAAAAAATAAACCACATAGATTTTAACTAATTCAACCGCAGATTAAAATGCAGTGCAGTGAAAATACTCTCTGAACATTAGTGTTGTTCTTTCATGTTGCACAGTTGGTCTATTTAATGAAACACACTCAACTACCTTGTACAACACGAAAGCATTTACATCCTGGCCACTCCCTTGTCCCTGGTGACCTAAGCTGGCCACAAGTGTCTAACGGTGGTGCACATGATTCTCCTCATGGGCACATTGTATGAAGCCCATTTTTGGTGTCCCCTGCCGTGATATTGATTGAATATATTGGTAAAAGCGGCGTAAAACCAAACTCAATCACTCACACACTCACTATAAAACACCTTTGCGATCACCGCGTTCTTCCCCAGCTGGTGGTAGTATAAGTAGGTTACTATGACTATTGTGTTTATGTATTCATGCATGCATACACTTCGCATCACGTGTATGTAGTGAAATGTGGCAAGGGTTTTGTGGCTATATATTAAAGGTATCTATACAGTCAGAAAACTAGGTCGACACAGGCGGACGCAGAACGAGTATCATATCCAGGTAAGTGATTATATTTTATCCCATTGCCTGCAGATTTTCTACCTTGAAGACAGTATTTGTGTATAGGACATGTCCAGGTAAGTGATTATATTTAACCCCATTGCCTGCAGATTTACTACCTTGAAGACAGTATTTGTGTAGAAGACATATCCAGGTATGTGACTATATTTTATCCCATTGCCTGCAGATTTTCTACCTTGAAGACAGTATTTGTGTATAAGACATATCCAGGTATGTGACTATATTTTATCCCATTGCCTGCAGATTTTCTACTTTGAAGACAGTATTTGTGTATAGGACATATCCAGGTAAGTGATTATATTTTACCCCATTGCCTGCAGAATTTCTACCTTGAAGACAGTATTTGTGTAGAAGACATATCCAGGTAAGTGATTATATTTTACCCCATTGCCTGCTGATTTTCTACCTTGAAGACAGTATTTGTGTAGAAGACATGTCCAGGTATGTGACTACATTTTATCCCACGGCCTCCAAATTTACTACCTTGAAGACAGTATTCGTGTATAAACCATGTCCAGTACCTCGCACACAAGGTAGCTGATATGTCATGCAATGGTACTGATGTTCGTGTATAAACCATGTCCAGTACCTCGCACACAAGGTAGCTGATATGTTATGCAATGGTACTGATGTGGGAGGGATCAGGTGGAGGGATCTTCTCACGAGTCGTTTTTCCCATCAGCCTTTCGATTGTGGAACAATTTATCTGCAGAAGTAACAAATAGTACTTCACTATCAAAATTCAAATCGAGCATTAAACATCCTACAGCTCAGCTCCACTGTACTGACGGTATTAGAAAACTCAACATACTACATACGCAAATACGTCATAGAGCTAGCAGGTTACTAATATGCTACGATCTGTATAGAGTAAGGGTAATCACAGATCCCACGCGGAGATGCTCAGCGTTATTTCTTAGAGTGTTCATTATACAATCAACATAGAAAGATCATGCTTAAAGCTATTTAAGATGTCTGTGATGGTAATTATGTGATTTTAGTATCTGTCCATTTGAACGTGATTGCAGATCTCACAAAGTATAAACATGAAATTATATTAAAAATTGTACATCAGGATAAAAGCAAATCAAAACGACCCCAGTAGGTTTCTTTCTATACACCTTTTGCATTATAATATTTCCCATGAACTGTCAATCTTCCTCTGTGTCTGATTCCAGTGGTTGCTTTCGCAGAGTTTTGTTATTGTAAATATTCTTGGAGAGAATTTTAGCAATATTCCAGCAATATCACGGCGGGGGACACCAGAAATGGTCTTCACACATTGTGCCCATGTGGGGATTCTGTGTCTGCAGCGAGAGTTTCTTTTCTGTCCGTCAACACCGGTGTGGATATGCAATTTGTAAAGGGAAATCAATATAACAAAGCAAATTTAAATATTCATTCTAGCACGACATTGTGTGATACTCGATTCTGACTTGCTGAGAGTTCAAGGGACGCTATTTAAAGTGACCGATTGTCCGCGTATGAATACTGTTGTGCAACTAGTATTATTAGCATCTGGGTGACCGGAAGCGGCATGGTGTGTGTGGGGTAGTAACGAATAAAGTATGGGACTGCCACGACGTGTCTCTCGTTTGTATATATCGTTTATTCGTTTTTTAGGCCATCGGCCCATGTGATGAAATCTGCCCTGGCGAACACTTCATTTGGCGACCAGGGTGCCGTTCCACTAACCGATCTTAGCCCTATGCTAATAGTAAACCCCTCAAATCCCAATCTTAGCGTGACGTTAAGAACGGCATACCGTTCCACTAACCAATCTTACCTAAGTCAATCGTAAAGTTAAGATTCAAAGTCTACGTTGCTCATGACCAACTTAGGATAGATAAAATCAATTGTAGAGAAACCAAAATGGTGGCTTTCCTATTCTATGTGAAAAATAAGAGCCATGACATGAATCTGTATATTTCTGTGATGTAAACACACAGTATAGTGAAGCCTTACAAATGTCAGGCCAGTCTGACCACTGTCGTCATGGGAACACAACCGAGCGAGTCGGTGTAACACATTTGTACAACAATATTGCAACGTTATGGTTAAGAATAGGGACAGCCGTGAAGTGAACAATGTTCTGAAACAAAAAGATACAAATATGTTTGATTTCACGTGCGCTTATTTGGTGGGGGATTGTAAAGGCAGGCCGCGTGTTATTCAAGACCACTGACAGATTCTAGATACGTTATAGAGGATGCCTCGTCACGCCATGTTTATTCTGATATACAAGGTTCAGGCACATAATAAAAGCTCTGACACAATTGACATTTTTTAAGTCCAGACTTAAAACCTGTTCTCAGTATATTACTTATAATCTCGGCTGTAAATACTGTCGTGTAAATTATCTGTACATAGCGCTTTGAGCATGCCCCAGGATGTGGAATATGCGCACTATAAATATGCATTTATTATTATTATATTATGCCTGATACCCAGCAGCGTTCACACACACTTGCACCTGAAACCAAGGTGCTCACTACCCTAATATTTTGCTCTAGGTTTTTTCTCCACGTTTACACTTGGTTGGAAAAATACCCATGAAGGCCCGGATTAGAATATTGAACTTCAATAACCCATGCTTGCCGTAAGAGGCCACTAACGGGATCGGGTGGTCAGGCTCGCTTACTTGGTTGACACATGTCATCGGTTCCCAACTGCGCAGATCGATCCTCATGCTGTTGATCACTGGATTGTCTGGTCCAGACTCGATTATTTATAGCTAAGATACATGGCGTTCACTAACATGAACGCTCATGTTAGTGAACGCTATGCATCTTAATTAGCTAGATTATTTACAGACCGCCGCGATATAGCTTGACTATTGCTGAGTGCGGCGTAAATCTAAACTCACTCACTCAGTAGGTTCGTAAACTACTTCCATCATTTGCTAGAATATGCAAAGGGAAATAACTCGTGCCTCGCACTCCTCTATCTCTCGCACGAAAGAGTCTCGATCTAAGCTTGGGTCGGATCGTAAGATCGGGACCGGCTACGATCGGCCTAAGATCGGGTAGTGGAACGGGTGTAACTTTTAGCTAAGACGATTGTAAACTTGGCGTAACTTGCTAAGATTGATCTTAGATAAGATCGGTTAGTGGAACGGCACCCAGGATGGAAACTTTAAGGTCACATGCAACGTAAAACACAACTTTGCAGATTATGATACCTTTCGGTATGGACTTACCGAAGCAAATAATCAAAAATGCAAATTCAGCTTATAAAATTGAAAAATAACGCGATGAAAAAAACCCCGCGAAATCGGAGTTCAAACGATTCACTAATTTTCCCCCAGCAGCTTGGGGGAAAAAGTGGTTTCAACAGCTGGGCTGCGCTGCGCTGCGCTCGTAGAGCATACGCAGTGAATAGGTTTGTAGTGATTGATTACTACAGCCGGTACTATGAGGTTGTTATGTTGAAGTCCATTACCTCACATGATATCATTAAACATTTAGAAGAAATGTTTGCCAGATTTGGACTTCCTCTCTCCGTCATCAGTGACAATGGTAGACAATTCATATCAGCCGAACTGATACTTAAATGAGTGTGGGATCATTTTGACACACACAGCACCTTTGTGGCCTAGTGCTAACAGTGAGGTTGAGAGACGGAATAGGTCACCCATGAAACGAATTTGCAATGCTCAAGCTGAAGATACAAACTGGAAAAGAGCCATACAGACTTACTTAATTTCTTACAGATCAACGCCACAATCAACGACAGGACAGACGAGAGACACGTCTTGACAGTCCCATACTTTATTCGTTACTACCCTATACAGGCCATGTCGCTTCCGGTCACCCAGATGCTAATAATACTAGTTGCACAACTTATTATCACCAATACATTACAAATACAATGAACTCTTTGACCCTTTTGTTTGTAAACAAACCAGACTCCGGCGCAGTGATGACTTAGCACAGGGAGACTCTATAAGGTATCCCCTGCTTAGCATAACATCACTGCCACAGGCTAATTTTAGCACCTTATCGGACTTTTCTCTTGCTTGTAAACAAACGCGTATATTCGTAAATAAGACATATTTTTATATATCAAACTGGCTGCATCGTTTGCTCTCCGCCGGTTTCGATGACAGCACGTGGAGTCGTACGACCTATGTAAACAAAGGATCGCTATGCAAATGGAAATAGCGTTACACGTTTGAGGATATTTTCTCAGTGAAACTAAACCATTCTATCAAAGATGATTAATAAGATGTGTAGACTCGTCCAAAATAAAAGCGCTAGAAAATATATACAATATATTGAATGGACTGTGTAAGACGTGACGAATCGTACTATGCTGATCGCATGGAACTCTGGGTAGGAGAGTGAAAACAAACATGTCGGCCATTGTTGATTTCTACCTCGACAGCAGTCTAAGTACACTTAGGATCATTATTATTCGTTACACTGGTGTAACAGATAATACTGAGCATAAGTTTACTTAGACTGCCTTGGCAGCACCTATGAAGCAGTTTTCTGTTTGTTTAATCGTAATTAACCTTAGATATAATTATTAAATCTGATATCTTAGAAAATAAATACAGTTCGCCCTACAGGCGTCCTCATACTTTAACTGTAATACTTCAAGTCAATTCTGTACTTTATTACACTATACATGGTGGTAGAGCGAAATACAGTGTTTCTTAATAATTGAAAACAGACAATTTATTACTAGTTGATATTTTTTATTACTAATATATATATTCAGACCCATGATATGTAAATAATTTATTAATGTTTCCTTTTGTTTCAGAAGTGAAAGAACGATGCAGATTCTTAAAACAAAGGTAAATTGTATACTAATTTGAAAACAGAGAACATGACCCTCTAATTATCCAATCAAACTATTCATTAGTGAATATGATACATGGTCTGACGCAGCGGGTAACCTTCGGTAAACGTAAACTTATTCTCAAGTAACTGTTTCTACGACGGTATAGGTTACATAGAGAATACTACACGAGGTCTCATTACATACGAATTATACGAAACGAGTGTCCTTCCTATGGTATCTGACCGAGCGAAAGCGAGGTCAGATAACATAGGAAGGTCACGATCGAAAGCGAGGTCAGATAACATAGGAAGGTCACGAGTTTCGTATAATTCGTATGTAATGAGACCGAGTGTGGTATTTTATTTATTAACCACGTCTTACATGCATTACATTGACAAAATAGCGTATTTTTGTTAATATTTTGGTTTCAAACCGAAACCGGTTTCATAAAGAGGTTGCGGAAGAGTTTTGTACTGTAGTACAATATTTGCATGATGTCACACTGTAATGACGTCACTGCCTTGGCAACCGACGTCACGATGCATGTCAGTTGTCATCGCCTCGTACAGCCTCCTACAGTAAACTACTCCGTAGCACCCCGTTTCTTGGTTTGCAGTTGCTTCATTCGTCTAACATCACTGGTGGAAACATTGCGTTTATGTTTTTCGACGGATATAATGTCTCAGTTCGACTCACAATTAAACAGCGACACGGCAACGTTCGCAATGTTTACATTCCCACAATGCATTTAAGTTGTAGAATGAATGAATTCACGTGTTTGTTAAGAATGAAAAAATAGTTACGTCAGAATGTGACCTCATTGAGAGGTCATCAGTTATCCAATCAAATCGTTAGAATCTCAGGTCAAGTCGTTACGACACAGGTCAACGCCATACGACACACGTGTGACGTACGAGATTAGTATGCAACTACCCATACGTTGACCACGTGGGTAATAAAGAGAGGATACTAAACGACGATCCGTGTAATACCATTTTTATTAAACGAGCGAAAGCGAGTTTGATGCTAAATCTTTCACGAGTTTAATAAAAATGGCATTTCACGGAAGCGAGTTTAGTATTCTGTTTATTACTCTCCAACATAAATTGATCGAAACTGCGTCGAAACTGCCTACAGTGTGATGACTCTAGCTTTCCGCGAGTCACGCAAGGTATAATACCATTGGGACAGAGGTATTAGCATTGTGACGTCATAGCTGTAAACCATTATGACGTCATACGTCTGGCGGTATTACACTAGTGTACTACTAATGTAAAAATATTACACTGCAGTATCTTTCGCGGGCGAGTAATACACCTGTATATAAACTGACGTGCAAAAGAAAGTATTTTTGCATTACTTTCCAAAAAGCGACGTAAATGTTTTGAAAAGAGTGGTTTTTTACAGTGATATATAAGTCACAGACTTTCCTATATATATCAAAACACCACAGATATCGTGTCCAATTGCGAAGTTGCCAGCCAAACACTTTTCAAATAATCCCAAAACACTAGGTGTGTACTTTCTTTTGTCCGTCAGTTTATATTAACATTTTCGTTTTCTTGACATAATGATTCACAGGCTGGGTTCGACGAGGCTCTGGCATCCAATTCAGGCTTGGTCGTCGTCGACTTCTCGGCTGACTGGTGTGGTCCGTGCAGAGTGATAAAACCTACACTTGAGGTAACTGTGTTCTTTGATCTTTAGTGAGTGAGTGAGTGAGTTTGGTTTTACGCCGATTTAGCAATATTCCAGCAATATCACAACGGCGGACACGAGAAATGACTGACTGACTGAGTTTGGTTTACGCCGCTTTTAGCAATATTCCAGCAACATCACGGCGGGGACACACAGAAATGGGCTTCACACATTGTACCCATGTGGGAATCGAACCCGGGTCTTCGGCGTGATGAGCCAACGCTTTAACCATTAGACTACCCAACCGCCCCACGAGAAATGGGCTTCACACAATGTACCCATGTGGGGAATCGAACCCGGGTCTCCAGCGTGACGAGCGAACGCTTTAACCACTAGGCTACCCCACCGCCCCTATTATGGAAGGAATATTCAACACAAAACCGGGCACTCTTCTTCACTTTGATAAGAAAAGGTATTATTTGGATACCCCGAGGAAAGAAATGTGCCCAAACGCATCATAATTGTCACAAAATACAATATTTCAAATCAAGATTAGAAAATGTCGAAATTTCATATAAGTTAGATAACTGCAACTCGAAGATACATTGCAGTGTACCATCATGTCTACAGTTTTGGTCTTCATGCCATATGCTTTGTTACTTGAAGTGATTTAGTTCATTTCATATTCACTGACAGTGTACATCTGCAAGATCATTATCAAAATTCCAGGAAATGTCTTTACGTTGTAAAGTGGACTATTCCCTGTATGTTGACTTTGTACGAAAAAAAAAGTTAAATAAGACTAGATATTCCAGCAATATCCCGACCGGAGTCACTAGAAAAGGTGCAACCCATTTCCCCTGCAACATGCATCAGTGAGTGAGTGGGTATGATTTTACACCGCGTTTAGCAATATTCCAGCAATATGACGGCGTGGGACATCAGAAATGGGCTTCACACATCGTACCCATATGGGGATTCGAACCCGGTCTTCGTGACGAGCGAACGTTAAACCACTAGGCTACCCCACCGCCCCTCGACAGGCTGAGCTGGGCCGTATTATCACATGATCTTTTTCACAATGACTGTAACATAGGCAGCGTGTCCAATCATTTCCATGTCCGATCTCTGAGCAGGAAACGAGCACTTTCAAAAGAATTTATCAGAGGCGCAAAAATTCAGATGATTTCACACTTGCAAAATACAAGAGGAAATATTCCGTCGATTCCATTCTCGTCGTTTACACGATGATAAAACATCGTGCACGGATTGGAATAATATTTTCTCAATTCGATATGAGAAAATATTATCGAGAAGTTTGGTTTTTTATTAGCCGATCTGATTCCTTTTCAAAGAAAAAAGGATTTTCTATACTCTGCTCATAAACGAAAGTACCTTAAACTTCTTAAACTTGAGGGGCGGTGGGGTAGCCTAGTGGTTAAAGCGTTGGCTCGTCACGCCGAAGACTCGGGTTCGATTCACCACATGGGTACAATATGTAAGGCCCATTTCTGGTGTCCCCGCCGTGATATTGCTGGAATATTGCTAAAAAGCTCACTCACTCACTCTTAAACTTGACGAGAGAACGCTTCAACCACTTACCGCCCCATGTTCTAATAACACGATACCTCGAACACAATTGGCGATTTATACATACCATGCTGTCTTCACTATATATGATAAAATCACTCATAAATGAATATTGCATCTGATATTTCAGACGATGGAGAAGAAATACCCAAACGTTGCGTTCTTCATGGTCAATGTGGACGAAAATTCGGTAACAAAAATGATATTTCTTGTCATTGTCGTTTTGTTTGTTGTTTACAATCCACAGCATTCACCAATGTTCCAGCTTCATCACGACTGTCGTAAAATAAAGCAATCAGACAATCCAGTGATCGATGTCATGGACACCAATCTATGCAAGTTAGATACGAAGACATGTATGAACCAAGTCATCGGGCCTGATTATCCGATCCGGTCTTACATAATGCTACCGGAAGAAATCCATGTCCTTCCGAAGGAAATGCGCTATTGAATTTTTTCAGCTAGAATGAGTAAGTGCGTTAATTTTTAGGCCGTTTTTAGCAATATTTCAGCAATATCACGGCGGGGGACACCAGAAATGGGCATTGTGCCCATGTAGGGGAATCGAACCCGGGTTTTCGGCGTGACGAGTGAACGCCTTTACCGCTAGACAACCCTACCGCCACTTTTCAGTTGCAAGTGTGAATCATTTTTAAATTAGTACAAGTGTGTAAAGTATTATTCATATAACGAGTACTGATTATATTATACTGGCGGTGTGTATGACCATTCCATTGTGTTTGTATACCAGGAAACTGCCGAGAAGTGCGACATTCAAGGTTTGCCGACGTTCAAGTTTTACAAGAACGGAACAGAAGTAAGTACAGAATGATGCAATACTGTAGTACGAAATCCTACGAAGTCAACCAAGCCTCAATTGCAGTATAGTTCAGTAACATGTTATTGGATATATAGAATAGCTCATTAACATGTCACTGGACATATACAGTTAACTAAGGGCATGGTGTATAGGATGACCTCTATTATAACAATAGTAGTTTCTAACACCTTTTCCAAATATGTTTAGAGTGAGTGAGTTTAGTTTTATTACAGCTATATGGCGGGGTCTGTAAATAATCGCGTCTGGACCAGACAATCCAGTGATCAACAGCATGAGTATCGATCTACGCGATTGGGTTCGATGACCAACCAAGTCATCGAGTACTGCTTAACCGATCCCGTTAGTCGCCTCTTACGACAAGCTGAAGACCAATTCTAACCCGGATCTTCACGGGACAAACATGTTTAGAATCTATTTTGCAGAATGTAACTGACTTTGCAAAATCATATGAATTTAGCCTTCGAATTCAGACATTATTAGAACAGTGATAGATTATTGATATGTTAACAGATCACATATATCTATTATTATTATTAGTAGTAGTTACGTAGTATAAATAATATTAATCAATTACAATGTCTGAATATATAGTCATTCTAACTCCGCCAGACGGTAATTGCATCAGTTATAGCCAAGCCATATGTTACCATGTCCCTTATCCCAATAATTGTCCATTGCAATACGTGAGTAGGTACTTCTGATTCAGCCAGATTTTCATTTTCATTATATCAGAAGTCAATTGTCGCAAATTAGAATGCTGGAACGGTCGTAGAAGCTATTCACAATTATATCCTTGCTGATATAACTCTACGTTTGAACAACCTTGCCTCTAGTTTGAACTGCACTGCTCTCTATCTTAACAGCCGGCGTCCAAAACAATTACAGGATCCTTCATACGAAACAGTTTAGTCAAAAGTATGATCAAGGATTCCTTATACTAGGAGAAGTCAAATTTGTTGTCACAGGTTTTGTCTGTTTGTTTGTATATAACGCCGCACTCAGCAATATTCCAGCTATATGGCGGCAGTCTGTAAATAATCGAGTCTTTACCAGATAGTCCAGTGCTGACCCAATTGGGACCAGACGCAAACTGGGATACGATGACATGTGTCAACCAAGTCAGAGCCTGACCAATTGATCCCGTTAGTCACCTCTTCACGTAGCTCTGATGACGTGTGAGATGACCATCTCGTATAGAAGACTATAGTATCCAAAGTTTGCTATAGATAATTATTACAAACAGAACCTGTTTGTGTTTTGAAAAACCCTATTGTGCTCTTAAAACAGAAGACAAAAATACTGATCGCACCCCCAACCACTACACAAACACCCACACTCAGCGTTACACACACATGAGCATCAAGATTACAAAGCGCTTCTATTTTGGCATCCTCAGACAATGTATCCACTGACATAAATTAATAACACTTTACATTTTATTCTATTCGGGCATGTATTTATGTATTTATAAGGCATTCATCTGTAATGCCAGTCCGTACCGTATTAATACGTGTTTGGAATAATTATTTATCATATGGTAGTGTGGATGCGCATCTGCATGGCCCGCTAGTGATATATAGAAGGTGTGGCAACATGGTTCTGGATATGTAGTCAGCTCTGGCGTTTATACATACATATGTTATCTCCCTTCAAGGTGGACACACTGGTTGGTGCAAGCGAAAGTTTTCTCGAGGACAAGATAAAGCGCAACCAGTAACCTGTAATTTCGGTGAATAAAGCTGTCTTCTGAAACTGATCCAATTCAGTTGGTGCCCATAACAGTGAATTCTGAATGGTTACTGAATGTTGTCATACACTTTTACTCGTTTTAATTAAATGTCGAATATTTAATATAATTATTTCTTTTATTATCTCCATAAATATGTCATTCATACACACACCCAACTTCGTGTTGGATTCGTGTTGAAAGTAGTTTTGTTGTCTGTTTACATGCTGCAGTGTGAGTCACCTGTATGGCAGGATATTTAATAGTAATAGTAATACATGTAGTCCCCTTTATATGGCGCTCATATCCAGGCACATTGCCTGCTCACGGCCTTATGTACATTACTATCCTCGGTAATAGGACACTATCATACTTTTCCGGATACATTTTCAACTCCCTAGGGAACATACAGCCATGCTGCCTGTTAGGCGCAATGAACTAAACACTCGCATTCGTCAGCACATCCTCTCAAGGGTACCCATTTTTACAGCTGGGTGAACTGAGACAATGTGGATCTAAGTATTTTGTCCAAGGATACTACATAATAAATGTGCCCACCTCAGGATCCGAACCTAGGTGCCTTCACCGGCTTTGATCGAACCTGGGCCTTCAGCGTGATAGGCAGACGCCTTACCACTGCACTATTGCGCTCCACACAAATGTTGGCTTGTGATTGCACTACGATGGTGATTTCTCTCTTATATATGAGTAAATGGTAAAATGTCACGTTAAGCTGCACCATTCGGACAATTCATTATGAAGACAGCCAGGAATACGGACAGAAGTATTCCTGAGATGACGTGAAGCCTTTACAGCCTACAAGGGGCTACTCTCAGTTTTCAAGACAACCTGGTTTAAAGTGGACATTGTCTGTTTCTCTCTCTCTCTCTCTCTCTCTCTCTCTCCTCTCTCTCTCTGCCTCTCTCTCTCTCTCCCTCTCTCCTCTCTCTCTCTCTCTCTCCTCTCTCTCTCTCCTCTCTCTGCGTTGTGCCAAAGTGCCACCACAACGTTCTCGTAGAAGACCCGGGTTCGATTCCCCACATGGGTATAATAATGCTGAAGCACATTTTGTGTCCCGACGTGATATTGCTGGAATATTGCAAAAGCGGCGCAAAGCCATGCTCACCCACTCCTTTACAAATAGAAGTAGTGTTGAGACGTCGGTCAAAGTGATGGTTTGACGTTCATTTTCGAGGTTTCCAGACAAGACCATTCCATCGAGTTAGTGCAAAGTGAATATGGACTTATCCGAAAACAGAACACCTGGCCAGCGACGTTTATCTCTGTTTTCGAAGTTGTGTACATCATTGATGTGTGTTGAACGGTCAATCGTCAACATTTTGGATTCGCTTGTTCCTGCCTCATCGTCTGTGAAGAAACATTGAACGTGTTGACCAGGGCCCTTATTTCTCAAAAGCGATCGTAGAGCTGGAGGTGATCGTACCTCCATAATTTAGCATAGACTTCCGACAGTCGCAGCTACGACGCTTCTTTCAAACGGCCCCCAGGGATGCGGTTGTACAAAGCGAACATAGCGCTAAGGTGACCGTCACTCCGATACGTTAACATAGACTTCGTGGACTCTCATTGCTAAGGGGGCGGTGGGGTAGTCTAGTGGTTAAAGCGTTGGCTCGTCACGCCGAAGACCCGGGTTCGAATCCCCACATGGGTACAATGAGTGAAGCCCATTTCTGGTATCCCCCGCCGTGATATTGCTGGAATATTGCTAAAAGCGGCGTAAAACCAAACTCAGTCAGTCAGTCACTCATCGCTAAGGGTGCTTTGTATAATGACACACAGTGCACTGCTTTCTGTCAGTTTCCAGCATGTCGGTACTGGTGTCGCCATTTCACCCTCAAACGGAGAAATAACTTCAAGTAAGTCATAACTTTATGTTAAACATACGATTAATAGAAATAATTGTCCACAAAGATTAATCGACCTTGCTTAAAAGCGTCATTTTCAGGAATGACACCCATTGCGTGCAAACTGTGTTTAGTGTTAAGTCTTGCATACATTTACGTTCAAAAGATGTTATATATTTTTCAACACTTATATTTGTTCAGTTACTTTGTTTAACAGTATTAACATTATTTTACTTTTCACGAGTTTCTAGTCACATTTATAGTCTGTCAACCTAACTTTTGGGACTGCATTTTTGGCAAATAACATTTTTGTTATTCGTTTCAATGTAAAAGTGTTTACATGTACCTTCATGGTTCTCCGTGACTGAGCATTAATGTCATTTATTATTGTATGTAACTGAGGGAAGAGGTCTTGCACACATTTCCCAGCATCAATACTTTTCCGGAACTTGGATCCGCTGGCAAACACCTACCTAGTCTGTCGTACAATACCCTCTGAAACAAATATATCCAAAAGCCCACACAAGTCTAGAAAATGTGGCAAGTCTAAGAGTTTCCTCAAACTGAAAATGAAGAAGGTCTCAGGGCTCCTTTTCATTATATTTATTTTATTTTACTATGAACTTTTTTTTCAGTAAAAATATGTTTATTTCAGAGACTAGGTGTTAGTCCTAACACCTACCCTAAACCATACATGTATTTCGAGACAGTGGGAGAAAAGAGGTTCTTTTAAATAGATTTCGTCTTGGGCATTGTGGTCTTGGTGCATATCTCAGTATTAGTAATAAAAGATATTTCTGCGAATTGTTGAGTGTGTAATCAGCTAGATAATGTGGCGCATTATCTAGTGCATTGCCAAAAAATATGTTAAATCATAAGGCGATGGTGGAATCTCTTACAGCTCTCAATATTGACATCTCATTGGCTGGACTAGTGTGCTCAAGGAATATCATTCTCCATGAAGTTCAGAGTCTCATTCTTGATGATATTATAGGGTGTGGCAGCTCTATAATGGTATAAAAGTTTAGAAACTTAGCAAACCTTTATGATGGGCAAGGTGTAAATGGGCCTGGTTGCCCGAACACGTTATCAGGTTACAACACTCCACTACGTGTACATGTATCCTCAGGAAACCCTCACTGAGGAAAAATAGCTTACTCAGCTGAAAGAAGACGTGCGACGAACTTGGTAAGTCCCCACGAACCTTGTGTCTTATAGATATATGTGAAAGGTTACTGTTATACCACAGTAAGTGCAATTGTGCTATGCAGTTACTGTTCTAAAGAAATGGAAGATGTCATATATATATTCTGGGAATGCAGCAAAGTGAGTTCCATCTGGAGAGGACCTGGAAAGTTGGATATCGCACAAAATGCAAAACCCGGTAACAATATCCAAAGAGAATGTTCGTTTTTGCTATATATCGAAAAATAACAATCCTTTTAAACCTTGTCATTATCCTGTCAAACAAATCATTTTAAACTTTAGAAAATAATAACAACATTCTAGTTGATACAAAAAGGAGCTCACTGAATTTTAGTGAAAGTCTGTCATTAATTGTAATAGAAACTACTTCAATAAAGGTTTGGTACAAAACTGCCATGATCTATTCTCTTGAATATATTGTTATGCAAAACCGTGTAAATTATAAGAAAATGGTGTTATGCCCCTCTGGCGGGTGTTATTAATAAAGCGTCTTTGTCTGACGGTGAGGGTGGTGGGGGTAGCCTAGTGGTTAAAGCATTTGCTTCTCACGCCGTAGACCCGGGTTCGATTCCCACATGGGTACAATGTGTGAAGCCATTTCTGGTGTACCCAGTCGTGTTATTGGTGGAATATTGTAAAACTAACACTCACTCACTTTTTGACCGTGAGTCATAAATACCTGCTAAAGTGGCAATCGTACGAGAGTGGCTTTTGAGGAGAGTTCACATGAATACGGAAAGCTGAAATGCATATCTCTCTACAACTTGCGGACATGTGTCTATAGTGACGGAATTAATCATTCTACAAAAGGCTCATGACAATGACATCTTAATGGTTTTTTTGTCTTTTGAAGACCTATTTTCACCTGAGAAAAGTTAAGCATCCCAACTTTTACAAAGTTACAAATGTTTCAGTTAGCATCAGTGATGTGCCCACCCCGTACATTGGTAAAGCTATTAATGTTTTTTTCTGTAAGATCATGTCTTGACTACAGGAAAACACGAAAAAACGGCCTTTTCTTCAACGTTTTCATAATTGCTATGGCACAATACACAGATCATGAGACCTGTTACAAGTAACGAAGCTGGAGAAAGGATCATGTGCGTGCATGTGGTCCGACAAAACGTTTATTTTGTAACTTGGGAACGTTGTTCAGTCAATATCTAGAGGATCACTTTTTTATGGATAGAGAGCTTCTGTATTGCAATAGATACGACATTTCGGTGTAGATCCTAATACCGTTATCAAACCAAATGATACCAGTGTTAGGATATACACCGAAACGCCATCTATTGCAATAAAGGAGTTACCTATCCATAAAGTGTTCCTCTTCATCACACCAACATCATCATAAATGCCACTTATAGAAACCAATATCTAGTGTACCCTCGACGGGCTTGTATAACTTTGCCTGCAGCCCACGTCGCATACATATCATCATACACAAGCTGACCCTTGAACATAGTTCAGACTGTCAGCGGTGCTATTTAGAGGTGCCAAGAAAACTCTAAAAACCCATATATATTGGACTATACACTGGTATATGACAATTAACAGAATAACTGGTGTTCCCGAAGCGGTGAACGAATTTTACCCAATCGCTGGCACTCTTCAACAGAAAAGGCAAGTTCATTTTTTTCTCATACAAATCTAAAACACAGGAGAATGCATTATAAGGCAAAAGGGAATAGTATAGACACTATTTCTGTTACCGGTGTATCAACTTTTGAAATGTCAACCTCATATCTGAGACATTGAACGTTATAACGTAACTTTAACTCTGATCAGGATTCGCGTGAAGCTCCTTGAAATTTGTTTGATTGTTTCTTGACAGACAGACAGACAAAATAGTTTATTTATGTGTTAAGTGAATGTACATGTCAAAAATGGCAACGGTAAAAGACATAGAAAAAATACAGACACCAGGCCAGATGGCCAATGAGACACACTAGACAATATGTGCATAAAATGTATAAAATATAAGATTAAAACATTTAGGAGTATCACTCATATGAAAGACCCTAAGGAAAAACAAAGAAACTTTATAGGGATGATAGCTTACGCCGATACATACGGCCCCAACTAAAGCGGCCAGTGGATTAACAATAACTTATGTTTGTACGAGGAATGTAGCTTGTTCAGTGTTTGATAACTGAGCAAAATTTGGGTGTAAGATAATAGATTTTCTAAACTTATCGTTAATACGGACCCGGGCTTAGGTACTGTCATACATGGACTGAACTGAGTGTAAGAACTTCCTGTTAATGCCAAGCTGCAGTAGTTTATACCAAAGACAGTGTCTGTTTACCTTATCAAAAGCCTTCATAGCATCAATATAGCAAAAACAAAAGTAGACTTGTTAGCCTGTTTTCTATTTTTTATAACTGAATAAATGCTATACAAGTGCTATAAGGTTCCACGCATTCCAGTAATA
Source organism: Haliotis rubra (assembly GCF_003918875.1). Classification (NCBI taxonomy): domain Eukaryota; kingdom Metazoa; phylum Mollusca; class Gastropoda; order Lepetellida; family Haliotidae; genus Haliotis; species Haliotis rubra. Next base: position 192,009 of record NW_025765447.1, read on the forward strand.
TTCCAGTTATATGACAGTGGTCTGGACCAAACAATTCGGTGATTGGCTCGTGAGGATCGGTCTACGCAAATTGGCATGGGATACGATGACATTCATCAACCAAGTCAGTGAGCCTGACCACCCGATCCCGTTAGTCACCTCCTACGACAAGCATTGGTTGCTGATTCTAACCGTATATTTACGAGTGCTTCTTGAAGTAGTTATGTCTCTACGTCAGTCAGTCTTCACTACACTCCTTGGCGGTGGGGTAGCCTAGTGGTTAAAGCGTTCGCTCGTCAGGCCGAAGACCCGTGTTCGATTCTCCACATGGACACAATGTGTGAAGCTTATTTCTGGTGTCCCCGCCGTGTTATTGCTAAAAGCGGCGTAAAGATAAACTCACTCACTATACTCGTTCACCGCAGCTGTGAACGCTTAGGACCTGTTTCACTTATAACTTTCCCCACCCCTGTGACAACTGAGAACAGTAATGTTCCAACAACGCTGAACAACCCTTTGAAGTGATTATACACATTCTCAATACGTTTGTAAAGGCTTCATAGATAAGCGTCTACGGGTGACTGCACACAAAAACAGGTCTAACAAATCCCTTCCAATACGTAGAGATTCAGTGAAGAAGTAAATGCTAACGTTCAAATGTTTCAATTTTCTGTATACTCACGGGTCCTCTGTCGTTCCTTTGATCCAGTGAACTAAAGCTAGTATATGAGAGAGATAGATGACAGAGTACAGTCAGAACGGTACGTTGACAGGCAAGCAGTGAACGCAAATCGGGTAAGTACAGATACACGTATTTGCTTCCCTTGTATTAATTAAGATGTCAAAATATAATAAAAGATATTTGCATAACTAAACCATTATTTTCTTGAGATATTTTCTTTAAATATTCAACGCCAGAAAATAACTATTCTGGATACACCGATACAGATTCAATTGGGTGAAGTAACATTTAATAAATGATTTATATGAATGGGTAAATTAGTGACTGTTATACGCCACCATGTAATGCTTTTCTGTTTCAGATAAAAGAAAGATGAGGATTCTCGAAACGAAGGTAAAATCATCAGTACTCATTTTGTACACAAGCCTGCCACTTTCATCATCAATAAGTTGGTACACTCACCTCATACACCCCTCGATTATTAACAGACCGCCGCCATATACCTGGAATATTGCTGAGCGCGGCGTTAAACAGCAAACCAAACCAACCAGTCAATGAGTCTTCACATTTTGAAACTGATACCCGTATCATCATGTTGCTTCTGGCATGTTTCCCATTCAGTGTGTTAATAGTCACATTTATAATTTACAGGACGACTTTGACCAGATCCTGGCGGAGAATCCAGGCAAACTGATCGTGGTGGACTTCTTCGCCACATGGTGCGGTCCGTGTATAACCATAGCACCTTTCCTTGAGGTAACTTTGTCGAGTGAGTGAGTATGGTTTAACGCCGCTTTGGCAATATTCCAGCAATATCACGGCTGGGGACACCAGACATGGGCTTCACATTATTGTACCCATGTGGGGAATCGAACCTGGTCTTCGGCGTGGCGAGCAAACGCTTTAACCACTAGGCTTACCCCCACCTGCATGCATGCATGCATTATGTCATGTACATTATTGATGTTCAGCAGAGGCGATAGACTGGCGCTTTGTCTCTGAATATATTTAATTGTAATAGAAATTGAAAAGGAGCCCAGTGAGATGGGAGAAACCTGGGGAAATCTAGACTTGCTTCATTTAGTGCTTTTGTATTAAAGAAAAACCTCGGTGGGAGGGAAAATACTGCGGTTCAATGACTGTGAGAGGGGTACAATGGCAACAAGTGAGTGCAACACTGTATATGTATTGAGGTGGTTGTAGCCAAATGGTTAAAGCGTCCACTCGCCACGCCTAAGACCCGGGTTCGATTCCCACATGGGTATAATGTGTGAAGCCCATTTCTGATGTCCCCGCCGTGACATTGCTGGAATATTGTTAAAAAAGCGGCGTAAAACTAAACTTACTGTATATGCATTGCTGCTTAAACCTGATCAGATGTTGTGAAACTTGCGCTTCTCAAAACATGTATCTAAGCTCTAAAATTATTTCAATACTTGTACATCCAAGCACAAAATATGACTTTAAGAAGACTTTGTATCTACTTCAGTCTCTGTCGGAAAAGTACCCGGAAGTTGTGTTCTCCAAGGTGGACGTGGACAGCAAATGAGGTAGCAGTTGTCTCCCTTGGTGAAATTGTCGTTCTTGTCAGTCACCCCACCAGCTGAATATGTCGCTACCGTTGACCACTCTTAAAGTAATTGTCGGAAATAGAAAAAAAATGTATTTCTCATTTATATCCCAGTGGTAGGGAAATAGGAAACGTAGAAAAATTACTTTACTGAGGAGAGATTAGTGCAGAAAGGAGCAATGCGGTCCAAAACGACTTATTTGGAACAGACCATGGCTTTATGCAAATTAGTGTGCGACGATATTGCATTACAAAAGACACTTTGAAAAGCCCAATTTGAAATTAGACGTAGCTTCATTATAAACGATAGCTGATGTAAAAAATAATAATTTTCATGCTGAAACTATTAAGGATGTAGCTACCATGGAGTCTCACTGTTACTATATAAAGAAACAGATAGGAGGGGTCGTCTCAAAAGCAAAACCTGGACGGGTGTCGCAGACAATCGTTGGGGTCGGAGCTGGGGATAGAGATATCAGCTAAGATAATCTTGTAGGTCAATTATAATAAGATGTTAATACAATACATTCAGTCATATATACCTTTGAGATGACCCTTGTGCGTATAACACTGACACGCGGTACGTCATTTGTCTCCTCCTTTCCGAAATCCTCCTCCGCTAAATTGTTCTGAATCATAAAATGAATAATGTTCACACTAAACTCTTGAGTAACTACGCTAGGAATGGAACTCTGAAAATGTATACTGAGTATTTGTAAAACGTAGTGTTTGTATATGGTGTTTTATAACCATTTGATGAAAATTAAACAGACTTGTACATTCATCAATGATTCTCATTAATATGTTCCTGCCAGGACACGTCTGAAGCGTGTGCTATTGACTGTATGCCAACTTTCAAGCTTTACAAAGTCGGAAAACAGGTATGTTACAAGAACGGCAGATACAATCAAAATAATGAATTCAGAATATGTAACCATCATTTTGATTCATCATTGTTCTCACAGAATTTTTTGCCTTAAAACAAACGTATAATGAACTTCTAAAATCGACCTTATATTCGATTTAATATGCCATGCAGTAATGTAATTTCAAGCGTATGCATGTTGTCAATTTGAAACTGATTACATATGAAGCATTCAGAGACCCGTGAAGGTCCGGGTTAGAATGAGCCTTCAGTAACCCATGCTTGTCGTAAGAGGCGACTAACGGGATCGGGTGGTCAGGCTCGCTGGTTTGGTTGACACATGTCATCGGTTCCCTACTGCGCAGATCGATGCTCATACTGTTGATCACTGGATTGTCTGGTCCAGACTCGATTATTTACAGACCGCCGCCATATAGCTGGAATATTGCTGAGTGTGCGTAAAACTAAACTCACTCACTAACTCACTGTCTCATATTTCATTTAAAGTTAGAGAATTGAAATGATGTTGATCATTATTATCATTAAACGTGGCTGTCACATTTCACCCATTTCCTATGCCCATATTCTTCATGATATTCAGAATAAGATGATGATACATTAATATATTTTAAGTGAAATCTGCAAAAATGATATTATTATATTGTGGTGGAACGTAGACATACTTTATGGCAAAATTATATACCGTGGCAATCAACTCTTTCTTATATATGGTCCTTAATGTAGAAAACGCTGCATTTTGTTATCAGAGCAAATATCAAATGTACGTAATATAAGTATTATAAGATCAGAAATTGTGTCAATCATGAACCTGACCCGTGAAGTTCCGGGTTAGAATTGGTCTTCAGCAACCCATTCTTGTCGTTAGAGGTGACTAACGGGATCGGATGGTCAGGCTTGCTGACTTCATAGACACATGTCTTCGTATCTCATTTACGTAGATCAGTGCTCATGCTGTTGATCACCGGATTGTCATGTCCGATCATTTACAGACCGCTCTCATATGGCTGGAATATTGACAACAACTACACATAAACAGGTGAGCGTGCGCTAATTATGTAATCTTGATCCTTCTGCAGGTTGACTCACTGGAGGGAGCCGACAAGGAGAAACTGGAGAGCATGATAGTCAGCAAGATGTGAAGTGTGATCACGTGAATGTACAAGTCCATATTAGGAGAAAATAGACTACAAACACGTGAATTACCTCCTGCGACTCCCACCAGTGGCAGAGAGTAAAATATAGAAGAATCTAGATGCTAGGTTTCCGCCTTATCAAATGGCATGTTGTTTATGGTAATAAAGAATCATTTTAACTGGTACAGTGTTTACTCCATTCTGTTTGGCCATGATGAATGAGGCTGGGTGAATTTCTCACATAACTAGGTATTCATGGTTCCGACTTTCGCGCCAAGCTCCGCCCACCTTGGTTACTGTTGCTACGTCCCCCAAGCTTTGGGATGCCGAGCTGTCTAAATGGCGGATGCACTGGCAGGCACCGAATGCCTGTTGACAGTTACGGACACAATATCTGTTGCATTTTTGTCGGATCACGCTACTTTAACGTGGAAATCGCAACAGAAAGGCTTAAACTATTTCTCGCAAGTGAAGAGTGCCTGTGTATCAATTAACTACTGGCAAACAAAGATAAGTATAGCAACGACCTGACAATTGACCCGTATTAGCATGTATGAGTGCCGCCCACTGGCGCTTGCCATTGTTAGCGAAGGTGCCCAAGGTTGTCCGCAAGCAAGTGTAGTGCGATGGGTGAAGCAGGGAGCAAAACGTGTGCAGCTACGCGCGGAATCAATTTCATCGTCATGTAATGCACGTGCACTAGTCTACATCTTATCCACCTTTCACAAACCAAATGGGTGCTCATTGCCGTGCACCGCCTACTTCTCGTAAACGCGTTCTCTGCACCGGTCCAACTTATCCTTGTTTGCCAGTAGGTATTGTGTTAGGGGCGTTTTGTCGCATGTCAGTGCCTGTTTATCAGTTTACATGTCTCGGCAGATTCACCTTGCAAGACGAGTTAACCCCTTTCTAAAGGAAACACATGCAGCCATTTATGGAGGGTTAAACATTCATATATGCACATACTAGTGGTGTACATAAATAGATTGCATTTCAAAGGCTATAGGTTGCAGTTCTGTGTTGTCGCTATGAAATATCACCCTGCTGAGCTCTTAATATACAACAAACATCACCTTGCAGAGTTCTTGATTTAAACATCAACTTGTTGAGCTCTTGATATGAAACATCAACCTGCTGAGTTTTCCACCTTGTTGAGCTCTCGCTATGAGACATCACCCTTCTGAACTCTTGATATGAAGCAATGCCCTGTAGAGCTCTCGCTGTGAAACATCAGCCTTAGGAACATCTTTACTGTACAGACAAGCATCATTTTAGGATATGTCTTATAACTACATTGACCCGGAGGACATATGTTGCACAAAATATAATCATCATACACACACCGACATGACATGTGACAACGAAATGGCAGTGACCTTCTTGGACAAAACCTCTTTAATATCTGTTTATCAAGTCTCCCCGAACATACGCAGAAAGGAAGAACGAATTCCAGACAAGGCAATATAAATGTATCCGTATAATCCACATTTAAAGCTGACTGCTGGGCAAAATATAGTATACACTTGAAACCTGGATGAGACGAATCAATTTCTAATGTTATTGGGGCGGTGAGGTAGCCTAGTGGTTAAAGCGTTCGCTCGTCACGTGAAGCCAATTGCCGGTGTCCCCCGCCGTGATATTGCTGGAATATTAATAAAAGCGGCGTAAAACTCAATTCACTCACTCACTATCAAAGCAGGTATCAAAGCGTTAAAGACGCCGACATACTGCACACATAAGGTCCTACGATATCCGTATCAAGTTAATCACCATTTGGTTTCCTATTTGTTTCATTTTAGCCACCATGCTTCAAACAAGACTAATCCCTAGTCTTTGAACATACATAATTTTGATGTACACAAACGATTCCTTTTAAATTGAAAAGGAACTCCATTGAGAACCTGAGGAAATCTAGACTTGCTTCATGTCTAGTTTTAGCATTGCAGAAAGGACAGGGCGAAAGGGGAAATAATGAGGTTCAGAGACTGTGAGACAGACTTCAATCAAACCTGAGGGTGTACTAAAACTCTTACCCCTAACTATGGAGGTTTGAGGGCGTTAGAGTGAGAGTTTTCTCTGTATAGCAGAAGGAGAATGGACGCATACATGTTCTACACACATTCATATCCATGGTTAGATGTATCGTTGATACATTCCCACTGAATAGTCTTCGGACTTTGTATTGCGTTATTGAAAACCAGCTCGTTTATACATAAGACAGAATACCCTTGTACACTTCTTCCCTTTCTGTGGACTGTCGTGGACACAAAAGGCACAGATCAGTTTAGTGAATGAATGCTCGGGGATTGTGTGGAACCTGTTGGGTTACATTTTAGTAACGGGTATTAGCAGGACAACTGTGCTTTCAACTATGTGATATGTTTACCTCGTAAAATCGACTCAGGACAAAGTTTGGCAACAAAGACGTTATAGTCAGCATGGGATTAACGTATCATGTAAATGCATTCCGATACACTGAGGTATAAACTCACGCCTAACCGACCAAACCCTTGAGGGAGTGTGAACGCGTAAGTGAGACTATTCTTTTAAATCATCCCGTAAACGGTACGATGTTAATTTCTCATATTACACTCATATTTTCGCATTTACTTGACTTGATAACTATGTGATTTAGACTTAATATAGAACATAGTGGTATAGGCAAACAGGCAGACAGTGTAATCTTGTCAGAAGTACGAACAACGGTCATGTCCATTTAAGCTACAGGACACGAGTGACCCACTAGTGTTAGGTGCCCCAATTATCTCTGTAGCTTCCTGAAGGAGGGCCAGAAACCCATGATCAAGTCAAAACATTGATTACACGACAGTCTGCTGACTGGGTTCCGTCCTGTTGCGCAACTTAGTACAATAACCAGTCCAGACATTTGAGACCAATTCATTCAACTGGATACATAAATATTAATCAGTATTATTTGATACATCTAAGCACTTGTATACTGCAACACTACGCTCCTTTTAATCCTTGCTAACACGTCATGCAGCGTGCTCTGTCGTACAGCGTGCTCTGACAAACGCAAATCTGGAAATCGTAGAAATCTCAAAACTAGGCTCTGTCGCTAGAACAGTTTGGCGTTCTGGTACGGACTTGAATAATTATATCAATCACATTGTGCGTTACAGAACTACACTGAATAAGCGCAAAAAATCACATATCAGGTGTAACCAGTGAGCCAGATGACTTGTGAATCATTTTACGACCTCATCAAACAGGGGCAGTCTGTGACGTCTTAGTTAAGGTCATGCTGCCTACACTTCGCCATAAAATATAGCAATACGATGTTATTAAAGTTTAAGATTAAAATTAATTTGTAAATACCATTTTATTCTGAAACAAGGAATTGAAATTCAGTGTAACTATAGTTGTGTGTGGTGTCTCTTTTCACTTTCACACGAGAAAATTCGGATCTACTGAAAAGTAGGTCATTGTCTGAACAGGTTAATAAGACTCATGTTTCGGTTGGTTGAGGTATTGTGTTAGTGAACCCTGGTTATGTTTCTAGGCTTGTCAGCACCATGGTCGTGGGTTCCACCGGTACCGATGTGTGAGTGAGTGAATGAGTGAGTGAGTGTGTGAGTGTGTCTGTGTGAGTGAGTGAGTGAGTGTGTGTGTCTGACTGAGTGAGTAAGTGAGTGAGTGAATGAGTGAGGTTCTACGCCGCTTTATCTATATTCCAGCAATATAACGACGGGGGGCACCAGAAATGGGCTTCACAAATTGTGCCCATGTGGGGAATCGAACTCACGTCTTCAGCGTGACGAGCGGGCGCTATAACCATTGGGCTACCCCACCGACTCTGTCCCGCCCACTAGCCGTATATTTTAGTAAATATGCCTATAACGAGCAACAGCTATTAATAATGAACTAAAGTTAGTGGCATCTTGACTTCTTTACAACCGGGAGAGGGGGTAACCTAGTGGTTAAAGCCTTCGATCGTCCCGCCGAAGGCCTGGGTTCGATACCCCACATGGGCACAATGTGTGAAGTCCATTTATAGTGTCCCCCGCCGTGATACTGCTAGAATACTGCTAAACCCAACTCGCTCACTCACTCTTTAAAACCGTGTAAAGAGAAGGTTGGTGTAACGTATTTTCCATATAAGGAAATACATTTGTTCATTTGTCTAAAATAAAATTATGTTTCAGTATTACAACTCATGAGAAGATGAGACAAGTCAGGACACGGGTGAGATATTTCAATATTTTGTCACATTATTCGGGAATCCCCAACTGATAGAAAGTTCTCTGTTAATATATTACGTCGATGTTGATTCCAAAGTTATGTCAGTGACCCAATTGTGAGTTATCGAAAGAATGGATCTCTGGATCTTACCTCACACATAAATGTCGCTTTTTCTGATTGGCGTCAATGATGCCTTTAGCAATCTTCCAACTTATTATTTTCAATGTACCCTTCGATTTACAAATTATTTATCTAACATTTCAATGTACCCCGCTGTCAATGTACCCCGCTGTCAATGGCAACTCATTTGGTACTTCGTGGTAGTAATTCTTTATCTCGAATAACATTGAATCACGTATGATGTACGGAAATTACCGATGTTTTGCGAATGCAAATCGATGGAAGGGAGATAACTCTAAATCTGTTTTTCTTGTCAGCAAAATCTAGCGATGGCTACAAAAAGATTTGTACCCGTGCTTCAAACAATTCAAAATTAACATTAAGGTGTTCGGTAAGATAAATAGGTTGTTGACTGGTCCCTCGGGGCCCATGGGTTGATGTACCTTCGGGCTCAGGGAACATAAACAAACATCGAGGGTACATCAACCCATGCCCCCCTCGTGACCAGTGAACAACTTATAAGACTTCAGCTATCGTGACATCGTGTTCCTGAAGGTAAACGTCGACGTCAACAAGGTACAGTTATCTCCCTCTATCTCTTTACTAACGCGATTCAGGTGGATAATAACTCGGCCCATTCCCATAGTTAACAGACACAGCGACATACACACATAACCACGCACAAACAAACAGGCAGGGACACACAGACACAAACAGAGAAACACATAAACACATTGACACATAGAGAGACACACAAAAACACGCACATGAATACACTTTTATTTCAGGTGGACGGTAATCGCAAACTATTACCGAAATAGCACACACACGCGCGCGCACGCGCACAGACGCGCGCGCACACACACAAACACAGACACACACACCGGCACAGACATACAGACGGACACAAAGACGGACGCAAAGACACAAACGCAGACACACACGCATGCACAAATGTGCGCACATGTATGGGCGTTCGTATTCTCACATAGTGTTCGCAATGTACGTTTTTCACTAGCCGGAACGGATGATTGAAAAAAACTCTCATTAATGACATTGATGTAAAATGAAGTAAGTGACCTTTGTTCCAACCCATTTTGTTCTAACCCTAAGGTCCGGGTTAGAATGAACCTTCAGTAACCAATGCTTGTCGTAAGAGGCGACTAACAGGATCGGGTGGTCAGGCTCGCTGACTGGGTTGACATATGTCATCGTATCCCAATTGCATAGATCGATGTGCATGTTGTTGATCACTATATTGTATGGTGCAGACTCGATTATTTACAGACCGCCGCCATATAGCTGGAATATTGCTGAGTGCGGCGTAAACCTAAACTCGATCACTCACTCACTCCGACCCATTTAACGTTCAGCATTTTAATATTGCTTGATGGTTTATTTGAAACATAGCACGACGTACCAACTAATTAAGTTATAGCACAGTGTCGTAATGTCAATATAATTCTCCCCAGTCAATAACACTGATATCGCACAATTCTATAACAGGAGACGGCTACCGCGTGCAACGTCACCTTCCTGCCCACCTTTAAATTCTACAGGAGGAAGAGAGAGGTAAGTTCAGTCCTTTATACAGTACACCGGGGCGGTGGGGTAGCCTAGTGATAACCGCCGTGATATTACTTGCATATTGCTGAAAGCGGCATAAAACTCACTCACTCACTTCTACAGTAAACTACGGTTATACCGAACTCGAAGGAAAACTAACTGCAGTTTGATATAATCATAGTTCGTTATACGTATTTCGGCTATAATGCACATGCAACAAGTACAAGACAAGATTCGCTATATCTAACAATAATTGTGTAACTATTATTATTCGTTATACATATGTGTTCTATATGTAAGCAGAGTTTACAAAGTTTGACTGCCCATTTATACAATAACGCCGCGTGGTATTCCCCATACAATCCTCAGTGTCGCATAACAGGGTGGTTGACCAAGGTGGTCCGACTGTGTTGCCTGACCGCCTGCGTGTCGTCGTGTCCAACGGCATGGATATTTGGTCATGCTTTCAGTCAAAGGTATGTGAGCCGTGAAGAGATTCGGGTTAGAATTGGTCTTCAGCAATCCATGCTTGTTGTAAGAGGCGACTAATGGGATTGGGTGGTCAGGCTGGCTGACTTGATGACATATATCATCAGAATCAGAATTGCGTTTAAACAACGCAATTAAACAAACAGGCAAACAAAAAAATCACAGATGATTCATTACAAAGCATGCATGTTTTCAGGTTGATCAACTTGAAGGCGCAGACCAATCAGAACTTGTAACAAAGATACAGAAACATATGTGATCTATTCATGAGACGTTTAACTCCTTTGGTCACCTTTGGAAACATCATGAGAAGACAGCATCAAACAATTGAAGCTCCGGTGTTAAAAGCATGTTACCTCGTTGTTGGACGATATCAGCGATGTAGATCATTTTCAGATTCCAAAGGGACCTTCCCGTGCAGGAACATGCAAGAGACAATATATGGCTTTGTTATATTGAAATAAAACTTTAGCAATGCGCTGTATATTCTGATTTTGTTTTATGTATTTGCAATCTTAACACAGGATGTTCGTCCCGATAGGGATAATCGAATAAGAATTAAGATGATTGTCATCCATTCACGTTTTACAGTATTTAATTACAATTTTGAGTTTCTTTTTTGGAAGATTTGCATCCAATTACGAATAGTTACAATTATGATGAACTCCTAAAGTAGTTATTTGGAAGAAAATACCATTAGTTCCGATCTATACTGCCTGTGGTCTATAACAAAATCAGGTATCAAATTCTCTGTTTGGATAAATGAATCGTGAACCCCGAAATCGAACTCTTGATTGTCGTATAGATTTAATTGATATAAAAAACACTACTTTGTGCCACTTATTCGATAATCCCAAAAGATTTTAATCAGTAAATATTTTAGATGATTTGATAGGAAAAAATAACTTTAACGGCTTTGAAGTGTAATCTGACACAGTATATTTTGTGATTTTTTTCTTCACTTTAAACATTTATAATATTTCAGTGGTAAAGAAGAATTGATATTAGAACTAAGTCGCCAACTAAAGCACGATTAATCGGATTTCATCATTTGGGTTGACTTCATTGCACTTTTCTCAACCTAATCAAAACCAAAACCAAAGTTGAGATAAAGGCTTTACTTGTTTGTTAAGAAAGCGGTCCTATGACATAACAATTTTTTCACGATTGAATCAAGCGCTGGTATCAACCATGAACTACTCGCCTTGGTGTATACTGGCTATAACCAGGAACGGCTGATAGGATAAGGATAACCCTTACTATTTCCACTAAGTGAAACAATATCAGTAACAGTTACAATTTTAATTCTAATTGTCAATCAAACGTAGTGTGACTTCGTGCGTATAAGAGGACTAAATTTGGGACAAGAGAGATGTATTTGGAATAAAAGGTAAATATATTGAGGATATTTCATGTAACTAGTGCAAGACGATGTGTCTGTCTTCGAGTGAAAGTGTCAGGAATGTATAACTTGTTTTGGTCACTCTATGGCTGAAAAAGCATAATGTGACCTTAAATCTTAACTCACTCACTCACTCACTCATCGAGTGAAGTGAAACACGTGTTATTTTCAGTAGTGGGGTATAACAGTTTTCACGTTACGCGATGACGGTCACACCATATTTCACAAGATACATGATATATCCTATTTACTATATACTTTCAATGGGTTAAATTACGGAAAACTACATACGTCATAATTCGCTGTCAATTATTAGCAGATTTTGAAATAACGCCATTTTTTGAAAGTCGCTAACACCGATAATGATGTCATACGTACGTCAACACATGGACCGGGGCATCCATCCCAGGTGGGCGTGGCCGTGTCATCAGTTTGGTGTTATTGTTCACGCTTCTCTCTAATTTGTGTCTTACGCCACCATCTGCAACTTGCACTACTGTGTTGACAACTGAGACGCCTGTTGCGTACACACCCCGAAACTGAATCAGTCTGTAAAACAATTAAGTCTATAGTCGTATTTAAATGTTATCATCTAATTTCCAAATGTACTATGACCGCAGATACTATAGTATCTCCGCCGATACTGTGCACACTTCTGTCTAACTAGCGTCTGACGTCATCATCGGTAACTACCGTGTTGAGAACTCTGTCTAGCGTACACACCCAGAAACTGAATCAGTCTGTAAAACAATTAAGTCTATAGTTGTATTGAATTATTATTATCGCTTTTACACCGTCTTAATTTACTATGTCAAGGAATGGGAATGCAAGGGAATAGAATCATTACAACGCCAATGACAAAGAACAATACGCGAAACAGATTTATTTTTACATAAAGGCAAAATAGTGTTACAAATATATCAATGGATTACTTAATATCAGTGATGATTTAGTGATGTTTTCGATAAGTGACTTGGTTGACACATGTCATCGGTTCCCAATTGCATAGATCGATGCTCATGCTGTTGATTACTGGATTGTCTGGTCCAGACTCGATTATTTACAGACCGCCGCCATATAGCTGGAATATTGCTGAGTGCGGCGTAAAACTAAACTCACACACTCGATAAGTGTGCCCTTCCCTGCTCCGTCACTCTCACAATTTGCATGAAAAGACTGAACAAGAGTCTGTGAGAGTACACGTTTTACTTGATGATATTTGAACATACATCTAGTAAATTCGCATCAGTAAATTTGGTCCGGTATGGAAATACATTCAAATTGATCCAACTATATTGAACCTAAACTTGCATATTTCTTAATAGGAAACTACACAATTTAAACATGAGTTTACATGAATATCCATGAAATTTGATGGTTCATTTTATAGTTTATATAACCATTGGGCGTACACATATATATACATGCAGTTTTGTGAACTTGAATTACTGCTTCCAAGATCATGTGATCTTTCAAAACGTATTTGTTGGTCAAAGAGGATAAACATGGCAGATTTTATACGCTATAAGGTTCCATTGCTATTTCCCGTCATGGATTATAAACACGATTTCCCGGTTAACAGGCCCACATTGAATGTAGTTACGTCACGTGGTGTCCCCGTGAGTTGTTTACTGCACTGAGATTGGTGTACACCCTCTCACGCTCATTGTCACCTCTGTGATAATTAAAGCCAAATATCCAGTAATAAATCTTCGTGTTACAGTTTACGCAATGTCATTTATGATTAAGTTCAACTGATTCTTTATTGAAGATTTTTCTTTCTGTTTTCTTTCAAAAATCTTCATCACAACAGGTACAAAAGTCAGGAATGTTGTCTTATGAACGAGTCCAGTTCCCTGAGCTGCACTGCGTTATCTTGATTACGAATCAAAGCATGGACACTGTCCGTAGTATATATCAGAAAGTCATCAATATCCAGTCACGACGCCATGTAATTCCTGTTTGTTGCTGGTTGTTGTTGGATTCAAGATAGGGTTCCTGATATAACTGTATTTCTGAGTGGACCAATACACTGCATCACTATATCAGTTATCACACAACCAACAGTTCCTGTTTGTTGCTGGTTGTTGTTGGATTCAAGATAGGGTTCCTGATGTAACTGTATTTCTGAGTGGACCAATACATTGCATCACTATATCAGTTATCACACAACCAACAGTTCCTGTTTGTTGCTGGTTGTTGTTGGATTCAAGATAGGGTTCCTGATGTAACTGTATTTCTGAGTGGACCAATACATTGCATCACTATATCAGTTATCACACAACCAACAGTTCCTGTTTGTTGCTGGTTGTTGTTGGATTCGAGATAGGGTTCCTGATGTAACTGTATTTCTGAGTGGACCAATACATTGCATCACTATATCAGTTATCACACAACCAACAGTTCCTGTTTGTTGCTGGTTGTTGTTGGATTCAAAATAGGGTTCCTGATATAACTATTTCTGAGTGGACCAATACATTGCATCAATATATCAGTTATCACACACAACCAACAGAGCGACACTGGATATGGACACAGATTCAAGTTTGTTTGTTTGGTTGTTGTTTAACGCCGCACAACATGTCAGCTGTATAGCGGTGGTCTGTAAATACCGAGTTTGGACCAGTCAGTCTAGTGATCTACACGAGTCAACAGCGGACACAGTAGTGTATTAAGACACACAACTTGCCAGGAATTACACTGTGCAAGTTGATTCTCACTTTAGTTTCTGCCCATATCATTTTGGAATGAATGTCGATGATGCAATTAGGATCAGCTTAAGCGTACCAAACATTAACATTTAACTCAGTCATACTTTGTGCTGACTTTGTATCGATCATATCTTCCACCTTGCGTTTTGTAAACACGTTTTATCTCTATACTATAACTCTGACTTGTGCGTATAAAGAATACAAAGAAGTTGTTATCCATAACAGTGAGTGAGTGAGTTTAGGTTTACGCCAGTGATCAACATCATGAGCACCGATCTGCGGAATGGGGATACGATGACATGTGTCAACCAGGTCAGCGAGCCTGACCACCCAATCCTGGATTACGACAATATTAAGGAGTAGATTATATTCTGTATGGAATACCTACATTCAAATGCAAACAATAGCTCGATAAACACGTTGCATAGCACACTAGATTGTACACATTGAAAAGGGTCGCATTAATAAACTTACCTTTTCACAAATGTCACACGTTTCTCTTCGACATTGTAATCTGAGTGAGTGAACGAGGTTTAATCCATATCAATATCAAGGGGGGGGGGGGACATCACAAATATTCTACCCATTTTGGAAGTTAAACCCACGTCATTGCCATGACGACCAAACACTTTAACCTTAACACGAATATGACTGCCCTTCAAAAGTCATGACTTTGAACTTTTTGAAGTAAATGTAATTCCAAATATAGCATTTGTATAAAGTGTGTTTGGTTTAGTGCAGTCGTGCAGCATCCATCCGGATTCATTTATGGTAGACATGTGTAGAACATTTCCAAATTTGAAGCATCAGTGCCCCAAACTATGTCCAATACAATTCCCAATACAATACAACTGACCAGACTAAGCATATGTTTATGACGGGTGCTACCGTTGGGGCAGGATACGCTCACCTTTTCGCGAACACCTGGTGTCATTACTGTTTTATGGTGATTCATAAACACATGATCTGTCACCGTATCGCGTGGCTACGATTTCTGGATCGTCTGGTCCAGACTCGATATGTTTACAAACAACATTGTACAGCTGTAATACTGCTGAAACAAATACATATTAATCATTATATAGTCTGAATTGCACAACCGAGTCTGTGTTCAGCAGGGATGTCTAATGGATGTGAAGGCAAAGGGTATTAAAACAATAAAGCCGAAGGCACAACTCTCCAACGCGAATTTGGGATCCGTAGACGGCTGGATTATCCTTGACCCATTTTCTGAAAGAAGACAGTATTCCAAATTGTAGGTGTCTGGAATAACGAGGTTTTGCTGATAATAAACGTGGCCATGTACAAATCAATGGAAAAACGGACCCAGCGCCTGTCTAGACATTCATCCCAGTCCATAAAGATACACAGCATTGCCAGCTGTACAAAGTGTTTTGAACCACAGACAGCGCCTTACATCATTAATACAATTATTATTGTCTGATTGGTATTACATCGTTTGTGTAAATAACATGTCCTACATTATTGAATGCTAGTACATTATGGCCTTGTTAAATGAAGAAATAACCAAAATCATTCAAAATTGTGCATAATACCATACTTTTGCCATGTCATACCGCGTTGCGCTCTATGAATAAGACCCGTGAAGGTCCGGGTTAGAATTGATCTTCAGTAACCCATGCTTGTCGTAAGAGGCGACTAACGGGATCGGGTGGTCAGGCTCGCTGACTGGGTTAACATATGTCATCGTATCCCAATTGCGTAGATCGATGCTCATGATGTTGATCCCTGGATTATCTGGTCCCGACTCGATTATTTACAGACCTCCGCCATATAGCCGGAATATTGCTGAGTGCGGCGTAAACCTAAACTCACTCACTCAATGCACAATTTTATGTGTTAGTGTTTTTTTTGCTACGAGTAAAGCCAAAATGTGTCACGTCGTCGTATTGTCTCCAAATTAAATAATGTGGTTTTGTCGCCCAATTCAAACCTATCCCGTCACAGGATAAATATCATCGTATACTTTATGTTCATCGAGTTAAATGAGTGAGGGGGTATGGTTTTACGCCGCTCCCAACAATATTCCAGAAACATCACGACAGGGGACACACATTGTACTCATGTGGAGAGTAGAACCCGGTTCTTGTAGAACGCACGCTGCACCTGCTAATCTACCCCAGCACCCCGAATGATCAATGCATGCAGCCTAGTTTTATGTCAATACAACCTGTAAACATGCTTTCTTCACAGAAACCAGAACGAACGTCGCTTTATGATCAACCACTCTTTCAAAGAGAGTAATTTAGAGGTAATGTGGATGGTTGTCACAGATGGAAACGGTGGAAATCCCCCGTGTCCCTGGGATGACCAACAACTCACTCCCAAACTCCTCTACACCACGAAGAATAGGAAGACCACCGTTGGGGATTTATCAGGCGATTTCATGAATACAGCTGTTCTGTCAATGCTTCCACACTCGCACATCAGCTGGCCTATTATATGATACATGTAGACATCTTTTTGGACTCGTGAACATCCAGGTCAGAACTGGTCTTCAGCAACCCATGCCTGTCGTAAGAGGCGACTCATGTGATCGAGTGGTCAGGCTCGCTGACTTGGTTGACACATGTTGTATCTCATGTGCGTAGATCGATGCTTAATCAACATGTGGATTACTGAAATGTCTGGTCCGGACAGCCCACAGCCCACCCACATTGGTTTAAGCTACCTCCACTCAGAAATACAGTTATATTCAGGAGCCCACTTTTGACTCCCACAATACAAGGTAAGGGACCGTACATAAATTATTGCTTGGGGATGGTGGCAGTGGTGTGTGTGTGTGTGTGTGTGTGTGTGTGTGTGTGTGTGTCATGATGACTTTTACGTAGAAGCATGTACAAAGTGACCCCCCAGCATGTCATGTACAAAATCAATGCCCCACCGACTTCCGATGTTTCTCATGACATTTTTGCATAATATTTTTATGCACAAAAATGCTGAGCCCCTTAGTTAGTACATGTGCACAGAACTGATGACCCCACTTACCTCCCCAGAACAAAGTGGGTGACCCTACCCCCACCCAACCCTTCTGAAACTATCATCACCTCCCCAAGAAATATATTATGAAGGGTCCCTAAGATACATGTATTAACCGGCACGCTTGTTTCTTTTCAGATTTTCAGTACGGAGACGTCATGGGGTGATCCTTGTAAAACTGGGCAACTAAGATCACGAGAAGTCAAATTCAGAAGTTCGGTTCTCAATCTCTGCCCTTTAACCAGATGAAGAACAGCAAGTCAGATAGTGGTTTGTCACAAATGAACCAAATGAACCACATCAGCCCATGGACTCAACTTATGCCAAAAAATAGTTTTGCTCAGATGAGACGCATCAGAAACAAGAATCATGTCCTATGGAATGACCAATTTCCCTGCTTTTAACGGGAAAACAATTACTTGCGTTTGCATGTGTTAGTGGTGGGTGCCATTGGCCTGGAAGGACAGGCTCGCCTTTTCACGAATATCCACTATCCCTATTTGTTGATGATTCGTGAAAACATGCCCGTGATGCAGTCGCGATTGCGAAATAATATTTTGTTCTAGCAAAACAATTAAATGGAGTTTTTTCACACATAATTTGATTAGGAAGATGATTTGCATGCTAATGTGTTTGCAGTGATGTCCTAAATATGTGGAAACTACCAGAAACAAATGACCGAGTGTGTAATGGTTAGTTCTCCAGAACCCCTGCACTGAGGTGCTTCAGCTAGGCGCCCACACATCCCAGTTCAGATCGGTGACCTTGACGATATATTTCAGACCATCTAAAGATATCTAATCTACTTGAAATGATCACAAGTTTAGCAAGCATACTCTTCTCCATACATGCTATATATAGAAATGGGGGATAATCTGTTTATCGTACTAATCACTAAGTCCAAGGTAATACTTGGAATATATCTTGGAAAATTTCAATTTCTTCACAAAAAAAACTATATTAATTTCTGTTTCACTGTCATGTCTTCGGGTCATTCAATAATCTTAGGCTATATTAGATCTATACAGTGATCTTGTTACTGGCCAATACGACGTTGTCTTTTGTTTGTTGACATGGTGACATATGGTTAACACTATGAATGACGATGCTGAAAAAATATGTGACACTACTTCTTGTCAATACAGCGATATCAAACCTGTGATCAAACATCTTTTATTTATTGCAAGCAAACGGTACACCCGGTAGGTGTTAATAAGCCGTATGCAATGAAACGAACTATTGGTTTTGTTACATGTCCTCTGTACATGGCAAACTTATGCTAATACCAAAACACCTGCGTTCAAGATTCAGATCAGATTTAATGGCGGACGGATACATGCTAAGGGAGGTAACTCCAAGGTTGGGATGCCGCTGAGTACCACTAACAAACAGGTGTCACCTTTGTATTGTGTATTTCATAGGTTTCACCTACTTGGTTGTCAGTCCAGATTTGAAAATAAAATAATCTGAAGATGTCGTTTTCTCGTCATACACACGAAAAAAATAAGCTGAGGATCCTCCTTAGGGAATGGCGGTTCTGAATGCCCCAGACATGACTTGAACCATTTAGGAAATATTCATAGTTTTGATCTGATCATACATGAGTAGACGTGTAGGCCTTTTCCTTCATCTGCTTCGGATTTAGTATTTGAAAGAACCTTCATAATATCAAGAGCCGTTAAACATTTTGCTTTAAGATTAATGATATGTAGGATAAAAGATAATTTATAGTAAAATGCTGTATAAATGCAGTTTGCGTTTGTTACGAAAAAGAACACATAATCTTTTGGCTTTGGAAACCTTAGTACCGTTTTCCAGTGACCAGCTGTGTACTTATGAAGGCAATGCTGCAGTTCCATGTTGGTACCACGAACTGTAGACATTTTTCTATATCAAAGAAGAGAGAAACTACATGCTGCTTTTAAGAATGAATGACCATCATCTTACTATGTAATATCAACAGTTCTCAGCCAGTGTCTAAGAAAACCCTGTATATCTATGATGTAGTGATTTGATGCCAGGTAGCACACGAGACAACCGTTTACCATACGTCCCAAGGTCTTGCAAACACATTAAAACATTAAAACAATAGGTTTTGGTACTTGAATAACCATTGTCTCAAGCCAAGAAGTGGGGAATTCCCTGTTTCGAGATATTAGTGAATACCTAATGGGATTTCTGGGGTAGATCAACAGGCGCTGATGCTGAGTCATGAGCCTTCTCAAGAGCTTCTTGTAATTCGCTCAGAAAATGGACAAGTCGCAGATAGGCCCGGAGCAGAGTATCTACTGGTTGCTGGGTGCAAGTAAGATTACAATTATTAAATGAGCAAAGATGCTTGTTATGAAGAAAGTCCTCTTGCACCTGACCTTTATCAGAACTCCACCCATAAAGGAGTCTGTCCGTTTATATCTCCAACGAGTATGAAGAACTTTGGTTGTTGGTCAGTCAAAATTGTTGGTCAAAATCCTATATATTAAGTGTTGGTGATGGGGGAACATTTAACAAACACAGTGCTCTATCGATATGGAGAGTTACATTCAGTGTTTTACAATACTTTCTGCAAGGACATATCAGGTGTTCGATTATCTTCTACAATTTTCTCTACACTATTAAAAAGTAGGGGTCATTCCATGTTAGGGTGATATTATTTGAGAACCAAGTTGTATGATTGTATGTGTATTTAGAAAACGATTATTCCATTGAGAGCGTGTTAAGAATTTCGTGCAGACACCTATTGCCTTGCAAACGTTTTTCATTATATGCACGTAAACATGGTCGGGGTAAAATTCGAAAAATATTGTGAAACGTGTCAGTAGAATTCGAAAAAGTTTGGGGCAATTGTGACTGGCAATACACCTCCACATAGTATTCATGGAATTATCACTAAGCAGTTCTACCGTGACAAGATCCTCCATGCAAACGTCCCGTGTTGACAATAGAGTAGTTGGGTCCTATTACTACTGCAGTTTAAACGGTTCGTTAACTGTTTCTGCTGCGTTTCAACAGTTGTGTAAGTTTATTACTTGTCAGTCAATGTTTCCACATATTACAAACTGATACATGTCCCAACGACATCACTAATCCATTTGTCTGTTTCATGTATGTTTTGCATATCGATGATTTGGATATGATTGGATGCTTGGTTGATGGATCTTGCTTTTCTTATTTTGTTTGATAAAAATGCATTAAGTGTAGGTTATTGATATATAAATGTTTAAGCAAGAATTGCCCAATTAAATCAACGGACGGTGACAATGACGCATTGGCGCAATAAACAGATATTGATAATATAGAACCATTCTTCTCGTTTCCCACCTATATGGTTTTGAATACTATGAGATTATACATACTTTACACGCTTGTTTTCATAAACACTGTATCCCCGTAGCCTGGTCATGCCATATGGTCCCTGTGCTAAATCTTATAATGAAAGGGGCGGTGAGGTAGCCAAGTGGCTAAAGCGTTGGCCTGTCACGCCGACGACCCGGGTTCGATTCCCCACATGGGTACAATGTGTGAAGCCCATTTCTGGTGTCCCCGCCTTGATATTGCTGTAATGTTTCTACACGTGGCCTCAAACCATACTCACTCAGTCACTGTAATGAATTGCTTAGGTACCGCCAATGATTGCTGTCAGCAGTCAAAACAAATGGCAGGCATTTCAGACTTCTCGGGGACCAAACCAAATATGTTGTAATTAAATGTTTATAAAACAGAAATGCATATGCTTCTATGACTCGTATGTCCCAAGATACTATCAGAACACTTTTACTAAAGGACCAGTAATTTGCATTGTTGATCAAAATTAGTCGTTTTAAAGATTACAGCACCGACCCATTCAAACAAAACTGTCTCATGTCATGCGAAGGAAAAGGACGAAAAGGATTGCAGACGAGGCACTAATGGTCAGAAAGCTACAACCTTTTAAGGAACAGACCAAGAATGTCAATTATGCTAATTAGATGTTTAGATTGAACCAGCAGCTGGGCATTTCGCTCTGAAACTGAATTGTTGTGGACCCATAGACGGACTTGGTTCTGAATTGAAATCATGGCTCCCACAGCATCAAGTTTTAGAGGTGGATACTAGAACGCTCATTCTTTCCTGACGAAAGTCGATTAAAGCTCTTCAGTCATAGGTCCGTATTCATCGTCAACGGGAGAGCGTGGGAACGTTGCTGCATTGTGAACATCGTGCCATTTGGTGATGGTAGCATCCTGGTTTGGAGTGGTATCTGTGGCCAGCAGAAGACGGATCTCGTAGTTTTAAACAAAATTCGTACAACACAAGGATGGGGTCATTCTTCCAGTTCCTCTTCTTCCATACAAGCAACAAAACCCTCGTAAGATATTGTAGTAAGACAACGCCAAAACAACTCGCTCAACCCACATGAGTTTACCCCATACGATATATATGACTCACCGCTGAATGATTTAAAGGAAACTTAAAAACTTACACATTTTAACGCTATTAAAATATTTCAAAACCGGATAAACAAACTGAATGTCGTGTCTTGTAATTTCATTCAACCCAAAAATCTATCTATGTGCTGTACACAAACATCACTTAATCGCAAAATAACACCCACATTGATATCAACTAAACATTATATCATCAGGCAAATCAATTAATTCGGTTCAATTAACTGTCTGGAACTAATCGACCTCTAAAGGGCTTCTAAGCTCTCAAAATGGCAACCTAATCGACATGTAAGATTCCTTAAAACTGTGTTCAATATGTTTTCTTTACATTGAGAGAATGAAATAGTTTAAAAAAACGTATCAGGAACTATACTCTATTAGTGCAGGGGGCGGACATGGCATGGATCAATAGGCAGTTGCATATTGGGATTGGGATGTCGATATGCACTTAACATGTATGCATTCTTTCAAAGACGAGTTGAGGGGACGTTTAGACTGACGTTAGAGAAAGTTCCATTGGAAGATTGGAAGTCTGTATGTGCTGATGTTTCAGGGACTGTTGATAACCTATCTGCTGGAGATCCTACAGTTACCGACAGTATCTCACAGGTATTGTTAACATGATGTCTGA
The DNA here is from genome assembly GCF_003918875.1 of Haliotis rubra. Classification (NCBI taxonomy): domain Eukaryota; kingdom Metazoa; phylum Mollusca; class Gastropoda; order Lepetellida; family Haliotidae; genus Haliotis; species Haliotis rubra. The sequence goes on from NW_025765447.1 coordinate 214,805, forward strand.
ATCGTTTCTCCAGCAGTTGTTCTGCCTAATGGTTATGGTATCAGCTGAAAATCGCCAAGAGTTGTATTCTGTTGTACGTGGATATCGTTTAACCAATCCACCTATGTTGACCGTGCACTACACCCCTGACAAATGGTCCGCAGCATGGTGCCTCCAGCAGTGTCTGGCGTCATCGTGCGCAAGTGCTTCGTTCAGTCAGACTGAGGGTACTTGCGAACTCCACAGCCTGAAGTTATACGGTGGTAACGCAACATTTGAGGAAAGCGACGATTGGGTTTACATGGAGCCCAGCTCAGGTACGATTTTTTCTGCAATGTTTGACTATATGAAGATTCGGGTTAGAATGTTCTTCAACAACCCATGCTTGTCGTGAGAGGTGACTAACGGGATCGGGTGGTCAGGCTCGCTGACTTGGTAGAACAGTCATCGTATCCAAATTGCCTAGATCGATATTCCTGCTGTTGATCACTGGATTGTCTGGACAAGACTTGATATATTGCTGAGTGCGGCATCAAACCACAAACAAACATATCATTGTTACACCACTTTTCTTGCAAAGGATTCGACTTTACAACCATTCTCTAAATCACATAGAAAAGCTAAAGCAGACATAAATGAAAAGCAAATGGAACATTCTAAATTGAAATTCAGATATTTCAGTCGTTGACGATCTACAGCCTTTCATATATTGCATTAGTCTATAGTGGTTGATTTACATGCTAGTTAAAAATTAAAAACATCTGGATACAATGACCCTGCATCTGTGAAGTCAGCTTTCCTGGCCATCCCACCCTGTTCATCACCTCTTACGTCAAGCTTGAGTTGCTGACTTAAAATCCCACCAATGATGAAATCGCTATTTGAGCATGAGCTCCGTACTGAGCTTTCAGAGTTGCGTGACATCAGCAATTTTGATCGACCTAGCCACTGTATGAGCCACTACTCAGTTATTTCAAAATGTTAAGAAATTGTCACCGGAGGTTAAATCCCAGCTTATAACGATGCAGCGCCTTTCGCACCTCCGTATGTACGTCACTGCTCGACTTCCATTCTTTGTCTATGTGCTCAGTATGGTGCCGCTGGAGAATCTGATCTTGTTCTCTGTAAATTGTATTCACTCGTGTTTTGTTCAGGTGCTGTCTGGCACCCATGAAGGGCCACCTCCTCGTGGTGGGTGCTGGGTCACGCTAAGCGCCCTTCGACCCCCCGTTGTGGACCCGGGGGGATATTTGGTCCACCAACCCGTTTGCCGTGGGTTGCGCCCATGTGTCGGTGGAGGACGGGAGGCTGGTGGTTGAGGGCACTGGTTCCAGGAACAGTGTTCCTTTGCCCAATACACCACTTCGCCCGTTACTTCACCTAGACGGGTGGTTGAACTGGCCCGGTTCAACCAATCGGCTGGTCACGCCAAGCCCTGTGTGAACTACAATTGGGAATTGTTACACAAAATTTTGGGATTTCTATAATGATATTTTTCAGTTTTGGCCAATTTTTGATCTCATAATTTCAAATACACTATTTCATGTATGTTTTTGCCTAGAGTCGTATGCCCAGAAGGCGGTGGCTCATGGGCCAATCTGGTGGAAGAATAAATCTTTTACTTTCTTCTGCTGGAGTATATCATCCGAGTATCCTTGGTGCTGCAAGTTGGAAACCCATTTGTTTTTAGCATTGTCTTCATGATACTCCATGGTGGTTGGGGAGCTCGGATGATGAACCTTTAAACACTAACCATGGCTAACGAAACCCCTATTACCAAAAAGAAACGTCCTCTTGACACAGATCCTGAGGTTAATGACCAACGACCGTCCACGTCTATTGAATACTGGCCACGTTTTATAGTGCTTGAGACTGTTGACAAGTCTCCTTTAAAACTGAACCCTTTTGCTGTTTCAAAAGGCATACAAGGCATTGCAGGAGATGTAAAACAGGTCAAACGTTTGCGGACAGGTTCTCTACTTGTTGAATGCAGTAAGAGACATCAGGCACACAACCTTCTGTCAACTAAATCTTTTGTCGGCATTCCCGTATCAGTTTCGGCTCACCGAACGCTTAACACCAGCAAGGGTATTGTGAGAGACCGAGACCGACTGTTTGCTGATATGCTAGAAATTGATATTGCATCAGAGCTGAAGGAACAAGGTGTGCTATACGTGAAACGTTTCACTGTCCGAAAAAACAATGAGATCCAACAAACGAACACCTATTTGTTTTCATTCTCCACTCCAACTGCTCCTACTTCCATAAAGGCTGGTTACTGTCAAATCAAAGTGGATACGTACATTCCGAATCCACTGAGATGTTTCAAGTGCCAGAAATATGGCCATGGTGTAAATACTTGCACATTGTCTGTTGTGTGTGCTCACTGTGGTGAGAAGACACACACGACAGAAGATTGTGCAAGTAATTATAAAAAATGCACAAATTGTTCTGGAGACCATTCCTCTTTCTCTAAAGACTGCCCAATTTGGAAGCTACAGATGGAGATAAATAAGATCAAATTCACTCAAAATATTAGTTTTGCCGAAGCCAAACAGCTTGTCCAAAGATCTGAATTAAAAGAAACGTATGCCTCCAAAACCAGGACTCCATCTGAGGCAACACTTAAAGTAACTACATCATCTTCAAGCTGCCAAACAAATTTGACTTGGGTGAAAAGCACTTCTCCACAGATTTTCTCCACTGCAATATCGATTCAAACAGTAGAATCACTTCCTGACAGGTCCGACAGTCAACCAGAGCCAGATCATGATCATGGTACATCATCTCAGTCTACCACAAGGTCTCAATCGCAAGCTCATGTACATCACATTACTAAAGGGAAGAATAAACCTAAGCCTGATTATTCGAAAAAACAAAGTGGCAGAACCCCAAAAGGGTCTGAAAATAAAATTAACCTTTACAACAAATATGGATCACTTGAGGACATGGACGTGTCCGAAAATGTCCATTCTAGGGCACAAAGCTTGTCGCCCTCCAAAACAGTGCGGGGTAGATCCCCAATAAATCCCCCGAAAAGATAGTTTATTCCAACAACATCGTACAGTGGAATTGCAGAGGACTACGGCATAATTACAATGAGTTACAGTTATTAGTCCAGGATTGTATGCCGTCAGCATTTTGTCTGCAAGAGACATATTTAAAGCAGACTGATTCTTTTGACCTACGTCATTTCAATGCCTATCATTATTTCTCACCTCCAGGTGACAGGGCCACTGGAGGATCTTCAATCCTAGTCAAACAGTCTGTTATCCATAGCCCTATTACACTTTCTTCTAATCTTCAAGCAGTTGCAGTGCGACTCACTTTACGCGGTTGCATTTACATTATGCTCTTTGTATATATCACCGTCTTCAGTCATTCAGAAGACTGATCTTCAAACTCTCTATGACCAACTACCAAAACCCTGTATTATTATGGGGGACTTAAATGGCCACAACCCACTTTGGGGTGGTACAACTACTAATGCTAAAGGTAAACTGTTAGAAGAGTTCTGTTCAGATAATGATTTATGCATATACAATGACGGTTCCAACACCTATTTACATCCTGGCACTGGAAGTTATTCGGCGCTTGATTTATCAATCACCGATTCAAATCTACTGAATGAATTTGAATGGTCAGTTCACGATGACCTCTGCGGAAGTGACCATTTCCCTACAATTCTTACATCCGTTAACCCATCTGATATTACCCCATCTTCAAGATGGAATTTTAAGAAGGCTAACTGGCCTTTCTATCAAGCTCTGTGTTGTAACAGACTTAAACCTGAACATTTTATAGAAAGTCCTGATCCTATAAAGGCTTTCTCTGATGAACTAATTAACATTGCTGATGAGTGTATCCCCAAATCCTCTGCAATTCCACACATACGAAAACCATGGTTCAACAATGAGTGCAAACAGGCTAGGAAGGCACGGAAGAAAGCTGAAAATTATTTCCGTCGCCATCCTATGGTCCATAATTTGAATACATTTAAAATTTTAAATGCTAAGGCACGGCGTACCTTCAAGCAAAATAAACGTCAATCCTGGCGAACTTATGTATCAAAAATAAATTCACGAACGCCGATATCAAAAGTATGGAATATGATCCAGAAAATAAAAGGTAAGGGTTCTAAATCTAGCATTCAGCATCTTAAAGATGGAGACGAATTATTAACTAGTAAATCTGATATTGCAAATAAACTTGGAGAAACTTTGGCCAAACACTCTTCCTCGTCGAATTATTTACCTGAATTCCAAAATTATAAAAAACACCAGGAAAAGAAAACTTTTAATTTCAATTCAGATAAAAGGGAAGATTACAATGAACTGTTTTCTATTCATGAGCTTCATACTGCTCTTGATCAAGCTCATGATACGGCTACAGGTGCTGATAACATACATTATCAGCTCCTGAAACACTTACCGGATTCATGCTTAGAAACTCTTTTAAACATTTTTGATGATATTTGGACTTCTGGACAATTTCCTTCTTCATGGCGCGATGCTATTATTGTCCCCATCCCTAAACCTGGACGTGATCATACTGATCCTTCGAATTATCGACCAATCTCATTAACTAGCTGCGTTTGCAAGACCATGGAGCGCATGATAAATAATCGACTTGTGTGGTACCTGGAAACTAATAACCTCATAACAGACATTCAATGTGGTTTCCGTAAAAACAGAAGTACTATCGATCATTTAGTGCGTTTAGAATCTTTTGTTAAAAATGCCATTATTAAAAACAACATGCAGTGTCGATCTTTTTCGATTTAGAAAAAGCATATGACACCACATGGAAACATGGTATTTTAAGAGATTTACACGATTTTGGATTGAGAGGCCGTTTGCCTCTTTTTATATCACAGTTTTTAACGGACAGGCAATTTCAAGTTCGCGTGGGTTCTACCCTGTCTGATTGTTACAATCAGGATCAGGGTGTCCCACAAGGCAGTATTTTGTCTGTCACACTCTTTAGTATTAAAATAAATAGTCTTTCAAAGGTTTTAAGTGATTCAATCGATGGATCTCTTTTCGTGGATGATTTTAATATTTCTTGCCGTGGTAAAAACATGCGAACTATTGAGAGACAATTACAAATTTGTCTAAACAAAATTCATAAATGGTGTCTTGAAAACGGGTTTAAATTTTCGAAATCCAAAACCAATTGTCTCCATTTTTGTAGGAAATACAAACCCCATAAAGATCCTGAATTATCATTAAATGGCACACCCATCAAAGTTGTCAAGGAAGCTAAATTCCTTGGTCTCATCTTTGATTCGCATTTAACCTTTCTGCCACATATCAAACATCTAAAAGCCAAATGCCTGAAGGCACTCGACTTGTTGAAAGTCGTTTCCAGTTCAAAGTGGGGAGGGGACCAAACCACCCTCCTTCATTTGTATAGATCACTGGTCCGATCGAAACTTGATTACGGCTCTATCGTATATGGTGGGGCCTGTAAAAGCAACCTCAAACTACTTGATTCTATCCATCACCAGGGTCTAAGACTTTGTCTTGGGTCTTTCAGAACCTCTCCCATTGACAGTCTCTACGTTGAGGCCGATGAGCCATCTTTAAAACTTCGCCGTATCAAATTGTCCTTACAATATATCACAAAGTTATATTCTACTGAATCCAATCCTGCTCACACTTGCGTTTTTAATCCTCTTTATGAGGATTTGTATAATAAAAAACCTTCACTTGTCCCACCTCTTGGGATAAGAATCCAACAATATATCTCTGCTGCTGGCATTGAGTTGGAGAATATATCTCCTTCCCATCTTCTTTCTTCTCCTCCTTGGCAATTAGTGAGGCCACAAGTTGACCTAACACTAACAAAGTTTAAAAAATCCGAAACTAACGAATTACAGTATAAACAAGAATATAATCAATTAAAGAATAAATATAATACATACAAATCCTTATTTACAGATGGGTCCAAGGATGGTGGCGCGGTGGCTTGTGCCACTGTCATTGGATCCAGAACAATCTCCTCTCGTTTACCAGATAACAGCTCTATTTTTACAGCAGAAGCAAACGCCATCTTAACAGCTTTAAAATATGTTCAAAAACACCCTAAATATCAACAATATATCGTCTTTTCTGACTCACTTTCTTGCCTTCAGGCTATTAGAAATATTTCTTGTAAACATCCACTTTTATTAGAAATTATTGAATTGTATAATGAGCTTGCTACTGGCCAATGCGACATCGTCTTTTGTTGGTTACCCAGCCACGTTGGCATTTCTGGGAACACAATGGCTGATCTTGCTGCTAAGGCAGCACTCAACAAATCTGTGACACCACTTCTGATCCCATACTCTGATTACAAAGCTTGCATTAGAACTTACATCCGTGATCTGATGCAAAAGAAGTGGGACACCCAAGTAGGTATCAATAAATTACATGAAATAAAACCCTATATCGGTTACACTTATTTGGGTTGTCAGTCCAGATTTGAGGAGGTCATCATGCGACGATGTCGCATTGGCCACACTAGATACACTCATGCGTACCTATTGAAAGGCGAGGATCCTCCGTTTTGTATCCCCTGTGATGAGAGAACCACGGTTAAGCATGTCCTGCTTGACTGTGTTGAATTCTCCATCATAAGGGATAAATATTTTAATGTTAAAACTGTTAAGGATCTTTTTAGTACTGTTCATGTTCATTTAATTCTTGCTTTTTTAAAAGAAATTGATTTAATTAATGAATTTTGATAAATATGTTCTGTACATATATGTATTTTAATTATTGGTAGATTTGATTAGTAACTTAGATTGTTAGTGGCTGTACCCTCAAAGGGGGTTGAAGTATTGTAAAATTATTGTCCTCCTGAGAGGGTACGTAAGTCCCAAAACATTTCAAGTACATTTAGGTATACCAGGTGTTTTAATCGTAGTATTTTTGTCATTTTAATGTATGGCTAATTATCGGTATAAACGCCAATGGCTGAAGGGATGGTGTAAATCCAGCTAGGGTCCATGCAGGTAGCAAAGGTAATGTAAGTCCCCATGGGCCTTAGTATGGTGATCTACCTTCAGTTGGTGGCGATCTATAGCCCATTTTTACATTGTATTGTCTTCTTTGATTGGAATATTTTAGCTTTGTTCGCTAGTTTTATATTCATATCTGTGATTATCTAGTATTTTTACTTTCCTTCGTAGGCAGGTTTTTATAATATCTATATATATTCTATTTCAATGTCCAATGTTCTCGTCACGATATGGCTGAAATATTGCCGATGTGACGTTAAATTTTAACTCACTCACTCACTCAGGTGCTGTCTACTATGTACACGTAAAGTATTCATCAGAGGTTAGCTTTGATTTTGGTTTTATCTACTGTTAATGTTGAAAGTCCTCGTGTATTCATAGTTTTATCAACGAGTCTTGATATATTTCACATTAACAGATACATGGGTGAGATTCTTTTTATCTTCCAAAAATAGTTCATGAAACATTTTCTATTTGGAAGCAGTCATAAGCAGTGTCTTGGATGTAAACAATGCTGATGAGCAGCTTCAGGAGTACAGAGATGAGTGATAGCAATAGGTCCTGGAAGAGGGGACGTTGGATAGCCTAGTGGTTCGCTCGTCACGCCGAAGACCCGGGTTTGATTCCAAACATGGTTACCAATTCCTGGTGTCTCACGCCGTGATATTTCTGTGATATTACTAAAAGCGGAGTAAAACGGTACTCTCTCAGTCCTCGAAGAGAGTATTTGACTTCACTCCAAGGATATCTCCTATGAAACCAAAGTTTAGATGATAAATGTTTTTTCCATTAATACTCAAGCATTGCGCAGCTGTATTATGAGGCTCTTGTCATATTGGTTTTACATGATCTTACAGATGTGTTGACCTGGGACGGCTGGACAGTGGTGTTTCGGGGCCAGAAAGACACAGGGACGTCCATCTACTCAGCATGGTTGAACGACAACCTCTATCACGACCACCCTCTTCTACCACCTCGACTGAGACCTGGCTGTTTCTCACCTGACACATCTCGTCCATGTGAGGATCATTTCAGAAGCAAGATTATGTCTACATGGGAAACAGCTGGTATACAGCTGGTACGTACAGGTCTAGTCCGTCTACATACAAAAACATGTTATGCTCTATTTCTATATCATTTTTGTTTTTATCGGGGGAGTTCAAACCGGTATACCCACACTGTCCGAATAAGCCACCTATTTCCCCATCACACAGACAGCGATGGAACCCACTGAGTCACCTCGGCTTCCGCTGTTGCTGTTACTAGAACCTGTATGGTAACATGGTGCTGTCACCACTTTCTAAAAAGCATTGTGTATTCGCATACAAAGAAACGCATAGGCCAAAAATAAGGAAATGCTTTAAATGTATTTAAGTGCACAAACGTCGATTAAGCTTGAACATAGATCAAGGAAATTCGACATACGGATTGACATTGTTGTGATTGTCAACATTGATTCAGTTCACTCACCGCACGCTGATGGACACAAGGGGGCGTTCAGGTCAATACCTGGTGATACCACCCTTGCAACCGTCACTGCTCGACACTGTCTTGGAAGGGATTGCACATTCTTCGCCATTCCTCCTGCAACGCGTTGGCAAGTTCTGCAAGCGTCTAAGGACGATGGTGACGTTAACGGACGCGTCAATCAAGTTTGTCCCCTAGATGCTCGATCGGGTTCAGGTCAAGCGATTTTGAAGGCCAGGGAAGGACATTGACGTTTGCATCGGCGAGACAGGCACTGTTACACGAGTTGTGTAGGGTCGAGCGTTGTTGAAACAGCTCCCTCTTGTGGCGGTTGGGAGGAGGTGAGGTTGATGTAGCGACTTGCTGTAAGATAGCCTTGAACCACCACTAGCTCTGACCTCCCCGTGTAGGACATGGCTCCTCACACCATGACGTAAACTCCACCAAATATGTCCACCTGTCGAACGCAGTTCGGCGCAAATCGTTCGTGTTGACGTGGACACGTTGTCTCCCATCCCGTCGTTGCAGGAGGAAACGCGATTCATCGTTGAACCGAACGTGTTCCATGCGTTTCCCAGGTTCCATGCCTGTACCCTGTTGCACCATTGGGCACGTCGTTGTCCGTGTAGGCGTGTCAGGACAGGTCCAACTTTTGGTTGATATGCTCGAATTTAAACTTCTCTCAGACGATTTCTGATGGTTTGGTCGTAAATTCTTGTAAGACCAGGCACCAGCCCTGCAGTGTCCGTTTCTGCAGCAAAACTGTGACAAAGGTGTAACACCCAGATGAATCGGTCCAAAGCAGGAGTGGTCACTCTTGGTCTTCCACTTTTGGGACGATCTTGGGCCGAATTGATCGGATAATTGATGTCATAATCGAGATATGGTGCTGAGGAGGACGTTGAATTGTTTTGCAACCGCAGACTGGGACTCCCCTCCTTCCAAACATCCTTCCTTTCAGTCCGGAGCATTCAATCTTGACATTTCTGATGTTCGTAAATTTCGTAATGAAATGATGACTTTGGTTTGGCCTTTCAATCTTTAATCTTTATTCCGGTACTCAAACGGCCTCGGGCCTATTACACTATATACATTGCTTTATACACGTTCAAGGAACAATGAGACCGCCTCCGTGGTGTAGTGGTTAGAGCGTCCGCCCGGAGAGCGGAAGGTCGCGAGTTCGATCTCCGACCGCGTCATACCAAAAGACGTTAAAATATGGTACTTGTTGGTCCCTGCCAAGCGCTCGGCATTAATGGGTACAACAAGGACTTGTCGGCTCGGAGTCAGTATAATGTGTCTAAGTGGGGTATTCATGCTTAACTGCGGCCTGGTATCTCAGTGGGCTAGCACTATAAAACCAGCTTCAGTCTGGGCTAGTACAAGCAGCCGCACATACACATACACACATGCACATCGTCATATGAGCGAAATATTCTCAAGAACGACGTTAAACCCAATTTCACCTCACCTCAAGGAGCAATTCGCTTTCATGTGCAAATGCGTAGAAAATATATATGGACAGGTTTTCAATTTCTTTAGTATTTGAACTGTTTAGCAGTAGTGAAAACTTAACCCTTTTTGGATGGACATAATATTTTTCTCTTAGATATTTGCTCGAAGGTTAATGTAATTAAGACATAAAGAAGAAAATGATGCTCGTCTTCAATTGCATTTGAATTACATAATTGACAAGTTCTATGTTCTCTATACGTATTTACATATCTACCTTTCTCAATTAAAAGTTCATGAGATGAGCATCGGAATCGTGTTAAACTTACGCTATACCTTTTTCAGTCTAAGTAAACTTAGGCTCAGTATTATTCGTTACACTGTTGTACTGAGTCTAACAAAACCTTGTGGAAGGTCGCGTCAGGTAACCTTTGAGCGACCTATGACCGTCCAATCGAACGTGGGAGGGCCGCGCGGTTATAACCAATCAGACAACGGCTACTATTTAGGATTCGGCGGGACTTACAAAATGGATTTTCACTTCTCCGGTCGCCAACAGTGATCTCACAACAAATGAAAACCCGCATAAAACACAGATATATGACCTGCAGAATATATGCTTTTGGATTTCTGTTGACATGGTTATCATTAGCTAATATTTCCGCAAGCTGACATCCTTGAATGCTGACAAAACGCTATGTTCAGCGACTGTTTACTCACTGTTGTTACTCACTCGGAAGTGATCGTACGGAAAATAGAATTGGGAATCGGGTACAAATCTTTTTCGAGATAAAATTTCAAAAGGTATGTGCGAATGTCAGCTGTCGCGATTTGGTAAGCTGTGTTCTGATTGGTCAATTGAAAATGTTACCTGACGCACCTTCTACTAGGGTTTGTTAGACTCAGTATGGCAGTGTAACGAATAATACTGAGCCTAAGTTTACTTAGACTGTACCTTTTTACATTTAAACATGATATATAGAATTCGGTATGGATATTGTTTGTAAACATTAGGTACTTGTCACATTTGCTTGAAGTAGATAATTTTTCTTGACAGTTTTGAAAATACATATCTTTTAGTCTTTGAGTAAATGATTTGATGAATTCCGGATATATTCCAATTCTTGGTTATGCCAAATATCTCCAAATCCAGTAGAAAATAATAATTGTTTTATATCAGTCACCCAGTATTTGTGTCCATTTCTATCACATAAAAGCATCATATTATAACATTTCTTTGGTAAGCGATAGGTTGGCATGTGTAATAACTTTATCCAATACCGAATTACATTACAATAAGAGTGTATATATAAAGGAACCCTGCCACATTCTCCATAGATCATGATATATGGAGTGTTTTGTTTAACACCCAAAAACATTTTACAGGCATACAAATGTACCATTGCTAATTTTCCAAGTGTATGTAATCAACAAATGTCTGCGCCAATAGAATAGGAAATCTGTTTACAACAAATATTTTGAAAAATGAATTCATACTGAGATCACCAAGAAATATGTATTTGTGTTAGGATTCCTAGAAGTACTTTCTGTGCCTGCAATGCTGCATAGTTTGCATACAATGACCATGATAATTGATTAGTGAAGTATACACCAAGATATTTGTAAGATTTTGTAGTTTCAAGTTTAGAATCTTTATAATACCATTTTTCGTTTTTTCCTAATTTTCTACCATTTCTAAATACCACTACTTTTGTTTTATCCAAACTGTCAGCTTTGACTGCTCACAAAGTTTTCCAGTTCATATATTTGCCTTTGCAGGCCAATAATAGTGCTTGATATTAAGACAATGTCATCAGCACAAAGCAACAGAAATAGTTGGAAGATATCCGGATGTAATTGTACGCCGTGTGTACAATTATTCTCTATCTGTGTGGCCAATTCATTTATGAAAAAAGAAAATAAGAAAGGGATCAATACACAGCCTTGTCCGACTCCTACCTACTTGTATGTCAAAGGTTTCTGATATTACATTATTATTTCTGATACAAGCTTTAACATTCTGATATATTATTTGTCTTAAGAGATTATTCATTTTAGGGCTTAGTCCACTTGTGTTTAGAAGAAAGGTTTGGCCTTTCATAGTTGAAGTCTCTACTCATGTTTCCGACACATTGCAATTGCATTACGCGGAAAACGTTTTCTGCCCGCTCTTTTCATGTATCGCTTTCATTTTTAGGACAAACGTTTATAAACACATTTTAGGATGCGTTTGCACGCAAGACACACCAACCATGATACAAACATAGGAATTGTCTTAATGATGATTGCTGTCAAAACGTATGGAAATGAACAAAATGTTAGGTTTGTGCATAATTGAAATTCAATTTCGGTTTCCTGTGGAGTAGTAGTTTTTTTTCCAATTGAAAAAAAGTGTTTAATTGTTTATTTTCATCTATGAAGTAGTCGTGACAGAGTTATCTCCCTTTCGTTTTGTTTACAGCAGGCATCGTCTCCTTGATTTATCATAATGGATCACACTGTTTTCCCGTCCTGTCTGTAATAAATCAGATCACAAAACTCGTGGATATTGAATGTGGAAAATATTCCAACTCAATGTTTTTAAACGTTTGAAAATATATCGTTGAATATTTTTCATAGTCAAAACCCACTCGTTTTGTAATCTCTACATGTATGTTCATCATCTCATGAATTTATACTGAGAGAAACAAATAAAATATCACGGGAAAATGCAAGCGTCCCTTTATAATATTCCAGTTTTCATCACCACAGCGCTATTCAGAGCTGGTGGTGAAAACTGGAAAATATTACAGGAACGTTTGAATTTTTTCTGTGATCCCGTATTACTTTCTCTCAGTATATTGCCCACATACAGACACACACTGTGAGTTTTATGTTGTTGTTCAGCGTAGTAGCAATAAGACTACGGCAACCCAGTGGAAGAATCAAGCGTGTCTGCTTGAATGCGTGCATCTGTGTTATCATCTCACAAAGTTATCATACTATAATGGCTTCTCTTTCAGGTGAAAGTGTTACTGATGAAGAACAGTCAAGTTCGGAATGAAATTATCTTCGATGGAACCGGCACAACCAAGATGTCCTGGTTTACACCAACCAGGGTGATCAATTCAACATGGACGGATCTCACGACGTCAACCTTCAATGTTTTCAGAATCAGTGGGTATGTGTCAAATAATTACATATGATCAAGATTTGGAAATGAAATGAAGGGAATTGTAAATGAAATCAAATATTATGTTGAATAAAGGATTAAATTAAATCTTTTTATATAATATTCATAAAAATTCAGTTAAAGTCTCAATAAATGATACGGCAAAAGCAAACCGTTCACTGTGAAGAAAGGGTCAGTACCGAACTTCCGGGTTCCTAAATGCCCTTTCGTTCTTCATAAAAATAGTTCTTGTTCTGAGAGACTTAGGGTTTGTAAATACATTGTGAATTTAGGAAAGTGGTTTATTGCAATAAACGATATGTAGTTGTGACTGCTAGTAAATTTCAGCAGAACTGGTGTTCAGCAACCTATGCTTGTCGTGACCTTTGCTAGTCGGATCATCGGGATCAGATAGTCAGACTTGGTTGACACATGTCATCGGATCCCAATTGCATAGATCGATGCTCATGCTGCTGATCACAGGATTGTCTGGTTCAGACTCGAATATTTACACACCGCCGCCAAATAGCTGGAATGTTGCTGTGTACGGCGTTAAGCAACAAATAATTAATCAGTACCCGAGGAACATGGTTTCTTCACAGAGAGCCCACCACACACCGCCGCCAAATAGCTGGAATGTTGCTGTGTACGGCGTTAAGCAACAAATAATTAATCAGTACCCGAGGAACATGGTTTCTTCACAGAGAGCCCACCACACACCGCCGCCAAATAGCTGGAATATTGCATGGTTTCTTCACAGAGAGCCCAACACACGCCGCTTCCAGGTGAGCCACTCATACGCTTGGTGTCATGGCGATGTTTTATGGATGGTTGTCGTAGACGGAAATGACCACAGTAACATATGTTTCTGGGATAACCCGTCAGTCTTCCCCAAGCTGCTCTACACCATCATCAATCAGAAGGCGCCCATAGGGACGTTGACAGGTAATTCAGGACTGCAGGTGTACTGTCAAAACGTGTGACAGTGAGCATTGTTTTACGCCGCTTTAGCAATAGTTCAGCAATATCACGGCAGGAGATACCAGAAATGGGATTCACACGTTGTACTCATGTGGGGAATCGAACCTCGTCCTTTGGCGTGATGAGCGAACGCTTTAACCACTGGGCTACCCCTCCATCCCGGAAATACGTGTGTAGGCGCACGCATCCATATCACTTTAGTGCGTATATGGTCGATTCTTCAGTAAAATTGCACGTTGTGAATGTGTAACTGACTTAAATAAAACTAGTACTTGAGCCTTTCTCAGCAGAACTTTGCCCAATAGTGTTTTGACTGCAAGACAAATACCCAGTAGTTTTGCAACAATCTTATCAATATTATAAACTAAACAAGCGCCTTATCACTTATCAGTATTAGCCCGCTGATTTCATGTATTACTTATAGTGTGTTTGCAGTGAAAACGTACCGATGAATTTCACTTTAAACAAAACTGTAAATCAATAAAGTGAAATTAAGATTGCGAATCCTCATAATTTTACCTTGCCAATTGAACATTTTAAACTCAGAATTTTATTCATTTTGGGATAAAAGTTGTTTAACAAACGATCATAGTTTCAAATCGCTATTATTGGTTTGTATTACAAGACGGTAAGTGCAGTATTTGGAACAGTGAAACAAATGCACGTGCGGTACGTGAAGAGCGTTAACTTAGACCAACCCTTCTTGTTCTCGGTGTTTCATTTAATGAGCATACCCCCTTGTAATACAAATCAATAATAGCGAATTGAAACTATGATATTGGCAAACAAGGTTAGTTTCAACCATCATGTAGCTTTCATAGCATCAGTACAGACTTTCGATGTTTCTAATATACTCTCAAAAACAAAGAAACGCACCTATGTATTTTAACATATTTAATATGCTAACTAAAGAAGATAACACATGTAATTCAGGATCAGTTGCAGCCAACTTTCACAGTATAATAGATCAAATTCTGTTAACATGTATAGCTTATAAATACATGTAGTTCAATAAGTGGAGGCGTCCAGGCTTCCAAGTTGGGCGTTGTCTTCAGTATCTGTTGTGGCCATCGTGATTCCTCAGAACTGCACGTGCATATTGCGTACCACTCTTTGTTCTGGGCATTTCGATGCAAGTTGACGTGCATTAAAGTTTCCGGAGATGACGTTTTGCGCTGCGCATTCGATTCATGTCCATTTGGAATTTCATATATCAATATCACCCATGCGTTTCTTTTTTTGTGACAATATAAATATAGGGTTATCATACAAATTTTAGAAACAATGTGCCGTGGCAACCTATATAAGTCTGCAGGGCAACAGATAAGGGGCGTACAGGCGTAATGTACGCCTAAAAATCAATGAAGTACGACATAATATAACATTTCAAGCGTATCATGTACGCACATAAATACCTTTGTAAGTCTTACATTTATAAAGTTTCATAGCTGAAAAGTTGTTTAATATTAAAAATAACAAACCACATCACCAACTCGCTCCCACAAAAAACATGTAAGTACTCCTTCAAAATTCTCAGCACACCGCCACTTGCAATGTGAGGTGTAAGTACACCCGCACCCCAAAAGGTTATCTGGTGCCCTGTAAGTTATTTTCTTCTCTGAATGCTGCTTCCGAATCTTATCGATAATTAAATACCAAATATACGATAGATTGGTCCTAAATACGATATGCTTCTAGCAAGAAGCGATATGTGGGTTGGTTGTTAGGTCCGGGGACTTGGTTCATTGAGCGTCATCCTACTGTTACGTAATTGGTCGCTAATTGTGACTGCAACCGAAAGCCTCCCCTTTACTCAGGTATTAACATATTGCTGTCATATAAACAATCGCTTGTTGTCATCACTTTCAGTGATCCGTTCATATCATTTCATCACTACTTGACCCTTTTCGCCCAATGGAATCTGTGTCGACATGTACGCGAGGTTTAACAGTATAAAGATAAAAATACACGGTTATAACAGGGACTGATAGAGATACTTTTCTTTGTGTAGATGTGCGTCAGTTTACATTTCAAATAAACTCACACATGTTCAATACTCGTGTGTATTCAACAGCCCCATTCTGAATTTGAACGATGCCTAGTACACAGGTAAATTGTAGCGCAAATTGGGTTGCGCAACAAAGAGAAAATTACCAGTCTTCCCATATGCGAGCGAAGCGAGCAAAGGTTGGCTACGTGCTTCCCTCGCTTCGGTTCGAAAAATATTTTTAATATCAAAATAAAATATCGCCATCATCAAAGGTAGACACCCATTTCCTCGCAGAGTTGTGCTCTCAGATTTCCAATCTCATATTTAATAATTACTCACGTACAAAATATTTAATTCAATATTTTAAGCGCCACTCGTGGCATGTCAAATCGTTCTTTTTCTCTTTGTTGCGCACCCCTATTTGCGCTACAATTTGCCTGTGCCTAGTAGTTCCACTGCTGTAAAATGTTGCAGGTATCCATTCAACGTACGCTGCAGGTATTAACCATGCTTGCTTCTTTTCAGAGTTCGAGTACGGAGACATCATGGCGATTCTTGTTAAACAGGGAAACTAAGGTCACGAAACGTCTTTCCCAACAGTTGCTTGGTTCTAGATCTCTGGCCTCTACCTGGATGAAGAATGACAAGTCAACTGCTGATTTACCACAATGCCTTTACGCCTGGATGCAGAATTTCCTTTCCGACGCAAATTTTATAAGTTCTGAAAAGTGAACTTTGTGCGAAAATTACGTGCACGCTGCCCTGGATCTCCCCAAGACTGCAAAATTAGTTTAAATTACACAGAAATGTATAATATGAAATTTCTTAACGGATGGTATTAATTCAAGTGCAACTAATTGGGCAGTTTTAAAAAAAGGCACCGTTAAGTGTTGTGCGAAGTTTTGTTAACCGTTAAAAACTAGTTGTAAATTTCTCCGTTTTTTATCATATACAGTCAACTCCCGTTAATCCGACACTTGTGGTTGCAGATTAACATTTCGGATTAACGAGAATGTCGGATTAATGTATTTGTGTGAATATATCAATGTTTTCAATGACATGAACGTCATACTGTTGCAAAGTAATATAGTCAGCTTTACGTATAATTGTACATGGCAAAATGTAGATAATGAAGTTAGTTTTCTGAAAATATGCCTGAAAGATATCGTAACGTAAAATGTATATAACAAACTGTAAGCGACAGGATCGGATTATTGTGTTTACTCACATTCAACAATGTTGTACACGGGATTTTCGAGAGATCCTTCCTTGACATTCGTGACCAACTCGTGTTATTCCGGGACAAGCCGAATAGCGACTCGTGCCCCTCTGGAAGGATTTCATATTGGCGCATGAACATCAGAACTACTTTAAACAAGAACGATAACTCTATCCCTGTTTGATTCCAATGTTTCTAAAAATCACCGAAGCACATGTACATTGTATAGCTAGGTTGTTGTTTTTGTTTTTTTCCCACTTATTTATTTTAAATAAATAAACCTCTGTGATACAACTAAAAGAAGGAGAAAAACATATTTGTTAAAGACATATTCTAATGTAATTATTACCAGCTGTTCACCTTATATTTCCAATTATGTTAATTAATAGGGTTCTTAATAGGGTTTAATCATCACAAGTGGGAATTGTTTTATTGAATATACAAATAAAATAAACAAAATTCAGCTACATTAAATACCAAAGCAGATACTCAAAAATGACTTTAAAATCTTTCTCAAACTGAACATTCGTGTAACCTTGCTGTCACACCCCTGGTGGAATTTTAAATGAATTCGCTGAAAAAATATGAATTACCAAAAAACAGTCACACGAAAATATCCCCAGAGATATGAAATGTAAGCCCAATGTTAAAGATTAAGGTTGATTAGTTACATACAAATACGATATTATTGTTTTGAAACTGGGAGCGATTACAATTACATTTCCTAAAACTGGTCGAAGCGCACGTACAATCTCCATAACAAGCCCGCAAGATCGTCAGAAATACACTCAGTTGGACCCATGAGAGCAGTTATGTCAACAAACGCACGTGCGTGTATTTGAATCACTCGCATGATTCTTATTAAAAACTTCATAATAGGCAGCAAAATCCTTTCACCTACGTTTTTTGTACTTTCAATATGACGATATATATTTTTCATGATTTTTAAAAAAATGACATAATGCCATAAACGATTTAAGTACTCGTGATTATTTTATCAAAGCACTGCGCTCATTTACGCGCGTTCTGATTGGTTTGTCGTAATTTCGCACATAACAAGTATCGAGTGGGGGACGAGTCTTTCTTGGAGGTTACGGAAAAGGGGCGAGTGGTGACGAATGTCAGGGAACGTTTGCCCATAAATATGTGAAGTAAGTGGTCAGAAAGATTATGACCATCTGCGTATTTTTTTTTATTGTTTTCATTGTAACCAAGAGAGGAAGTCAGAAATGTCGATAATTACTGTCGTCGTTGTGCGTCATTTTGCGTCTAGTTGTCACGGACACTGTGGTAATTTCGCTTGAATTCACTATATGGTTGTAATGTACCTATTTTTATTTTTTATACAACATGCTACGATACTCTTTCCATGCATATAGTAAATGCATTGAGCCAATGCACGCAACGAATAAACGATTTGATCTATAACAATTTGAGAAAATGCTTCACAGTACAAAACTACTGAATCTTTCTCTGTTTACATTTCAAACAATCAGTTTTTCGAGCCCAGCGTTCGTTTTCACAGCCAATGTGTTTTGTTTGATTTCTTCTAGATACTTGATATTGGTGACAAACACCATTTGTTATTTGATTAGACAATGTATAAGGAATTCAGTTATGTATTTGTCGCTGCTGAATGTGAAATATACGTATCCAAATTTACCTTTGAGTAACCAAATAAATTGTACCCACCTTACTCAAACTCAATTGGGTATTTTGCGATTTTCCATTAATTGTAAAAATATAATAAAGTTTAAATGTTGGCCTTTGTTATTTGTATTTGATCTGTAATATGAGTAACGGTAAGAAGGACAGCAAGTTGCCAAGTTCATGTGTTGAAATAGAACCTCTCAAAATACCTAAGTTATTTTATCTATCCATCGATAGGCAAGCTGAGATTTTTGTGTGTACGCATGTAAGATCACATTTATTGAGTATTTACGAAAATTCAAGCGTACATGTACGCATCAGTCTCAAAAAGAAATTGATTTTTCACATAAATATTTGCGTAATTTACGCAGATCCGCAGCTTATCTGTACCTCTGGAATAGCTTCCAAGTACCGGAAGCGCGGGTAGAGTCCGTAGTGCTTGGCGAAAGGGGGATAACTGAGGAATATTCCCAATTTCACTATTGATATCCCTTGGCTTGGGACAGGAAATAAGTCTAAATCTGTAGCATCAATTACGTCTTAAGATGGGTGGTGGAAACAAAGCCCCATATAATGGCACAACATTTCAACGCAAATTGTGAGCGTTATACTTTCAATGTGAGAAAATTATATATTAAACGATTTGATCTATAACAATTTGAGAAAATGCTTCACAGTACAAAACTACTGAATCTTTCTCTGTTTACATTTCAAACAATCAGTTTTTCGAGCCCAGCGTTCGTTTTCACAGCCAATGTGTTTTGTTTGATTTCTTCTAGATACTTGATATTGGTGACAAACACCATTTGTTATTTGATTAGACAATGTATAAGGAATTCAGTTATGTATTTGTCGCTGCTGAATGTGAAATATACGTATCCAAATTTACCTTTGAGTAACCAAATAAATTGTACCCACCTTACTCAAACTCAATTGGGTATTTTGCGATTTTCCATTAATTGTAAAAATATAATAAAGTTTAAATGTTGGCCTTTGTTATTTGTATTTGATCTGTAATATGAGTAACGGTAAGAAGGACAGCAAGTTGCCAAGTTCATGTGTTGAAATAGAACCTCTCAAAATACCTAAGTTATTTTATCTATCCATCGATAGGCAAGCTGAGATTTTTGTGTGTACGCATGTAAGATCACATTTATTGAGTATTTACGAAAATTCAAGCGTACATGTACGCATCAGTCTCAAAAGAAATTGATTTTTCACATAAATATTTGCGTAATTTACGCAGATCCGCAGCTTATCTGTACCTCTGGAATAGCTTCCAAGTACCGGAAGCGCGGGTAGGTCCGTAGTGCTTGGCGAAAGGGGGATAACTGAGGAATATTCCCAATTTCACTATTGATATCCCTTGGCTTGGGACAGGAAATAAGTCTAAATCTGTAGCATCAATTACGTCTTAAGATGGGTGGTGGAAACAAAGCCCCCATATAATGGCACAACATTTCAACGCAAATTGTGAGCGTTATACTTTCAATGTGAGAAAATTATATATTCAAACATTCACAGTAACTGATTCTAAAATTCCGGTTTGTTTTACATAGGAAAAATGTGTTTTTCGTGTACAATTTCCATTTAACGAAATCCAAATTCTGCCATCTGTAAACTAAAGACTGTTAAGTTTTTTGTTCAGGCACACATATAATACATATCTTGGTATTCGAAAATACAATAAAACACGAGACAACATACATCTGCATCAATTTGCAATTGCTATTAGTGTCATAATGAGATCAGCACCGATAATATACTCTTCAACAAAAGTAGAGGAACTTCATTTTTATTTTACGTTTTAAAAAAATGGAAGATATGTCGGAGTGAATCAATGTTGATATGATAATTATGAACATTCAGAGAGTGCTTCATCACTTGCACTTCCTTATGACAATAGTTGCTTGTAATGTGATCGCTCTTGAAAAATGATTGGTGTTTGACGTGAAATTTTGCATGTGTACGATTTTCATTTTCAAACAGTAAAAAACAGCTAGAAACAAACACTAACAACCGTGTGATGCAAGAGGATTGTTAAAACTAATGGTCTACAGTGATTTATCGACCTTCTTGAAAACCGTCAAAATCAAACTTCCTTTCCAAATTGAAAGTACAGGTTCCCCTACTTTAACTTGCAAAAGCGATACCAGCGAGGGAAGTCAATCACAGACTCAATTGTTCAGTGTGGTGCAATAAAAGTGGCCGTGATCAAGAGCAATTCTACTGTAGCACTCGGCAATGTTTCAGCTGGAATACTGCCGAGTGCTACAGTAGTTATATCAAGACCTACCAGCTTAATAATGCAGGAAAACATGAACTGACGGAGATCGAAGTGATTGATACAACGTGGGAACAATACATGATGAAGCGGACATACAATCATTATGCGTCCTACTGAATAGGTTTATTTTGAGTGATTGAGTGAGTTTACTTTTACACCGCTATTAGCAACATTCCAGCAATATCACGGCGGGGGACACCAGAAATGGGCTTCACACATTGTACGCATGTGGGGAATCGAACCCGGGTCCTCGGCGTGGCGAGCGAATGACAGGGACTGGAAACCGTTGCTTTTGTTATTTCTTTTTTTTTCCCGCGGGTAACCGGATGATACTTTAAAAAGTTAGTAGTATATACAATGATAGACCTTTCTTAAAAGTGATCTCGGACTATCATTGTATATACTACTAAGTTCATGGCCACCTCGGCTGCGCCACCCGTAAACGCAAATCATAGAGCAAAGGTGTCTCATCACACTGATCAACAAAGATGAAATACCGTTTTGTCTTGAAATTAGTTTTGAAATGCAGTCACCTTTATGACCCCTTAACATTTTCGCTCTTTTTCAAAATGGCTGAAAAATATGTCCACCTAGTTTATTATGATCATAACAATTGCAAACATTTGAGGTTTGATTCCATCTCTTTAAAGTGTCAGGACTGAAAGAAAACGGAAGTCACTTTATGTTTCTATTTTTTGGCCTTTAATTTCAGCAGAATTAATCTATAATTATGTTTTTACGCACTTTGGAACCTCATATCAGGCAGTTACCCTGTTCGAAGAAGTATCCGAAATATCGGAGACAAACGTAAATTAGATTTATGTTTGACTGAACTGAAGTCTCTAAATTTCACTTGAAACCGAGCGCATAGTACGTTTATCTCCTAATTATTACACGACTACGAAAATACTCTAATTTGATTGGACAATAAATAAAATTAGAATTTGAATTTATTGATTGTCCAATGAAATTCGAGTATTTCATGGTCATGGTATAATATGCTGTACATCTGTAGTTGGCAAAGAAACTTCCATGTCACTTGTCAATTAACAACCTAATCTTGTACCTCAGTGTCAGTCACAATACCATGAAGGTTGCCTGGACTGCTGGGATACCTTATCAAAATCAGACGAGGACAATGTGGGGCATTCCATAACATCTGATGAGCATCCATCGTTCTTTGTTCTGCTTGTGTGGCTTGAAGAAAAATTAACTGACATGTGTCTTTTGGAATATGCATAAACATTGAAAATGAAAAAAATAAAATTGGTGAAGATGTTGAACTTTGCGCTGAATCTCACACAGTCACTTTGTTCTTGTTTGATGGGCCATGTCAGTGAGTGAGTGAGTGAGTTGGGGTTTACGCCGCTCTTAGCAATATCACGGCGGGAGACACCAGAAATGGGCTTCACACATTGTACCCAAGTGGGGAATCAAACCCGGGTCTTCGACGTGACAAACGAACGCTTTAACCACTTGGCTACCCCACCGCCCCCTCCTTTAAACAATATCATAAGGATAAATAGCCACTAAAAAAAGGCATGGCCTTGTGTGTGGCCCGACGTGATTTTAGTTTGACGTAACTTTGAACAGTAACCATTTTAGCCGCTACTATATTTGAACAATGTTGTCGCCGTAACACAAACGAAAGTCATACGGGGTCAATGTTAAATTGTACACCTGCACGTTACGAAAACTCTTTCGAAAGCTTACTGAAACCTTGAATGAGTGAGTGAGTTTACTTTTACGCCGCTTTTAGCAATATTCCAGCGTTATCAGGGCGGGCGACACCAGAAAGGGTCTTCACGCACTGTACCCATGTGGGGAATCGAACCCGGGTCTTCGGCTTGACGAGCGAACGCTTTAACCACTAGGCTACCTCACCGCCCCCTCTCTGAAAGAATGAATGTTGTTACCTCGGTCAAACAACTTTTGAGCAAGATCGGTATGGCGTTCTGTGTAGTCCTGGTAAAATGAACATGCTCGATTGTATCCCAAAACTTGTGAAATATAAACAGCAATGGTTGAAGCTGTTACAATAAACACTCAACATCAGTAAACATATAAAAGTTTTACTACCACAAACTACACTTGGTTTAAACATCGGGTAGTTGAACAGCGTTATAATTCTTCTACATTCTACTACAGTGTTATAGTTGCAGACAGTGTGCGAAATCGTTTTCAAATTTTGCTACCAAGTCGGGCTAGCTATGCCTGAAAGTTACTAGCCCACAAAATAATTCACTAGCCCGAAATTTGAATGTAGAGACGGGTTTCATCATAAAGCTGCTAATATAATGAACAGTTGTATCAGGCCATAATCTTGCATGATTTAAAAGTGTGTTATAACTTAATAAGTAGGAGAGAGTGATATATTTACAAAATGACCACATGAAAATTCACTAGTCAGTCGGGCCAGTGGCTGTGAAGATTTACTGAACAGACTGGATTTTTACTAGCCACGGGCTAGTGGGACAGTGACTATTTCGCACACTGGTTGCAGGCACATATTCCTTGGTGTTTGTTGTCTGCTTTCCACAAACATGAAATAGATCATGGAAACGATCATTTCATATTGCTGCGTATCTTGTCCTCAAGGGCCTCCTCGTCAGCACCTTCCAGTTTGTCGACCTGCAAGGAGATCAGATCACGTGTCGTGAGTGAGTGTGTGTGTGAGTATGTTTTTACGCCGCTTTTAACAATATTACAGCAACACCATGGCGGGGTACACCATGCTTCACACAGTATGTGGGGAATCGACCCCGTCCCTGGGCGTGTTGAGCGAACGCTTTAACCTATGGGCTACCCAACCGCCCTACGTGTCACATTTAAAAAACTTTCAATTGCTATGATGTATGAATTATCCAAATTTGTTGTCTTGCAGTCATGAAGAACTATACATTTTTTTTACAATACGTACCATACATATTGATAGCCTTATGGTTAAAGCGTCCGCTCATCGCGCCGGGTTCGATTCATGACATTGACACAATGAGTGAAGTCCATTTCCCCCGCCCTGATATTGCTGGAATATTGCTAAAAGCGGCGTAAAACTAAACTCATTCACTATAAACTAGAAATACGTTGCTTTAAATGTCACTGAGATTGTCTGGTCCTTATTTACAGACCGCCGCCATGAGCTGGAATATTGGTGAGGGCGGCATTAAACAACAAACTACATATTTATTGATCAGAACTGTTACAATATATAACAGAAAGTATTGGTCATTTTTTCAACAGGTCCGTTAGACGTTTGTTAATATATACATCTTTGAGATCAAATATTTTTAAGCACCACTGATAAATGGAAGCTAAATTTAGATTTAGGTGTAGTAATTTTTATTATTTTATGAGATACCTCTTGTCCGTTTTTGTAGAACTTGAACGTCGGCATACACGAAATACAGCAAGCCTTTGACGTTTCCTGACGAGAATACACGAAATTTGGGTGAATGTACAGGTAGATTCAATCACAAACCAAATACTATAATAAACAAAGTGTGAAATTCCGTGGTAACATCACATTCTACAAGTTCTCAGTGTATCTTTTCACGATTAATAATTATCATACTAAATTGTATCAATGGTAGCTAATATGTAGCTAAACCCGTGAAAGATTTAGAATTGCTCTTCAGCAAGAGGAGACTCACGGTTGGTTGGTTGCTGTTATAGCGGCGGTCTGTAATTAATGGAGACTGAACAGTCAATCCAGTGATCAACAGCTTGAGCATCGACCTACGCATTTGGGATACGTTGACATGTGTCAACCAAGTCAGCGAGCCTGACCACCCGATCCCCTTAGTCGCCTCTAACGTCAAACGTGGTTTCTGAAGACCAATTCTAACCCGGATAAACTTGGGTTGGCGTCTAACGGGATCGGTGGTCAAGCTCGGTGACTTGATTGACTCATGTCATCGTATCCCAATCGCGTAGATCGATTCTCATGCTATTGATCACTGGATTGTCTGGTCCAGACTCGATTATTTACAGACCGACGCCTTATAGCTAGTATATTGCTGAGTGCGGCGTTAAACAGCTGATAAAAATAAATAAATAGACTGAAAATATAATAAAAAAATATTAAAATATAATTATTTGACTGAAAATACCGTTAATGCTACAACGGAAAGTAACTCTTACCGAATTGTTGTCCACGTCTACCTTGAAAAACATAACTTGGAAGTATTTCTCCGACAATGACTGCAACATCAGATACTTAAATTATATTTTACATGTATTTTATGCAATTAACATTATATAGAATTGTGATGCGGTAGATTAACCAACATTCGATGAGGTCACATTTCAGCCGCAAACAATACAACAGCTCACAGGAAACATGCAAATTTTAGGAACATACAGCAGCTGGGATGAAACATACAACTTCATGGATACTACAACAGCTGAGAAGAAACATACAACCTTATGGATCCTACAACAGATGACATGAAACACAACTTTATAGACCCTAAAGTAGCTGAGATGAAACATACAATTCTATGGATCCTACAACAGCTGATATGAAACATACAACTTTATGGATCCTACAACAGCTGATATGAAACATACAACTTCATGGATCCTACAACAGCTGATATGAAACATACAACCCTATGGATCCTACAACAGCTGATATGAAACATACAACTCTATGGATCCTACAACAGCTGATATGAAACATACAACTCTATGGATCCTACAACAGCTGATATGAAACATACAACTTTATGGATCCTACAACAGCTGATATGAAACATACAACACTATGGATCCTACAACAGCTGATATGAAACATACAACTTTATGGATCCTACAACAGCTGAGATGAAGCATACAACTCTATAGATCCTAGAAGAGCTGATATGAAACATACAACTCTATGGATCCTACAACAGATGAGATGAAACATACAACTCTATGGATCCTACAACAGCTGAGATGAAACAGACAACCTTATAGATCCTACAACAGCTGATATGAAACATACAACTCTATGGATCCTACAACAGCTGATATGAAACATACAACTCTATGGATCCTACAACAGCTGAGATGAAACAGACAACCTTATAGATCCTACAACAGCTGAGATGAAAAATACAACTTTATGGATCCCACAACAGCTGAGATGAAACATACAACTCTATGGATCCTAGAAGAGCTGAGATGGAAACATACAACTTTATGGATCCCACAACAGATCAGATGAAACATACAACTTGATAGACCATACAACAGCTGATATGAAACATACAACCCTATGGATCCTACAACAGCTGAGATGAAACATACAACTCTATGGATCCTAGAAGAGTTAAGATGGAAGCATACAACTTAATGGATCACACAACAGATGAGATTAAACATACAATTCTATGGATCCTACAACAGATGAGATGAAACATACAACTTTATGGATCCTAGAAGATCTGAGATGGAAACATACAACTTGATGGATCCCAAAACAGATCAGATGAAACATACAACATTATAGACCCTACTACAGCTGAGATGAAACATACAATTCTATGGATCCCACAACAGCTGAGAGGAAACATACAACTCTATGGATCCTACAACAGCTGAAATGAAACATACAACTCTATGGATCCTAGAAGAGCTGAGATGGAAACATACAACTTGATGGATCCCACAACAGATGAGATGAAACATACAACACTATGGATCCTACAACAGATGAGATGAAACATACAAATCTATGGATCCTAGAACAGCTGAGATGGAAACATACAACATTATAGACCCTACTGCAGCTGAGATGAAACATACAATTCTATGGATCCCACAACAGCTGAGAGGAAACATACAACTCTATAGATCCTACAACAGCTGAGATGAAACATACAACCCTATGGATCCTACAACAGCTGAGATGAAACGTACAACTTTATGGATCCTAGAACAGCTGAGATGGAACATACAACCTTATGGATCCCACAACAGCTGATATGAAACATACAACTTTATGGATCCTACAACAGCTGATATGAAACATACAACTTTATGGATCCTACAACAGCTGATATGAAACATACAACTTTATGGATCCTACAACAGCTGATATGAAACATACAACCCTATGGATCCTACAACAGCTGATATGAAACATACAACTCTATGGTTCCTAGAAGAGCTGAGATGGAAACATACAACTCTATGGATCCTACAACAGCTGAGATGAAACATACAACTCTATGGATCCTACAACAGCTGATATGAAACATACAATTTATGGATCCCACAACAGCTGATATGAAACATACAACCCTATGGATCCTACAACAGCTGATATGAAACATACAACTCTATGGTTCCTAGAAGAGCTGAGATGGAAACATACAACTCTATGGATCCTACAACAGCTGAGATGAAACATACAACTCTATGGATCCTACAACAGCTGATATGAAACATACAATTTATGGATCCCACAACAGCTGAGATGAAACATACAACTTTATGGATCCTACAACAGCTGAGATGAAAAGATACAACTTTATGGATCCCACAGCAGGTGATATGAAACATACAACTTTATGGATCCTAGGACAGCTGAGATGGAAACATACAACTCTATGGATCCCACAACAGCTGATATGAAACATACAACTCTATGGATCCAAACACGGATATACAGATGTATACAGACACGTACAGGTGTATACAGACACGTACAGATGCATACAGACACGAACAGATGCATACAGACACGTACAGATGCATACAGACACGTACAGATACATACAGACACGTACAAGTGCTTCCAGAATGGTACAGGTGCATACATACACGTACGTACAGGTGCATACAGACACGTACAGGTGCACAGAGACACGTACAGATGCATACAGACACGTACAGGTGTATACAGACACGTACAGATGCATACAGACACTTACAGGTGCATACAGACACATACAGAGACATACAGATGCATAGAGACACGTACAGATGGATACAGACACGTACAGGTGCATACAGTCACGTACAGGTGTATACAGACACGAACAGGTGCATACAGACACATATAGGTGCATACAGACACGTACAGGTGTATACACACACGTACAGATGCATACAGACACACTCACAACAACTGGCAATAGTGACCAGTGTAACTGCACAATACCTACCAATACCATAGTATTACAGTATCTCGATACTTCCGATACTGACTTCAATATCCATATCTATCTACTCACGATATTGGGTGAGTGAGTGGTTTTACGCCGCTTTTTGCAATATTCCAGCAATATCACGGTGGGGGACACCAGAAATGGGCTTCACACATTGTACCCACTGTGATGAATCGAACCTGGGTCTTCGGCGTGACGAGCGGACGCTTTAACCGCTAGGGTACCCCGCCGTCCCCACGATATTGAGACCAGTTACTACACTGTATGGTCACAACACTGGTCTCTCAGTAGTACTCAACAAATTAAGACTGTCGACAAAGTTACCTTAAGGATAGGCGCAATTTTTACACACGGGCCACACCATGTCGCATAGAAGTCCACCACGATCAGTTTGCCTGGACTCCCCGCCAGGATCTGGTCAAACTCAGCCTGTAACCGAGAGATGTTTTAATTACTCCATTAAACAAGGCATTCAAGTACTACGTCTAACATTCGGAAATTTATACTTGTGCAGAAATACATAAGTAGTGAGTGAGTTTTAACACTTTGTCGCTTCTAGCAATAATATCCAACAATCTCTCTGCAGGGTGCACGAGGAATGGGCTTCACACATTGTACCCCTAATGGAAATCGAACCCGACGAGCGCGGATTTTAAGCAAATAAACCAATAAACATAAATAGATTAGTTTAGAAAATGTTAATTCCTTGTTTTCAGTTATATATTTAGAGCTTTCGGAATTATATATTTTTTGTTGCTGGTTTTACCTTTGTGTCTAGAACTCGCATCTTTTTTGAAATATCGATTTCTGGAACATAAAATAAATCCATGAGTTACATTAATCAAGTACATAAAAATGTAGAATGATGCAGATTTAATGCTGACCGACATAGTCATATTATTATGATGAAGAAAGTGATATATGCCTCCTCAAAAAAATGTTTTAATATCACGTGAAATTAAAATATTGTTTATTATTAATAAAGGTATTGTCAAGAATTACGATCGACAAGTTCACCACATCGTTGGCCGTTGTTGAAACGGAATTGGTAAATAAACCATAGAAGTAACGGAAAATAACATGAACTTACCTGAACCGGGTTCAAAGTGTCTGTGGTGCGATCCGTCAGCCCCGCCTCGCCACCCTCTTTTATACCTGACGTGGACACGCTGAAGAACACCTTTCATGGTACAGCCAATCGTTGATTATCGTCACTTTCAAAGCATAGCTTTTAATATTACCCAATAAATGAAGTTTTCCTGATCATGAATAATGTATTGATAAAAGCGCTGTTCTAACACGTATGCGTTCAAACCAGTGGAACAGCTGTAGTTGAACAATATGCATTCTGTGACGTTCACACAGTAGATGGTTCCGCGGGAAAGGATACTATTTCCCTGAAACTACACTCCATAAAAACCTCATGATTCACTAGTCTGATATAGTGGTTAGAGCCTTTGTACGGAGAGTGTTGCTACCTTGCCGACTCGTTACCTAGTCTGACTCATAGTCCCTGAAGACCCATGACGATCCTGGTTAGAAGAGGTCTTTAGCAACCCATGCTTGTCGTAAGAGGCGACTAACGGGATGGGGTGGTGAGGCTCGCTGACTTGGTTGACACATGTCATCGTATCCCAATTGCATAGATCGACGTTTATGCTGTTGATCACTGGATTATTTACACACCGCCGTCATATAGCTGGAATATTGCTGAGTGCGGCGTTTAACACCAAACCAACCAACCGTAGTGCTTGAATTGCGTTATTTCCTCTTCTGACCAGCCCTTTCTGTAATGCTAAATGAGCAAGTCTAGATTTCATCAGGTTCTGAATCTCCACTCTCATCGGGGCTCCTTAAGAAATCGTTGTTTTTCTTTCACAATGATAATTTGTGTATTCAGAAACTATGCTTTAGTCTAACTTGTTACAAAGTCTGGCGTTCGGCATTAAAAGTATGAAATGTCGACTGTTTGCTAGTGGTGTGACGATTCATCGATACGCATCGATGCATCGATCCATGGGCCGCCGATACAGTGAATCGATAGAAAGTTTTACATTGTCGTACATCCCGATACGATACTTCAAATGGGCCACGATACATTGATGTTTAACTTTGAATATTGCCGAATCGTGACATCTGTCAAGAAAAAAAGACATGATTAAATGATTAAAATATCTGGTTACCTAACTTATTTTCCCTTCATAAGTCAACGTTTTCTCGGAAATTCTTGCGTCAAGAACTGTGTCAGACAAAGCGCTCGCATGTTATTACAATTTACAAAGTCCGTCTATAAACTTAATTATCTCGTTTCCGAATTAACATTGAAAAGCGCTGGCGGAATTTGACGAAATACTTTAGAATGGTTTTGTTTTTATCTTAAGGTGTTTAATAGTTGGTGTTACAATTACAGATTTTAGTATCGTTATACCTATCGTATCGCCACCCTTATATCGGGATTCGTATCGTATCGCAGCTTCAGTGCACAATACTTTGGCAATATATCGTCGTGACTAAACTTTGAGTATCGTGATGTATCATATCGCAGGTTGTATGCCAATACCAGCACTACTGTTTGCCTGAGTCAGTGTTTTGTGTCTGAGTGCGATGTCCATGTTTAACAACGACCCAGTATCTCAGTTGCCTCTGGTAACCTGCCACACACTGATGTTCACTTTGCAATCGGGCAGAGAGTGAGTTTGGTTTTATGCCGCTTTTAGCAATATTCCTAATGTCAAGCCGAGGGACACCAGAAATTTACCAATGTGGGGAATGGAACCCGGGTCTTCGACGTGACAAGCGAACACTTTAACCACTAGGCTGAGAAATGGCGTCACCTCAAACATGACCATGGCATCATCATCAAAAACTGAATACCAGCCTCACACACGCACACACACACACACACACGCACACACACACACACACACACATACACGCACACACACACATACAAGCACACACATACACACGCACACACGCACGCACACACACACATACACATACGCACACACGCGCACACACGCACGCGCACATACAAGCACACACACGCACACACATACACGCACACATATGCACACACGCACACACACACAAGCACACACACGCACACACAAACACGCACACATACGCACGCACATACGAACGAACGCTGGAAAAACACACCTTATTTAAGATTTAAGATTTAATGTCGAGAAATGTTGAAATACGTTGTGATGCTTTTATCTAATGGGTAAGTGTCGTTTTACTCTGCAGTCATCAATATCGGGATATAACAACACTAACAGAAGGTGCATGTCTGTATTAGGTTTGTTTAGCTACCGACACAAGCAATTTGATACGAAGGACAACGAATCCCAACCTTGATGGCTGACATAAGTGATATTTTTAGAATCCATGAAATACAGGTTGCATTTATCAGAAACCCTCGATTATGTGGTTAGGCCAGTTTGAAAGCATTGCATATTGACAAATTCCCTGGGAATTGCAAACCGCGTGTCACACCGCTCTTTGGTGAGTCATGTGGTGCTGGTTATAATGGGAGTGGCACAGAATAACGTTCTAATAGGGCATTTGATAAAGAGTTGCCCAAGTCTCTAGGGCAATACCGTTTAGTTTAAATCATAATGTTTTAAATGGTTACAGCCAGATTGGCAAAAATGCAGCCACTCCAATCACTCATATCCAAAATTCACTCACTCTCTCACTCACTCACTCATCCACACACTCAATCACTCACTCACTCAAATTTGACATTATATTTTTCATATAAAAGTTATTAGGAAGTAATATTTCTTAGCAAAAGGAATATTTCTGTATAGACAACAATGTAATACCAATTATTGTGCATATTACAATGTTTTTTTGTAAAGAAGTTCAAAAACTGCATTTATGGCATGAATTTAATCATTTTAAATAAATTGGGGCATTTTGACTACCCCTGGGGCAATTTGTCCAAACCTGGGGCAATTTTAGCAAAAGTCTGGGGCATTTGACCAAATGTACTGGGGCATATTGTAGCTGGGTCAATGTGACCCCCCACTGCCTACCCCGCCTCTACTTGGTGTATTTGAATCTAGAGAGAAGGTATACCAGCTATGGGACATGAAATATGTGATACCTATTCAGCTTTACCCCGTGTCGACAGTCGGCCCACATATCTATATCGTTCCCTGTTGTCACATTTCACAGTGTAATGCGAGTTCAGGACACACAAATCATGCATGCAGAAACACAACAGTCGTAGACTACAGTGACCTTCTCATTTTACCATCAGTTGAAGAAGAAAGCAGATTCGTCGTATCTGAAATTATAAAACCCACATATATTTACATTCATCATGTAAAGCCTCTTCTTTATGCAAAATAAGAGTTAATCTATATCACAGTCGAGTCTGAGCGCAGTAGTGTGACACACAGTGAGGCTTATAGTTTTCGAGAAAAGTGTTGTTCTTTTGTCAAATGCTATATTAGGTTGTTTGTTTGTTTTTTAAAGCCTGAATGTTCTCTTGTACGTATAATTAAAACCATGACGATCTCGACTCATACTCAGGCCAGTGCAAATGTATACTGAAGGAAATAGTTATCCGTGTTCGAGAAGATCACGATATATTGTTGGTACGACTGTTTAAAACGTCTATTTCAAACAGTCGCCTCATTGTTGGCTAATGCGGTACGTTCTCGGGGAATTCATGACTAACCATGACTAATGAACAGCTGCGGTTATGACAAATACGTGCGCAATGGCCAATGTATAGTGCTTATGAAAAATACTTGATCAATCGCCCATGCATAGTGCTCATGAGAAATACGTGCGCAATGGCCCATGCGAGGCCTATTTGTTTGACCTTGATGTATCCTTCTCCCTGGAAATTTTCTACTCAAGTAAAGTGAATAGTTTTTAAATAAATGGTGCATCCATCGATCTATATTAACTCTTTACCATCCAGGCTAGACAACTGGATAACCAGCCGACTTTAGTTAGGTCTCCCTGTTTAAACGGGTTAACGTGTTAAGTTGGCTCGATACTGATGGCCATGTTTGTTCGTTTGTTGTTTAACACCGCACTCAGCAATATTCCAGCTATATGGCGGCGGAAAGTTTTGCTAAAAGTCGATGTTCAATTCCGAATATATTCTGAGTGTTTGTTTAACGACACTCTCGGTAAAGAAGGCTGTAAGGCTCTGGAACACTGTAAATAATCGATTCTAGTGAGTGTGTGAGTGAGTTTAGCGTTACGACGCACTCAGCAATGTTCCAGCTATATTGCGGCGTCTGTAATTATCATGTCGGGACCAGACAATCCATTGATCGACGCAATTGGGATACGATAAAATGTGTCAGCCAAGTCAGCGAGCCTGACTACCCGGTCCCGTTAGTCGCCTCTTACGACAAGCATTGGTTCCTGAAGCCAATTCTTACCCGGATCTTCACGGGTTCGATTCTAGACCAGAAATCCAGTCATTGACATCATAAGATACGATGACAGAGCATGATTATGAATCATTATCAGATAACAGTATGAGGCGTTTTGGTTGAGAGCTCGTTTACCCTTTTGCGATAATGTTGTGAACTATGTCTGACACTGATGTTAACCATAACGCGGTAAACGTGTTGACAGACCCAGAAACATGCGGACGAACTGGGATTCGAACCACCATCATGGGTTTCTGGCGTCCAAGGGACGGAACTCTGCACGCAGCCTGAGACGACTTTGCTGAACCTTAATTGTGAGACAAACCTGAACTGGGAAGATGTTAGATGGCTGACTTTGTGTGCTGACGATAAGGTGTCTGACTTTGAGAGTGTGGGTTCGAGGCCCAGGTGGGACTCAACCCCAAAATGTACTCAAATCTGTACCTTACAGAGATAGTGTATTCCTGATTATAACGTATGACATTTGGCCGTTTTGTAAGTGGAATTGTGTGTTCATTGTAAGAAGTTTGTACGTAGACAGTATATTGACAGTGTTGACATTCTTGCCTCTACTGCTAAATGTTCACAAACCCGTTAAGATCCGGGATAGAATTGGTCTTCAGTAACCCATGCTTGTCATTAGAGGCGACTAACGGGATCGGGTGGTCAGGCTCGCTGGCTTGGCTGACACATGTCATCGTATGCTAATTGCGTAGATCCATGCTCATGCTGTTGATCACTGGATTGTCTTGTCCAGACTCGATTGTCTACAGGCCGCCGCCATATAGCTGGAATATTGCTGAGATCGGCGTTAAACAACAACCAACAACCAACCAACCAACTATATGTCCACCAACACCCCTTTACCTTCATAACAAAACCTTTTATTCAATGTTACGTATGTTATTACTAGAGATGCAACGATACATAGATACATCGATGCATCAATTCTTTTTCGGTATAATTATCGATACATTCAAAACTGCTTCGATATTTAGTTTTGAAAGTATCGGTTTAAATGTGTTTATGTATCGTTTGCATTTTGCAACAGTATGTTTTTTGATGTTATGAGAGTTATAACTGATTATATTTCATGCACAAAGATGGGAAATTTAATCTCTGAGAATAAAAATTGTTCATCTTTTCATGGACAATTATACAATATGAAATTTTATTGTTCAAACGTAACTAAATTTACGCAATAATGCCGCGAAAATAGGTATCGTGATACGTATCGAATCGTGACATGGGTATCGTGATACGTATTGATTCATGAAACTTATGTATCTTGACATCCCTAGTTATTACATCTAAGCATATAATACACGTGGTGCTCACCCTCGTGTTCACCAAGATGATACAGTTCGTACGTACATCATACAAACCTGTACAAACAAGCATCTTCTAATTGTGTTTGTGTTGAGAATCCTGCAAAACTAGAATAGAACCGACAAAACCCTTTCCACATCCAGAAGAAATGTCTGCTAAAAGCAGAGTCGATTGTGCAATTGTGACAGTATCATGAGCTGCATATATTCGTTTCAGCAGTATTACAGCTGTATGATGTTGTGTGTAAACAAATCGAGTCTGGACCAGACAATGCAGTGATTGTCATCATGCGATAAGATGACAGAGCATGTGTTTATGACAGACAGACACTTTATTCGGTAATATACGGCCTTATGGCCCATTTTACAGTTAATATATAATGTATTATTTTTTAATGTCGCGTGAGCACAAATTGAAATAGTTATCTAGCAATAAATATATGTTTAAACAATGTTGCAACTGCATGTATAACAAGAGGATTGTGAGAGTTTAATAAATTTACCATTAACATATAGTTTTTATGGACATGTTTAACGTGTGGAAGATATTTCTCTCTCAAATCTTTATATTTATCACAAACTAATAATACATAGAATTCATCTTCAATAAAACCCAATTTACAGTTTGCACATTTAATTAGGTCAATATTGTCTTGTTTATACCTTCTGGAAAAATTGACATTAAAATTATGTAGGGAAAGTCTAAATTTACACATGGCTCTTATCAAATCCTTATTTTCTAATGATGTTACATACTTCTCTGGTTCTATAGCTGACTTAATCGAATTATAATGACATAAAAAGGATGAAGATGAAATGCTATTATGCCAGGTTTGATAATACAAATCTTGTAATCTTTGTTTTAATGAAAATAGAAATAACTCTTCATCACCAAAGTCTTGCGCAATCCAAACAAAAGAATACCCACAAGTAAACAGCAAAGATCTAACATTTGAAACCCAGTTACAACTGGTCTTACCATTATCATCAAGAGTTTTTAATAAATTATAGCATTGATAAGGATATCGTTGTCGTTCCATCTTTAGTAATTTACACCAATATTTAACCACTCTAACTTGGCTGAGAATAAAAAGAGGATAACGCCCTGTATCGCCTAAAATGTCCTTATTTGAAGCAAACTTCCCAACCCGTAAAAACATTTAAAATAAGATGATTGGACTTTCTCTATTGCCTCATTATATTTTGTGCCCCATATCTCTGCCCCATATAACAAAATCGGCGCAATTTTACCATCAAAAATAGATCACATGCTGTGGAAAGTGGAACATTTACAAGTTTTTTGAAAAATGCATAAACTGGAATGACAGCTTTAGAGGCTTGACATGCTAATTGTTTACAAGATACTGACCATGACAATCTAGAAGATATAACTAATCCTAAATACGTATAATATGTCTTAATTTCTAAAGGAACATTGCCATATGCCCAGTGTGCATGCTTAGCAATTTTACCTCCATTTCTGAATACAATGACATTTGTTTTTTGTAAGTTGACTTCTAAACCCCATTTCTTACAAAAGGAAGACAGTACATTTAATTGTTTCTGCAGGCCGTTAACAGTATATGCAAACATGACGACATCATCAGCAAAAAGAAGTAACATTAAATCAACAATATCCTGTGTCTCAAATACACCATAACTACACTCTTTATATACTTATGTTACAAGTTCATTAATGAAGAAGACAAATAAAGCTGGGCTTAATATGCAACCCTGTCTCACACCACTAGAAGTGGAAAACTCTTCTGTTCTACCAGATGAAGTTTTAATACAAGCCTTTGCAGAAGAGTACATATTACGAATGACGTTAAACAAGTTTCCATGACAACCTTTAGTCAGCAGTACATATAACAATTTCTTTCTATCAACGTAATCAAAAGCTTCTTTAAAAGCGATGAAAGCACAATAGAATCTTCCTTTCGGCTTACATAAATATTTTGAACACAGTGCTTGCAATATGAATAGATTATCAACTGTTGAGTAACTTTGGCGGAAACCGGCTTGACATTCTGATAAAAGATCATTTATATCTAACCAAATTCTAAGGCGCTTTTCTATGACAATGGTGAACAATTTACCTGTGACATTCAGAATAGAAATACCTCTATAATTGTTGGGGTCGGAACGTTTACCCGACTTAAACAAAGGCAAAATCATACCTATATTCCATGATTCTGGAAGGTAGCCAGTAATTAAGACTCTATTAAAAAGAAGTTTCAAATAAGGTACAATAAAATTTCCCGACATCTTGAAAAATTCAGGGGGTATTCCATCCTCACCTGCAGATTTACCACTTTTTAAACTCTTCAGAGCATCGACTATTTCCCTATCGGTTATTTCACCTGACAAAAGATCATCCGTGAAAGGCAAATCATTACAATCCTCACAAGAATGTGAATTAATATATTGAGAGACAAAACAATCAAAATCGTTTACATGAACATTTTCAACTTTCGGATTTAGCAAATTATTGAAATAATCGTACCAAGTATCAGGAGACATCGAATAACTTGAAACATTTCCACGTATAACTTTCTTTAATGTTTTCCAAAAAATCTTACAATCTCCATGTTCAGCAGACCTCTTTATATCATCACATATTTTGGCATTAAAGGAACGCTTCTTCTTTTCACAACATCTCTTATATTCAGTTTTGGCATCCACAT
Organism: Haliotis rubra; assembly: GCF_003918875.1. Classification (NCBI taxonomy): domain Eukaryota; kingdom Metazoa; phylum Mollusca; class Gastropoda; order Lepetellida; family Haliotidae; genus Haliotis; species Haliotis rubra. The sequence goes on from NW_025765447.1 coordinate 252,570, forward strand.
ACAACTTTCAGTTTAAATCACATTTATATCTTCTGAACTTGTTCAATAGAAAATATTATCTCGTTTTTAGTTTACTACAATCCTTATCAAACCAAGGTGGTTGCTCTGAATGAGATTTCCGGGTGACTGTATCATAGGCTCCTGGATTCACTGCACAGTGAATTAATATATCACTTAGATGTCTTACAGCAGTGTTGATGTTTTCCTCCAATAATAAAGTAAATGTGTTAAACATATCTGTGACATCTTTACTGCGGAGATAATTTTGATATAGAATTTGACAATCCGGAGGAAGCCTGTAACTCATCCTTGAATATGATTCAGTTTTTTGTGTATTCGGAATCTCATTTTTACTTACTGATGGGATAATATTCTTAAAATAGCACACCAATGGAAGGTGGTCCGACTCGGTGCGTTGACAAACTTTCATATCTACAATATTATCGAATATATTTGAAGAAAGAATAAAATAGTCAACAACACTACATCCAGAATGGGATATATATGACATGTTTCCAACGTTATCTGATTTAGTTCTTCCATTAACAATATGGATACCAAGTACCTTAAAGATATGTAGTAGGTTTAAACCATAATTATTAACGACAGTATCTAGCGAATGTCGGGGGCAAGAGAAGTCATCGGATTTATAGTCATCATCAACTGGTAAATAATCAACATCGTCATCTATGATGTAATCTAATTCACTTCCAGTCCTGGCATTAAAGTCGCCACACATTACGAATTCCGACAACTCGCCATAATCATTAATAATATCAAGCAGTTGTCGCTCTAGCATGTCAGTCCCACTCTCTTCACTGTCTGTGTACGCCGGTGACCCCTCGGGGTTCATGTAAACAAACACTAGGAAGAGCTGAAAGGGGGACAACTCGCTTCTTATTCTGAAAAAGAGAGCATTTTTTGCTTGGCAGTAAATTCTCTCAAAATAAGATGCAATATCTCTTTTAATACAAACTGCTAATCCACCAGAAAACCTTCATTTGGACACATTGTTTCAATGAAACTGAAAATGTTAAACTTTTTACAGAATGATATAAAATCAGGATACTTAACTTTTGATATAAGCCCATTTATTTTCCAAGCGCATATGGACGTTATGACATCAGTGTCACTCGGTGTATTGTCGCCAGTTATGATGTCACTAACATGCATATCTGTGTCATCATCACACAGAGTAGATGACGAAAGTGGAGTATCAAGTGTGACGCCAGGAGAGAAGTTTGTTGAATCAGGAGAGAAGTTTGTTGAATCTCCAGCAGACTTTGGTTTTGAATTTAAGTCGATATCTTGAGTATCATCACGTTCGATGTCCACTGAACCAGCTGAGTCGATGTCAATTGACGAGCTCATAAAATCTCGCACCACCTTCTCAGTCCCACTCCACGTCTCATTTCCTCCCTCTGTCAAACCATGGAAAATACGGTTACCTTGCCTGGATTGTGCTTCTGAGTTCTCTTGTTTTGTCTCTAAATCAGGAATTTGTTTTCTTAATTTGGCATATTCCTCCGGAAATGTGGCAAATTTTTCCCTGACGTCGTTACGAAACTCGTTAAATTCGTCATTTGACGATGACACCTGAGACTGAATGTTGTTGAGTGTCTTAGCAAGATCACCAAAGGTGACCCCAGCGTCTGGAGTAACACTATGACTTGTGACGTCAGAAGAGAAGTTAGTTGGATCTCCAGCAGAGTGTGGTTTGGAATTTAAGTCGCTATTTAGATTACTATCGTTATTACTATATGCAACTTTGATATTCAGACAGTCAGTTTCACTGAGACCCTAACCGTATTCCTATCCAGTGTGATGACTAGTCTCGTCTGTAGCACGATTTGATGAGACCCAGTTACGACGCTTTCCTACCTGTCTCAAATCAGAGAGTTAAAGTTAAGACATACACCAGGTCATCTATAATGAGCTTGTCATAGCTCATGTATGACACTTTCTTGTCATCCCTTGCTCTCATCATAAAGGGAAATAACTTGGATCTGGTATGTCGGACACGCTCTGTAAAGTCCTCGGACACTCTGAACTGTTTATTTCCTTTCAAAGTTTTCTTTGCTACTTCTAATATATCTGATTTGTCTTTGAAGAAAGTGAACTTGCAATCACAGGTCTATTCCCATTACGAGCATGCAGCCGATGAGCACGTTCAATGCTCACTGAACCAGATGAGTCGATGTCAAGTGACGAGCTCATAAAATCTCGCACTACCTTCTCTGTTTCACGCCACGTCTCATTTCGTCGCTCTGTCAATCCATGGAAAATGAGGTTACATCTCCTGGATTGTGCTTCTAAACTATCTTGTTTTGTCTCAAGATCAGAAATTTGTTTTCTTAAAATGTCATTTTCCTCCTTGAGTGTGGCAAATTTTTCCCTGACGTCGTTACGAAACTCATCAAACTTGTCATTCAACGATGACATCTGAGTCTGAATGTTGTTAACCTTTTTTAGCGAGGTCACCAAGGGTCACCCCAGCGTCTGGAGTAACACACTGACCTGCGACATTCTGAGACGATAGTCTTGTCTGAACCCTGCTATCAGAAGACGTATGTGGTGTTTTAGGAGGTCCTGGGTTTGATTCCACGTCTCCAGATACAATGAGTAAAGTCATTATCAACAACAACAACAGGCGACATCCTACACGCATCCCACCAGGTATCCGTATACCAGGGTAAAAACAACGTGGTCGTCGGTTGCGAGGACAAAAACAGCCAATTCTAGCTGTCCAGAGACTTATATCAACATTCATGATGAAAATCAAATACTTGGTTCACTTGGTATGCAAATATGTAGCAAAAAGTCCACTCCTTGTATCGCTATGATGGGCTTCAATGCGGAGCAAAATCGCAACACTCTCCATTGATTTGGTCACGTGATCATGAATGAATCACTATGAAATAGTGATGATACAGGTGTTCGCGAAAAGGTGAGCGTATCCTGCCCCACCGGTGGCACCTGTCATAAACATGCTAAATCTAGTCAATTGTTCACCTGAAATAATTCGGGAACGGATTGTATAAGTCAAAATAGGGAATTGCTTCGGACATCATTTTTCTCAATGATGCATCAAATTTAGAAATTGACCACATGATAGTAGCTGATACCGAATCATGCTGAGAATCATATCATATCACTAAAACATTTCCAATCACCAACATCATGTCAACATTTTGCCCACATTCCCAATTTTGTCTACGGTCTATCTTCAAAACATTTATACATTAAGTAACATCAATTACGATAATTATCCAACAGCAATCAATTCTACATTAACTCGACACATACATTGTGAAATCTCGCTCTATGTATTAGTTAATTGGGGCATATTTACCAAACAATAAATACTCAGACTTGTCTTTAAATACTCAGCCTTTAGTTTATCTATAGTATTGTAATGTTTGTACGTGCTATTTGAGACCGACGTAATTAAATTGTTCACTTTTTCTCATCATACTGAAGTGGCTGAGCTGTAAGTTATAAGTATACGTAGTACTACAAACATCGCACTTTTCGTTCTGATCATAAAGTCTGTGAATAGTTCCTTGTCTTACATGCACTTTGTACAACAACAGTTATTCAAATGACATTACACTTCAAATGTAGATTCCAAGTTCAAACCTGTTTCCGAAAGTAAACGGCAAACTCTATCAAGCAAAACACACACAAAAGCTTTCACAAGACCATAGGTTTTATTCTTGGGTATATTTTCTCTTCATCAAATATATACATAAGCATATACGCTTTTCATAGTATGTACAGGTGTTTTTAGCAATATTCCAGCAATATCACGGCGGGGGACACCAGAAAAGAGCTTCTCACATTGTACCCATGTGGGGAATCGAACCCGATTCTTCGGCGAGACGAGCGAACGCTTTAACCACTAGGCTACCCCACCGCCCCTTCAATGTGAGGAGTAAAACACGACTAAAACAGTTCTGTAAGCGGGAAAGATCTTCATCTGTCAAGCTTTCCCTGTCGAGAGTAGCACCGTATGAGCAAGACTACTAGTATTTGGTCATCTGCAACAAAGAAACATATAAAACCTAAATGTAAATGTGGAATGTAATCTTATTGGTATATTTGCATATTTCAAGTCCAACACTTGAGTAAGTATGATTTTACGACGCATCAAATAATATGTCGACGTGAGGAATCGGTATGACCAGCACACTCTTTAAACATTAGTGAGTGAGAGAGTGAGTTTGGTTTTACGCCGCTTTTAGCAATACTCCAGCAATATCACGGCTGGGGACACCAGAAATGGTTTCACACATTGTACCCGGCCAACGCTTTAACCACTGGGCCACACCACCGCCCCTCCTTAAACACAAGGTTACCCTACAGCCTTGTACCATCGATATCTTAGCAGTTGTAGATGAAAAGCATGTGTATAACCATATAAACTCGCGCACACACACGCATACAAAACATGTTCATCTGTATGACAGTTAATTTGTAGTGACAACTTCCAAGCGTCTTAGCCTTGATGTTAAATGCATACTAAGATAATAATTAAAATAATACAAATGAACTTCAATATGCTAATATTTACCTCTTTACCGAAGGGGCAGGATAACCGGTTCCACCATGCCTGTGGTTGCGAGAGGGTGGACTCCCGGGGGGTAGAACTGTGGGGGATACATGGGAAGATACTGTAGAGGAAGTTGTGCGAACGCCGGATGTTGCTGTAGTGGCGAGGACGTCGTGTGGCTGCTGTAGTTGAAGTGAGGACTGGAACCAAACTGATGATGTCCATAGAACGGGTACCTGTAGTCCGGCGTTGTGTTGGTAAGCGGATCCTGCTGCTGAGGGAAGGAAATGTCCTTCTCAGGTGTGTAGATCTCCCCACCATCTCCCCTGTCTGGTGACGTCATTCAGACTAGGGAGTCTGGGGTCGAATCCCGGCTGTGGTGGCATTGACTCACGGATGATCGAATCCTGTTTCAAAAGGTCCCCTAAACTTTTGATGTAACTTGCAGCCAGTCTGAGGGTTCTGATTTTGGAGGTTGTACGGTTTCCAACCTTGAACTGATCTGGAAGACATGCTCTGAGTCTGTCCAGAGCACTGTTGAGACTGAGCATGCGCTGCCGTTCCTGGTAGTTCGCTGTCACTCGTTGTTTTTCGGCATCGTCCGGGCACGTGTTCTTCCGTTTCCGACCTCGTCTCCGGGGTTCTGGAGCTAGTTCAGAAGAGTGGACAAAATTTCCCGTTTTGCTCTCTTCATGTGACGTATCAATACACGCTGATCCGAGATTGTCAATATGAATTTTGGCCTGTTCTTCCATTATCCCTAGGATGTTTTTATCAGTTCTTTCATTATCTTGAAACACCTGAACATCAGCTTCGCTGTCTTTCACAGATGAACATAAACTCATTTTGAATCCTGTTTTAGAAAATCAGTTTATCAACGATGTCGTAGTCAGTAAAGTTTCAGAATGTCAATCATATCTAATTCCAGGTCCATTATAGTGGGCTAGGAACACCCGACTGACCAATCAGTACCCATCTGAGGTCGTCGGGGACGGTGTCTATTAACAGTGATGTGCTAACTACGGCAGCGTGTCCCGTGCCGGAATTTGGACAGGAGGAATCAATTTATCCCAGTTATTGGGGCAATATCTCAGACAGTACAACATTTATACAACGGACAATTGTGAATTTTATATCACCGTGCCTTTGATTAGGATGAATAATCGCTTTCAGAAACGTAAGAGTAAATTTGAAGAGCTCTTGGTTAATAGACACTTTCAAGACGAGGGAAATAGTTTAATATGCGTGCGTATGTTTGTAGAATATATTTTGAAAACAATAGAAATAAATGAAACAAAAGAAGAAGAAGTATTCACAACAACAACTTTGATATCAAGTGAAAGATTATTACTGCAGAGGATTGATATCAATAAACATATTGAAAAACAAACAAACATATGTTATAGTGCGTCCATAAAACAGAAAAGAACTAGCAGCATTTGTAAATGCTAAAGTGATTATGAGAGATGATGACTTTTATGGAGAGGCATGTGCAATGTGTATGCCCCCTTCCCCTAAATTTTATGTATAAAGGAAGTGACCTTGTGTTTAACAAGTACAAAAACAATGACAACCCCCCTTCCCATAATTTTTTAGTATAATTTTAAAATATGTTTAGATACAAAATTACTGACACCCACACCCACCCCCCACCCCCCTAGTACATGTGTACAATATTGATGACCCCTACCTCCCCAGAGCCAAATGGGTTACCCCCCACCTTTAAAATGGTCATCACACCCCCTACCCTCCAGCCATAAATGATAGGTGCCTTAATAAACATATGCTAAAATGGTTTCTACTCACTATGTAAGAATGTCGTGACAAATATGGTATAGTACCTAATAGGTATCTGTATTCAAATATACATGTCGTCTCACATTGATCACATGCACATTAACAGGTATTCCCGAGTCGGTATTATATATTTGTGATCAGTGAAGTATTAACAGCTATAAAATGATTATATATGAATAGTTTTCAACAAAAGAAAAGAATGGAGAATTAATTATAGTATCTTATATGATATATAAATGTTATACTATAAAAAGGTCGATACATTCAAGATGGCGCTGTGTTGTAACGGGATCCACCAATGGATACAGCTGAATTTCCGACCCTCTGTTTATGGATCTATCATTATGTTTAGCACCATGAATCTAAGTGCTCCTGACTGGACGCACTACGTTACACACACCCCGATGTTACGTGGAGAAATGCTTGTATATACAGGGTAAACATGTCCAACAATTATTAATTAAATCGCATAGCCAAATTATGGCACCAACTATTAAAATGACCAGGTCTCCACTATTATCCTTGAAAAATCCCTTATTGGCCTATAATGTTCTCTCGCTAGTCACCACAGTAGTTACGTCATTATAAAATGTATATTTCACATGTATTATTATGTTTACATGTATTATCTCATATACTTATATATGTTTTTAAGTTGCATATGTGTTCACTCATTGTGAGGATGGCCGTTTGGCTTGTTTCCCTTGTCGGGGTAATTTGCATATATGTGTATGTGCGGTTGGCGAGCCATTATAACACGTGAGAAATTCAGTCATACTGATAGCCTTGAACGGTATGTTACGAAAGATGTAAATATGATTATTCTGCTTTCAAGAGGTTGATGAGCCTTCATAATACGGGCTATTATATACAGAAATATTATAACGATATCATATAGCGGCATGTTGTTGGAATGCAGTTGTACAATGGGGCCCGTACAATGTTTGTTCTGTGATGGACTGGGCTGACGAGCCATTTATAATGCAGTGTGTAATGATTTTACACTTGGAAGGGAGAATTGAATATAATTGTGTGAGAAACGTTTGTATTTATAATGCATATTGTTTTACATCACTAGTTATCTGTAAACTCCCCAGATAAGGAACGGTTGACTTCGTTGGGAGAACACGGTTCAGAGCAATTTGTAAAGTTTTTGAGCTCTGTTTACGTGTCGGGCAACAGTTCCGTACTGAATGATGTAAGGTGCACATGTACCAGAGATTGATGTGTGTTGTATAATGTATAAGGTGATTGGTTTTGATGTAAATAAACTGCTGTGTGTCGGCATTGCGACCTGGCCCAATTGTCATGAAATGTTTGTGTTGTATATATGTGTATATATACGTTCGATTGCATGGTGTGGAGAGGAGAATAATTAAACCGTATAGCCTTTCCAATTATGGAACCAACTATTAAAATCACCAGGTCTCCACTATTATCCCTTGACTCCTTATTGGCATATAATGTTCGTATTCCATACTTGTATATGAAATTTTAATATGAAATTAGGCATGTGTTGCATAGATATAATATTATACTAACGTTGAATATATTCCTATATCACATTGATCCAGTTATCGTTTATTGCATGTTATGATATCTCAGGTATATACAAGGTAAGCGGGTCTTCAGATGTTGATTGGTGATAATTAAGATGACAATAAAAACAATCCCCACCAATAAATGAGATACCCAATGCGTCCTGGTATATGCTACCATATGTGTTTACTTACAGTGAACAGGTTTGATCGTTTATAAAACAGTAATTAATTTGCGAAACACAAATGTAATTACTTATCCACTATCAATAAGACGGACTCTCACTGAAGTGTCGTTTCAAAAGCTGAAGTCAGGTGACTCCTCAAACAAAACTGAATATCATAAGTTCTTCAAATCTCGAACCCATGCAGAATCTTTTTAAGATTTTAATCTGAGGAAATCTAGAATATCAATTTAAAAATCAGTTGTAAATTTATGAATGGTGATCAACATAGATACACATGTCTCTGGGATTATTGTTCCATGGTCATTGTTCCGTGAACATGACTGAACACGGAAATATTTTGTGTGTGTTTTTGCTGCAAATATAATGGAATATGGAAAGGTGTATGGACCAACCAAATGTCTAATATTATTAAAATAACGACCACTGTACATCCTTAATGTCAAGCAGTAACGACATGATGACCTTTCATTGTTTGTTTGTTTGTTTGTTTGTTGTTGTTTAACGAAGCAATACTCCAGTTATATGATGGCCGTCTGTAAATAGTCGAGACTGGACCAGACAAGCCAGTGAATCTGCAGCTTGGGCATCGATCTACACAATTGAGATACATGTACTTTTTGTTTGTTACACATCTTTCTCCGTATTTCCGAAATTCATCATAATAAAGTGATTCAGCTGCTACAAAGTACAACTGATTCTGTATTCTATGCGTCATGTGCATTATGTGCGTCATGTGCGTCATGCACCCACGGTCTTCCAATGGCAACGTTTAGTTGAAATGATTGGATTACAACCTTGAAATATCATAAATATTAAACTCAACACACAAAAAAAACCCAAACACCATTCTGATTTTGTACAGTGATGAATTGATGATTTCTAAAGGTGATAATGAATGGGGAATTTGAATACAAACAAACATTCTACTGGGTCGTGAATTTCAGAAACGGTTACTTGTTTGCTGACACTTTATTGGCGGAATATCTTATTGTGATTTTGTTTCTGTTAATGTGACACTTGACATTTTGGCGAATGAAATGAAAAAAAATTAACGAGGTTTTGAACCATATTTCACTCATTATTATCAGATTAATGTCGAATGAAAGGTCAAAGTGACTCAAGGCAGGTGTTTATTACTTTAGCCTAATCTGTTTCATAATACCTATCTTCATCAGGGAGGAGGGCCGTGGAGTAGCCAAGTGGTTAAAGCGTTTTCTCGTCACGCCAAAGACCCGGGTTCGATTCGCCACATGGGTACAATGTTTGAAACCCATTTCTGGTGATATTGCGCGAATATTGCTAAACGAGACGTAAAACGAAACTCACTCATTCATTCATCGTGCCGTGATATTGCTGGAATATTCCTAAAGGCGACGTAAAACTAAGCTCCCACACCCACTCATCAGGGAAAAACAGGGATCAGTGTTGCCATATGTCTGCGATGCCATTAAGATTCAATGATGACAAGACAATATTGTTCTTAATCTCGCGTGAAGAAGTTTCAGCATGCTTATTGAATCGTGTTCCATGCGGTCGATTCCGAGACTAAGTTCACTTGTATTTCGGGCGAAAATGAGGCAACATTCAGACCCACCACGGTTGTATATATCAATGATAATGTGTCATTACTCATTTAATCATTTGAAATATTACCATCTGGACAGAATTCAATGACAATAGGTTTCCTTCATAACGGACCCGCGTGCAATGGAAAAGTGTTCTTGTTTTAATTCATTAACAAGTACAACTCAGCATTTAGCTCTCGTTTACAGGCCGTAGAAATAGTCCTCCTGTATTTATAACCCGTTTAGTTATTTTGTTAAAGAAGCAGAAAGAAAATTCGTCCATAAAAATAATCAACTGAACTAAATAATAAATGGCATTGCTCAAACTGTGACACCACGAAGATATATTACTGAATATTTGGCTTTAATTATCACAGAGGTGACAATGAGCATGAGAGGGTATAAACCAATCTCAGTGCAGTAAACAGCTCACTGGGACACCACGGGACGTAACTACATTCAATGCGGGTCTGTTTCACCGGAAATCGTATTTACAATGCATGACGGGAAATAGCAATGGAAGCCGATAACGTATAAAAGCTGACGAACAAATACGCTTTGAAAGATCATATGATCTTACAAGCAGTAATTCAAATTCACAAAACTGCATGTGTATATGTGTACGTACAGTGGAGCTATAAAACTGTAAATTGAACTACTAAATTGAATGGATATTCATGTAAACTTATGTTTAAATTTTGTACTTTCCTATTGCGAAATATGTAAGTTAAAGTTCAATGTGGTTGTATTAATTTGGGCGTAGTTCAATGCCGGACCAAATTTACATATCACCAAGTAAAATCTCTATGTGTTCACTCTCATACTTTTGATGCATTTTTTGCAGTATTTTGCCTTTTATGCCAAATTAATCTGTTTCCCGTATCTTCCAACTGCCAATGACGTTTCAATGATTATATTCCCTTCTATTCCTATTCCTGGTACAGAAATACATTTATAGTGAATCTGATGTCATATTAAGTTTACACGGTGGAAAGGCGAAAATGAATACGATGCTACAAAACTCGGTTGTTTTATTTAGGTTTTGTGTGTGTACGCAACACGCGTCTCATTTCTCAACACATCAACACAGTAGTGCCAGTTGATGGCGTCACACACTAATTAGACAGATGCGTGTACAGTAACACCAAACTGATGACACGGCCCCGTCCACCTGGGACGGCTTGCGCCGTGAGGGACGGCGTGCGAATGGTGGGTGTGCTTTGGGGGGAAGTTGGGTGGAAGGCATTCGTCACCACTCCCTCCTTTCCGTGATTGCTATTCGGCTTGTCCCGGAATAACACGAGTTGGTCACGAACGGGGTGGAAGGGCGACTCTTGAACAACAGTTTGTACATCATTTTGCGTCTGATTCTATCGTTATTATTATTTGTGGTGATGCACGGCTAGTAAGTTAGTTTCATTCTGTGATATGTTCTGCCTGGGATGACGATGATTATACACAATATAGGAGTTACTTTCATTCTGCGATAAATTCAGATTGGGAACATTAGCACGGTGGCGGATTAATAAAGCGATGACGATATGACGATGATGTTGATTTCACAATATATGAGCTTGTTTCATTCTGGGATATATTCTGCCTGGTTACATTAGCACGGTGGCGGATTAATAAAGCGATGACGATAACGATAACGATGACGACGAAGATAATGTTGATTATTCACAATATATGAGTTTGTTTCATTCTGAGATATATTCTGCCCGAAGACTTTGCACGAAATTGGATTGATAGCGCTATGCCGACAGTGTATGACAGAGGGGCACATGACACTATGCCAACCCGCGGGTGCTGACTGGTGAATGGGTAGGGTGGAAATGATAACAATTACTAGAACTGTATATGTAGCGATGGATGTAACTCACAGCGGATATGCCCGACATACAAGGTACATAATAATGTATGTGGATTATCCTCGAACACTTACTCATAAAGTACACCACTGTTTGTTCGAAGAAAACTCCCTATCAGAAACATGTGATGATTCCACGTGAGATCCATATATTTGCACAAAAGACCAATGTACCAATCAGGTCGAGGGATTTGAGAGGTCGGTGGGTTAGCTTAGTGGGTAAAGCGTTCGCTTGTCAAGGCGAAGATCCGGGTTCGATTCCCCACATGGATACACTGTGTGAAGCCCATTTCTGGTGATATCGTTGGAATATTGCTAAACGAGCCTTAAACCTAAACTCACTCATTCATCCATCGTGCCGTGGTATTGCTGGAATATTGCAAAGCGGCGTAAAACCATACTCACTCACTATGAAATAGAGCACTAACATGAATACAAATATGTATCAGGCTGCTTCTACCTTGTCCTGAAAACCACCCTGTCCCAAAATATATATCACAATGTGCATCACCGTTTAACGTGTACACGGCATTTTAGTGCATTAGACAATTTTCCCTCTTCCTCAAGAACAAGTGAATTTCCTCTCTGCTCGTATTGTTTTCTCCATATAATGTACGATGCAAATATTTGGACGCAAGAGGGACATATATGTCCTTCCTCCTCATCCCAATTGCGTAGATCGATGCTCATCCTGTGGATCACTGGATTATGTGGTCCAGACTCGATGATCTACAGACCGCCGCCATATAGCTGGAATATTGCTGAGTACGGCGTAAACCCTTCCCTTCCCCTTCAACCCTCACTTTGAAGTCGATTAAATTAAAAATGTACCGTGCACACAAATACACTTCACAGTTTTTAATTCAGTCTATTGATACCATCCGCTTTCATAGTAGGCAAAGCAAAAGTGCTGAAAATGACGTTTCAAAATTGACGTTTCAAAAAAGCGATCACAGATATCTGTTTTTCATCTAATCACCAATGGTAATTCTGAAAAGTCGCTGATCTGAATAATCCTAGAATCTGTAGGGATGTTTTAACAAATGCATAAGCACGAACGCCGACGTAAGCTTTCCGCCATATTGGATAGTGCTTACAAAATCACGTTTCGCGAAGGCCGGTATATTACAGCACGTATATATCTCACTGAGTCGCGACAAATACATCACTGATTTCCTCATACATTTTAGAATCAAATAACAATTAGTCTTTGTCACCAAAACCATGTGTCTAGATGAAATCAAAACGAACCATAGTGAGTGTGAAAACGAACGCCTTGCTCGTAAGACTGCGCTTGATTGAAATGTAAACAACGAAATATTGAGATTATACATTATGTGGCATATGCATGGAAAGATTATCATAGCAAGAAAATTATAAATAGATACAATGCAATGGTTTGAAAAATTCATACGAAATTGTCACTGAAAATAAAGAAGTTGACATCCATAAATGATCACCTTTATCTAAGTGTTTATCTAATCAGAATATTAATCAAATGTTATTATCAGTCATTTCAATTCTGTCGAAAGAGAGTCAACTACTAAGTTGTTGACGTATACTTTGAAAAGCAGTTAGGTAAGATATATGCTACTCAACATAGCAGTGTCGGCTTTCTTTGACGTTGCAAACACAACTAAATTTGTGTATTTTGTTCAGTGATTTCATTTGAAGATGTGGCTTGTACTCTGTTAAAAGTGGTACAATATTAGTCCAAATACATCTTCATAAACAGGAGAATATGGGAATCAAAAAAATAATTTACATATTGGATAGGGCCACCCATTTCGCTTTTACCAGATTTCGTATGTTGAATGATTTCAACATTTCTTGTAATTTGTGATACTACCAAATCGTTTCAGCTTACAATGTGAATTTGTGTATTGGAATAGCTTGTTTCATCTTGAACGAAACCTCCCGAAACCTGTGTATTTAACCACAGCACATTCTCTGTAAGTGGCCTGAGATACAAAGAGCTAGTGTAAAGCATAGCGAAGTATAGGGGTGACTATTGAGGGGGGAACAACTATTGCGATAGCGATAGTCTGTTACAACATTCTATTGCGACCAACTATTGCAATAGTTTTTCTCTCTCCTTGAATTGCCTCGTTTGAAGTCATTTCCCAAATGAATGTATAGTTTATATGAAATAAAAACAAGTTGAAGTAGTTTCAGTCTCTTTTAATGGTTAACAAGAAACTTGAAACCCAGGTCAAGTAAACAGTTATAACATAAACTCAATGAAGCTGCAAGTCTGCACCCAAACAATAACAAAAATATAAATCAACATAATAACTTAATAAAAATAAAGTCAATAAATAAACTATTGATAATCACGCATACTATCGATGCATGGATAGTGTTTCGTATTTACAATCGATTAATTGCTATCGGAGACCCAACAATTGCAATCCATCGGTAGTTGGATGCATCGTTACAGCCCTAGCGGAGTTATGTACCCTCGTCTTTATGCGCGTGTGACCTCTGGGGCCGTTTTACGACCAAGATGAAAATCAATGTTCGTCATTTATGGCAAGCCATTTTGTTTATTGAATGTATAACGTTATACATGAGCAAACAATTCCATTTGTTATATAATTATGTCGTTCAGATATCAGGTAGTATTGTGTTCGCTCATATTTTCAGTGAAGATAGCAAATAAAAAATATCGTCGTACAAGTGGTTTTATCGGTGTACGATAAAAAGCGGCAAAATTTAGGGTTTTTTTAATTTTAAGGGTTAAACAAATTTTGGACAACACCTCGCATTGTCTATTTTTCAAGCAGCCAAATTTTGCACTTGAATTTATACAAACGGATAGAAAAATTTAATATCCTACATTTTTGTGTAATATTATAGCTGTAGATAGATCCAGGGCCGCGCGAGAGCAATTCTCGCACAACGTTCACTTTTCAGACCTTATGAAAATGTTCGTCAGAAAAATAACTGGTCATCCAGAGGGTAAAGGCATTGTGGCAAATCAGTAGTGCGCTTGTCGATCTTCATCCAGTTAGAGGCCAGAGAACTAAAACCAAGCAACTGGTGGGAATGATGTTTCGTGACCTTAGTTGCCCAGTTTGACAAGAATCGCCATGACGTCTCCGTACTCGAAATCTGAAAAGAAAGAAGCATGGTTAATACCTGCAGCGTACGTTGAATAGTTAACAGCAACATTATACATCAGTGGAACAGAGGCATCTATCAAATTCAGAATGGGGCTGTTGAATACACATTGCACATGTGATAGTTTAACAGAAACTAATTGATCACAATCAGTTAGAACCGGGTATTTTTACCTTCGTACTGTTAAACCCCCGAGTACATGTCGACAGATTCCACCGGGGAGAGAGGCTCAAGCTGCGATGAAACCATGAACGGATCACTGACAGTGATGACTGCAAGCGATTGTTTACTACGTGAAACTAAACCTTTCCTATGACTTCTTTGATTGGCATTCTAGAAGTTGGGTAGATGAAGAATGAGGACTATTTTTATAGATATACAACTTCTTTATTCTATATAGGCGACCGTTTGACAAAGATTCTAATGTCGTTGTCAAGCAAGTGGCACATGGGAAGTATTTTGGGTGATATATACACGTGAGATGTTTGTACAAAAGGTGAGAGATGAGGCGAAAATGAGTTGTTTGCACAATAGAAGAGGTTGATAACACAGTATTAAGTAGGTTGATAGGAAGCCAGTAAAGAACATGTACATAGGTGTATACATACTAGGGATTAAGGATGTAAGTGAAAATACTGAAATAAATGTTGATCTGTGGAGGAAGCATTGAAGTACAGCATACAGTCTGTAACCCTATTTTGCAGGAAAATCCTGATTTAAAACTGAAAAACACATTTCAAAGAGTTCACTTAACGGTGTCCCGGGTACTTACATGTATATCACATCATATAGATAACAAAAAGAAGAAAGGTCTCACCTGTTCCGGGCGCCATATATATCCAGTCATTACTTTCCACAAATGTTGCATCACTATCGTATAACTTCTGACCGTGGAGTTCGCAAGTACCCTCAGTTTGACTGAACGAAGCACTTGCGCAGTATGAAGCCACACATTGCTGTATAGGCACCATGCTGCAGACTATTTGTCAGGGGTACGTGTAGTGCACAGTCGACATATAGACTAGTTAAATTTCTGAGAAATGTGAATGCATGAGGCATTTTTGAGTAAAAGCAAGCAAACAACATTTTCTGGGGTAGTTTTTCGTGCTGAATACGAATCTGTTGTTTGCTAAGCTCAAAAATGCCTAATGAGGTCACAAATTGGGTTCAAAGGTCAATGAGTGCAAAATTCAATTTTTTTTTAAAAGTGTTATATTTATCATTCTCCATCTATCCAATGAACTCATTTTACAATATATTGATTAATAATGTTACCACAGGATTTCAAAATGTTGGATTTCATGGAAATGCTAAAGGAAAAACGTCGTATTTTTGCAAATATCTCCCTTATGGAGCGACTTTTAGTTTTTGCGTGAAGAGCTACTTTTTACAAACATTTTTTGCTCAAAATGCAAAGCAAGGCTGAATCTTTTCCTTTTGTTGACAGAATTATATTCCAGGCAAACTGTTAAGGTCACAAAAATCGCATATTAAGCGCATAATTACTTCAAAGGTTAATGAGTGTGACAGGATGCGATAGGCATTTGTACATGTATGCCACACGAATGCTTTTATACTGCTTCACATGCATGTCAAATGAAACTGCTTTCATTCATGCAGTGAGTTTGATTAATGATTTTAGCAACATAATTACCCACAGAACAGTTCAGGAAATCACAGGAACAGGTGGGAACCCTATCCGATAATGTGTCAAATACATAGTATGAAAATGAAGGCAAAAGTGTGCTATGACTGAAGGATCGAGGCTGTACTAAAAGACTTTGCTATCACATGTTTGGTTTTAGGAATCTTTGTGCCGGAGGATTTTGTTAGTTGACGCACTGCACTGGTACTTTTTTATTCAAAAGGTGCAGTGTGTGTGTACCAGGAGAGGTCATCAGTGGCGGTATATACGTAGCACTGGTGTAAGTTTGTTTCTATTCACAGGCCAAGGTTTATCATTTGAGCTTTGTATCATATGTCAGGAAACCAGTCGGTCTAAAAATACCTTCTACAACCAGACAGAACTGGGCATCTAATCCATATTGATTGTCTAAGTAAATTCATGTGGGATGCCAAAAGGGCAGAAACTGACAGCAAATGAGCTGATATAGCCATGGCTTGGTTGTGTCAGGAGTTACGTCACAATGCAGAGAATGAACACGAATTTAAATTGTCTGCTGTGTTCATGAGGTACAAAGAATTAGCCAGTGACTCTATCAACCTATCATTTGATAAAGGAAACAAGTGCATTGTGGACTCTTGTCCCAGGTGCACGTTGCTCTGTAACTCCACAGTGATATCATGTCACATGTTGTGACGTGAGTGAAGAAGCAGAGTAGGCCAGTGTACATGCTTCTGAACATCTTACTTGGTGGCCAAAGTCATGTTTATAATGAGTTTGAAGAAGGTGAAATAGGCGCATCTGATGTTGAACGGGTTAAGAACACAAGGGTTAGAAGTACAGGGCACTTCGCACCAAGGTACCAAGTCCATCTTGTTTGATGTTCTCACAAAAAGTGTGTCCTGCCCCCAAGAAAAAAGAAAAAGAAAATCTCCCAAAGACCAAGTTCCTTGAAAACACTGCCCCAGTTTGTGGATCTAGTGCTTGGAGAACCCGGGTGTAACTGATGATGTGCCAAGCATTCTATATGGTATAGCTCAACTAGTTTTCTTGACTGTGCATGTTGATTGGTGAAGGGTCATACCCATACCAACATGTTTAGGTGGGGCTTCCTTGTCCCCGCAAACACTGTAGACCATGTCTTGCCCCATACTACGAACACCTGTGTTTTTAATCCGTTCAACATCAGATACACGCCTATTTCACGTTCTTCAGAAGGCGGTACACTCGCTAACTCTACTTCTTCACTCACGTCACAACATTTGAATCCCGGATCTGACATATCACTGCAGTCTCAGAGCAACGTGCTCCAGTGACATGAACAACAAATTTCATAAGTGACCCCAATGCACTTTGATAAAGGTCCCTTGAAGTCCCCTGTCTACTGAAATATGATGATGGGATGATAGAGTCTGACTCATTGGATAATTCTTTGTACCTCATGAACACAGCAGACAATTCAAATATGTGTCCATTCTCTGCACGGTGACATAACTCCTGACACAACCAAGCCATGGCCATATCAGCTCATTTGCTGTTAGTTGCTGCCCTTTTGGAATCCCACAGAAATTAACTTAGATGTGATAGCATGATTCGGCTGCTATTAAATCATTCACGTCTATAATACGTTCAAAGACCTTGTGTGCATATTTTGCATTTGTGCACACTTTAGAATGTATTATTATGGTAGAAACATGGCTCGTCTTCTGCTTGCTTTTAGAGCTGTGACAGAAAATACACAACGTCAAGTTCACTGTTGAAGTACCCCTGCGTAAAAAAGCGGTATCCTTCATCTGAAACACCAGTCTGTTCATTTCCTTGTGAAGCATTGGACTGTTCCTTGGCAAGTCTTACATTTATTTTTCCCTAATGTGTGTATGCTGAATAACAGAGTTTGTGCCATTTTAGATTAGGGTTGCCGTCAGGAGATTCTTCAAAGAGGAACGAAAGCCTGTCTACAGATAACCGAACTTTGCAATGTTTCAATTTGGCCTGAGCTGGGTGGCCTCAAAGATGGATTAGATGCCCAGTTCTGTCTGGTTGTAGAAGGTATTTTTAGACCGACAGGTTTCCTGACATATGATACAAAGCTCAAATGATAAACCTTGGCCTGTGAATAGAAACAAACTTACACCAGTGCTACGTATATACCGCCACTGATGACCTCTCCTGGTACACACACACTGCACCATTTGAATCAAAAAAGTACAAGCAGTGCATCAACTAACAAAATCCTCCGGCACAAAGATTCCTAAAACCAAATATGTGATAGCAAAGTCTTTTAGCCAATCCTTCAGTCATAGCACATGGCTTGTATGCATTTATGTTCCACTTTCGCCTTCATCTTCATACTATGGGTACACATTATAATAATAGTAAACATAGGGCATTTCTAACGTGCATATATCCATACTGAAGTATGCTCAGAGTTCAGCAAAGTTGGAAAGACATCAGGAAAAGGTGAGTTTTCAGTTTTGATCGGAAGCTAGAGAAGTCACTGGTGTTCCGGAGAGAGAGGGGAAGATCATTCCAGGCTGTTGAAGCTGCGTAGGCGAATGATCTGCCGCCGTAGCGAACACTGTTTGCTCTAGGAACAAGCAGAAGGTTTTTGTCCTGAGAACGAAGGGATCTAGCTGGTTTATATGACATAAGAAGATTGGAGAGATAAGCAGGAGCGCATCCAGACAGGCAGCGGTAGGTGAGGCAGAGGAGTTTAAAGCGGATCCGGTTCTCGATTGGAAGCCAATGGAGAGATTGAAGAATGGGAGAGATGTGGTCAAACTTCTTCGATCTAGTCACGACACGTCCCGCAGCATTTTGGATTCGTTGAAGTCTCTGGATTTGTGATTTGTTTGCACCGGCTAGGAGAGAGTTACAACAGTCCAGGAAGGTCATTACATGGGATAAGGTGAGAGTTTTTGCCGAATCTATAGTCAGGTATTGCCTAATGGAACTGATATTGCGTAGACCTGCAAAACAGATCCTAGAGAGATGTGGTATGTGATCATCCAAAGAGAGGTCGGAGTCAAGGATGACACCAACATCTCTTACTTTCTGTGAGAATGGAATACTTTCTCCATCAAAATCAAGAGCATTCAATGAGCACTGGGAGTAACGTTTTGCAGGGCCCAGTAGAATGCACTCTGTCTTTGAACTGTTCAATTTCAACATGTTGTCAAACATCCAGCTCTTGGTTTCCTAACATCACTGTTGTAGGTCGTTCAAGGCGGGTGTTGCTTGATCCATAGCGGGTAGGAAGACTTTGTACATTTTAGGAATCATCAGCAAAGTGATGGCGATCAACATGGTGGGCTTCCATGATTTCCCCAAGATCTTTGATGTAAAGACTGAACAAGACCGGACCTAAGACCGATCCTTGTGGGACACCACAAAATAGATGAGCTGGATTAGAGTAATGATCCTCTATCAGTACTTGCTGGTGACGGGACGACAGATAAGACTTGAACCAGCATAGAGCTGTGCCATCAATGCCATTATCAGATAGGGTTCCCACCTGTTCCTGTGATTTCCTGAACTGTTCTGTGGGTAATTATGTTGCTAAAATCATTAATCAAACTCACTGCATGAATGAAAGCAGTTTCATTTGACATGCATGTGAAGCAGTATAAAAGCATTCGTGTGGCATACATGTAAAAATGCCTATCGCATCCTGTCACACTCATTAACCTTTGAAGTAATTATGCGCTTAATATGCGATTTTTGTGACCTTAACAGTTTGCCTGGAATATAATTCTGTCAACAAAAGGAAAAGATTCAGCCTTGCTTTGCATTTTGAGCAAAAATGTTTGTAAAAAGTAGCTCTTCACGCAAAAACTAAAAGTCGCTCCATAAGGGAGATATTTGCAAAAATACGAAGTTTTTCCTTTAGCATTTCCATGAAATCCAACATTTTGAAATCCTGTGGTAACATTATTAATCAATATATTGTAAAATGAGTTCATTGGATGAATGGAGAATGATAAATATAACACTTTTTAAAAAAATTGAATTTTGCACTCATTGACCTTTGAACCCAATTTGTGACCTATTAGACATTTTTGAGCTTAGCAAACAACAGATTCGTATTCAGCACGAAAAACTACCCCAGAAAATGTTGTTTGCTTGCTTTTACTCAAAAATGCCTCATGCATCCTTAAACTCAACATTTCTTAGAAATTTGACTAGTCTAATAGGTTTTATTGCTATTTTACAAACTTTTTGCTTAATTTTAAGCACGGACGGTGACTTTTAGAATATCCTTTACAACATATCAAAAGTTTTGTTTTCGTTCGTATTAAACGAACGAGCATTAAACGATGTCCACGTACAACTGACAACATGTTAACTGCATATCGACATCCCAATCCCAATATGCAACTGCCTATTGATCCATGCCATGTCCGCTCCCTGCACTTATCAGAGTAAGGTTTCTTATACTTTCTTACACTATTTTATCACTGAACTTGTCTCAATGTAAAGGAAATATATTGAACATAGCTTTACGGAATTTTACATGTCGATTAGGTTGTAATTTTGAGAGCTTAGGAGCCTTAAACGAGATCGAATAGTTCCAAACAGTTAATTGAATCATTTTGTCTGAGGATATACTTTTACAACTGATATCAATGACGGTGTGATCTGGCGATTAAAACAAAATGACAAGTTTGAGTGAGTTTTGTGTACAGTACAGAGAATGTATGTGTACACCTTTCAGCCACTTTTTGAAGAATGAAATTACAAGACACGACATGCAGTTGGTTTATCCGGTTTTGAAACATATCTACAGCGTTATAACATGTACAGTTGCAATCACAAGCTTTTCATTTTCGATGAAGTTATTCAGGGGTGAGTCGGATGTGGCGTAAAGGACAAACTCATGGGTTGCTTAGGAGTTGTCGTGTTCAATATCTTTTCAGGGATTGTTTGCTTGTGTGGAAGAAGAACTGGGAGAATTACCCCACCCTTGTGCTGTACGACTGGCGTTTAAAACTACGAGATCCGTCTTCTGCTGGCCACAGATACCACTCCAAACCATGATGCTACCATCGCCAAACGACACTATCTTCATAATGCAGCAACGTTCCCACGCTCTCCCGTTGACGATGAATACGAACGCATGACTAAAGAGCTTGAATCGACTTTTGTCTGGAAAGAGTAAGCGTTCTAGTATCCGCCTCTAAAAGAAGGGTAGATGACTTCTTTTCAGAACAAAGGCCGATTGTGGGTAAAAAAAATTCACTTTCAGACCGAAAGGCCCAGATCTGATAGTTCACAATTACATATACCTCTAATTAGCATAATTAACATTCCTGGCCTGTTTGAATATTTTTGACCAGTAGTACCTGCACTCCCCGTGTGTTTCATACTGGTGTGCACAGGCTATATTCTTTTCAGTCTGTTTCTAACAATATACCTGGCTTTTCTCATCCATTTTTGGGAAAGCTGATTTTAGCCAGTGTGCACTCAGGGCAGAGTTATGTCTCCCCCATCAGATGCCTGTCCGACAGGGGAAGGGTGAGTACTGTCACCAGTTCCTGTTTCCTAATATAATATTGGGGCCGTTCTGTGACTCTTGCCCCTGATCCTAGTGACTGTTCTGCCTTTTGGGCGACAGTCGGTGTCAACTCCAGTCTTTGACGTCGACGTTGAGGTATCAAAGCTATTCCGTCGTAGGCCTGGAGGCAGGAATACCAAGTTGCCAACGTCTTCTCAATATCGTTCTTCCGCTTACATGATGTCCAAGAGCATTTGCTGAATGCTGTGGCGAATCTGTTATTCAGGACTATGAGACGTAGATACCTGTCTTTATGAAGGCTTGTCTTCGTCCCCTGACCCTGCTCATGATATGATCAGTGTGCCTCCAACGTGTCATGAAAATAGTGATAGTAGTGCGGGTACAGCCAAAAAAATCGTGAGACGTGGTTACGCTCCCATGTTCATCACTTACCTATTTAATCTAACTATAACAATATACGCGTGCAATACAGCGAGCTTACACGAATTCAATATTGCACTCCCTTTTCTGTGATTCACGTCGACGGGATCTACATTTTCCAATTTTCGGCAGTAGTCTGATCCTTCCATAAGCATATTTTCAAAAACATTTAAAAGTTACTACTTGGTAGTTGTTTCGTTATTTTTCTTTCGTGATCAGAGCCTGGCACTTGACTGATGACAAAGCAATGTGATTTTAATGGGGAAGTTGCAACAGTGACGTTAATCTGATCCTTCCATAAGCATATTTTCAAAAACATTTAAAAGTTACTACTTGGTAGTTGTTTCGTTATTTTTCTTTCGTGATCAGAGCCTGGCACTTGACTGATGACAAAGCAATGTGATTTTAATGGGGAAGTTGCAACAGTGACGTTAAGAGTTAGAATGAAACTCTATGTCTTGAAAAGGATGTGTATTAAGTATGGAACATCATACGCATGTATTGAGCTCTGAGATGTCATGATAGAAGAGAAGCAGCTCGTTCTTGGAACTCGTTGTTTCTCTCCTTCCACATTCTTTAATCTTTCAGGACATAAGGTCCAAATGCAGAAGTATGGGGTGCTTTTTATGTATCATTCACATTGCCATCTTTGTTAATTCAATCCCCCGTAAGCACGAAAATGTCAGAGCTCTGAGAAGGCGACAATAAACTTGCTCATGTGCAATGACGGATGCCATTAACATCACATGGGACAGTTTTGTCTGATGTGTCGGGGTTGTAATTAAATACTTACTTCCTAGTCTCTGTAATCTTTAGGAGTTTAATCAACAATGCAACTTTCTGACCCCTTAGTAAAAGAGTTCTGATAAGTCTGGGGGACTTAAGGTCATAGACGCACATGCATTTCTGTTTTATAAACATGTTTGCAACATATGGTATTAGTTTACTTAATCTTAAAGTCCTCGAGAAGATATGAGTTGTTTCAGTGAAATGCATTTAATTCGTTAGAAGGTTTACCGCAATCATGGGCGGTGTCTACGCTACAGGTTTGTTAGAAGTTTTAGCGCAGTGACTATACGACCTGACCATACGATGAAGATACAGTGTTTATCAAAATAGATATGTAATGGATGTATAGTGTCATAATATAGGTGGAAAACGAGAACAAATTGTTATATTTTATCAATATGCTTTCATTTGCGCCAATACGCCATTGTCACCTTCCGTTGGTGTGGTTCGGCAATTCTTGCTGAAACGTTTCTGAATCCATAACATGAACTTTACACACTGTTAAGAAAAACAAAATAGGAAAAGCATCGACCTACCATCCAACTTTTTCCAAAATATCGATCTGCAAAACATATCTGAAACTGAAAAAATGGGTTTGGTGATGTCACTGGCGCATGTATTATACAGATTAAAACCCGAGTTCGCTCGGGAAATATTTCAGTCACTTGTATTGTAAATACAATATGACATCTAACTCAGGAATTACATGACGATATGTCAGAGCTGGGATATGGTTCCCTTTCAGAGATAAACATCATTTCATCACTCCATAGGGGGCGGTGGGGTAGCCTAGTGGTTAAAGCGTTGGCTTGTCACGCCGAAGACCCGGGTTCGATTCCCCACATGGGCACAATGTGTGAAGCCCATTTCTGGTGTCCCCCGCCGTGATATTGCTGTAATATTGCTAAAAGCGGCGTAAAACTAAACTCAGTCACTCAGTCATCACTGCATATCACACTAATATTTAAAAATGCCTTGACACTGTAGAGGTAATGATATTGTTCACTTGAGCGATTGAAGGACTGGATTTCCTCATCGTTATTGTACAGTTGAGCACCGTTGTCTTGATATACATGGGACCAAGAAAAAATACATCAAGACATATAGGGAGTAATGATGCAGGAAAAGACGAACTGACGGAGAAAGAAGATGATTGAGATGAACGAGGGGTACAATACATGATGAAGCGCACGTACAATCTTTATGCGTCCTGCTGAGTATGTTCATTTCGAAAGAGTGAGTGAATTTACTTTTACGCCGCTTTTAGCAATATTCCAGCAATATCACGGACATCAGAAATGGGCTTCATACATTGTACCCATGTGTGGAATCGAGCCCGTGTTTCCGGCCAGACGAGCAAACGCTTTACGAACAAGGCTACCACGCCACCCCTCATTATTTAAGAGCATTGGTGGAATATTCTCCTTGACATTTTGGCCTTGATATTGCTGCAATGTTGCCAAAAGCGGCGTAAAACCTTCTTCATTCACTTACTCAGGGAGAGGGGCGGTGGAGTAGCCCAGCGGTGAAATTGGAAGCCCGTCACGCTGAGGACACTGGTTCGATTGTTCACATGGGTACAATGTGTGAAATCCGTTTCTGGTGTCCCCCGCCGTGATATTGCTGGACTATTTCTAAAAGCGTCGTAAAACTAAACTCACTCACTTATCAGATAGAAACAAAGATCATTGTCGTCTATGTCTGTAATGCCACTGAGAGTCCATGGTAGTATAACAACATCTTTTGTAATCCTCCATAAAGAAACTTTAGGCATGCTTATTGAAGCGTGGATATTTCCGTAATGCGTAATAATGGGTCGATTACTCCTGCACTTTCATTTCAAGCGAAAATAGGGCATATTGAGTACCCACCAAGGATCTATATATCAATACTGACGTGTCATTACTCATTTCCTCATGAAATAATTACATCTAAACAGAGTTTAATGACAAAAGTTTTTTATCACAACGGACACCATTAGCAATGGATCAGTGTTCTTGCTTTGATTCGTTAACAAGATAACACAATACAGCTTCGGAGGCCTGTTCTCGTTTACAAACCGTAGACATAATATTCCTGTATTTAGAACATGTTGTGATGAAGAGGTTTGAAAGAAACAGAAAGACAAATCGCCAGTAAAAAAGAATCAATTGAACTTAATAATAAATGCCATTGTGTAACACGAAGATATATTACTGGATATTTGCCTTTAATTATCACAGAGGTGACAATGAGCGTGAGAGGGTGTAAACCAATCTCAGTGCAGTAAATAACTCACAGTGACACCACGTGACGTAACTACATTCAATGCGGGCCTGTTTCACAGGAAGTCGTGTTTACAATGTATGACGGGAGGCAGGATCAGAAACTGATAACGTATAAAAGCTGTCCGGTTTATAATCTTTAACCAACAATACCCTCTGAATGTACATAAGATCTTGCAAGCAGTAATTCAAATTCACAGAACTGCATGGGTATATGTGTACGCTTAATGGATATATAAAACTATAATATGAACAATTTAATGTTAAGGATGTATTCATGTAAACTTATGTTTAAATGTTGTAGATTCCTATTAAGAAAAACGCAAGTTAAAGTTCAATGTAGTGGATAGAGTTTACAAAATCACGTTTCGCGAAGGCCTTACATGAGACACCATTTCACATGACGTATATTTCTCACTCAGCTGCAACAAATACACCACTGAATTCTTTATACATTTTTAGAATCAAATAGCAAATGGTGTTCGGTCACCAAAACAAAGTGTCAAGATGAAATCAAACAAAACATGTTGGGTGTGAAAACGAACGCTGTGCTTGTAAAGATCCGCTTGTTTGAATGTTAACTAAGAAACATTCAGATTATACTCTGTGTAATTTCTATAATTTTCAGACATCCATTCGTCATGCATAGGCTCAATAGTTTTTAGAGTAAGCATGGAAACAGTATTACAACAAGAAATAGCAAATTATAAATCGATACAATCCAATGATTTGAAAAATTCATACGAACTTGTCAAATTTTCAATGACTGACGCAGAAAGGCAACGATATTTAATGATAACAATAATCCGATTCTGTCGCATACTGTTTCATTATTATGATGTATATGTTTCGTATCTTTCAGGTATGTTTCGGTAAACTAACTTCATTATCAGCTACGTTTTGCCTTTTACAATATCATATCATAGATGATGGCTGTAAATTAGTTTTATCTTTTGGATTTATTGTTGAACAAGATGTACATGAGAAATTGACACATTTATCGAAGAACACCATATTCTTCACCTTTACACAGGTGTAAACGAAACATAATGCAACATATACGTAGTTCCATTTGTCTATTTACTGTTGTAATTTCATATACATAAACAGGTTATGGACTTATTATTTCTTATGATTCGCCTTGTGCGCAACGCTATTGTCACAAACGTTCAACGAGTTACTCCTCTTGTTGTCTTAAAGAACCACTAAACTTTGTTTTTGTTACTCTTTTAACCATTACATATGAAAGATTTGTGGTTAGTCTTATGCGGAACACCAATTTAATTATTTAAAAACTTGTGGTTAATTAATACCGAGCGATTAAAAGTGGCCAAAAGTCGCCTGCTTCCCTCTCGCCCGCCAACGAAACCACAGACAGGTTACGTAACTCTGTCGCCAGAGCACTGCAGTGACGTCATATGAGGAACGATTTTCAGTTAGTTGTATAGAAAATGTGTAGCACGCCCATCATTTTGATGATTTCTCGACATCAACGACGACATGCCGAATCGTTGCTTTGTCGTCAATTGCTCCTAGGGTCGGGCGATGGTGTCCCCATGCACAGATTTCCACAGGACCCCGCAGTTCGTGCTAAATGGGTTATGTTTGTGAGTGCGAAGCGAGCGTTGTGGAAGCCTGAAACGATATCTTACTTGTGTTCAGATCGCTTCACGGAAGTTAAAGAATCAAAACTACTTACTAGTTGTAGTAAAATATGCATATGATTGATGACCATAAAGATTTTCTATGACATAACTTGTAACATAACGATTTCTTCCTCGGAAGTGAGGTTGTGGTCGAAGTAACAATAATATTGTAAGTAGTATTATTGACACCAACCTCGCTGCCACGAGAGACATTGTTATGTTATACGCTATGTCATGCAAAATCCTATTGGCCGTCAATCAAATACATATTTTACTACCAGTAGAAAGTAGTTTTGATTTTTATAACTCGGTGAAAAAAAACCTAAATACCATTTATCCTCAGACTGGCGGATGTTCCCGACAGAGCGCCGCCATTTTAAAATTAAAAAATCTGTTAGAATTAATGAGATTATAGTTTGTTTTCATCAAGTTAGAAAATCAAGACTACTTTCTACTCGTAGTTAAATATGTATTGGAATCATAACCAAACGGATTTTGCATGACACAACTTATAACATAACGATTTCTTCCACGGAAACGAGGTGGGGGTCGAAGTCACAATACTGCGCGATAAATTTCTTGCTACATTCCATGGTTAATGTCCACTCACCAGTATGTAGATACTAGTCAATGTGCGTCTTTATATGGTCTTATAATCCTAATTAGTTTATTATCATACTTGTATGCATTTTGAAACTAAATAAAAGCAGACGATCTGCTGATACTTATAGTGAATTTATAACAGAACTGTAATATCTAGACATTATATAGTTTGCCAATGTGAATCATAATTCGCACACACACCCTAGTGCATGTTGTCTGTCTCATTTCACTTCACGGCGAAAACAATGATTCTGTTGAATGCTACGACAAATGAATAAAACAAAATGCAAATACTAGTATTAAAATTAAAACAGATTAAAGTTATAGGAACAATATCAGGCCATTACCTTGTTCGAGGAATGTATCCATCAATATCCACAAAACTGTTCCAAATGATGTGTCTTTTAACAGTTTAATATACGAAAAAGTGATAAATCTTTTCAGGTATTGGTGTATAGTCTCATTGGTCACCCAAGATAGCACACCTGGCAACTAATTGCATAATGTCCGCCTTTCTTTAAAACAGTAATTTCGTTAGCCAATAATGGGCAATCAATCAATGTATTGCCGGTTAATCCTTTGAAAGAAGGACGTTGTTTTACGCAGACTCCGACACGACAGAGTGTATTCAGTATAGATTAGTAAATCTACATACATAAACACTACCTTTTGACAATTCCGCTGTGTAAGATAAAAGTAATTAATCAATCAGCGTGTTATCGGTTAATCCTTTGATCGATGTTTATAATGTTGAATATTTACTCCAGACACAAGAAATGCCAAATGGGAACCTTTGTCGGGTAATCTAAGTGTGTTACCACTAATTATACCTGTTATAAATTCATTAACTGACCATCAAGTGAATGATGACAAATAACATGTGTAGGTTTATACCACCTAACACGGGTTACAACAAGGGAGTATTAATTGCTGTATTGCATGTGAAAACTTATGGGCCGACACTGTTTTGAGAATACAAACAGATTTTTACATGACATGATTAAATATCGAGGTAAAAAAACACAGAAATGGGATCAATTTGGATCAGTCATTTCACAAATAGGGCCTAACGACACCAATCGATTTTGACAGAATCGTCTATGAAAACAAGTTGTAACTCGGAAACTAGGCAAAGCAGGAGACAACATTAAATGACAGTAGATTGTGAGAACATATAGCTTTCATTTTCCACAACAATTGTCACGATTTCAGGTTTATACAACCCTGTAAACAAGATAATTTAACCCCTAAAATGTAGATGAATTCTGCATCGGCCCTCAAAGCTATTCCTCATATGACGTCACAGAGGCGAACCGCTCTGATTGGTTGAAATTTCGTTCGCGGGTGAGAATTGTGCACTGTTGTCAAAAAGGTCGATTTAAGTCAATTAAAGGTCGAAATGAGTAGTTTTAATGACGGGGTTTCATTTACAACGATGCCAGTTAGTGATTTATGTATTTGTACCCCCTAGGGTTTATGTGACCTCTTGTTGTCTTAATATAATCAATTCATATTTACGAAAATAATATATTGTGATGACCGAATATTAATCTGTTTGTTTCTACAATAATTGTACCCAAAAATATAAACAACAAGCAGTTGTCACTAAGGTGACATAACACTTTGTTGCAAATTATCAAATAAAACTTAAAAAGTACTGATAGTAAAGGTTGTTGCTTAAGATGAATTTAAATGTCAACAAAAACATTACAAGTCAACCTCTCTTGATATATTGTTCTGTAGCTGTTCAAACACAAATATTTTCAAGATTCACTTTGACCTTGACTATTTATGCCAAATAGTTATAAAGAAATTGCTTATACGAAAACATTCAAGAGAAGTCTTGAAAGTCTATGAAAAAAATCCAGTGAACCGTTCTTGAGATACCTTGCTGACAATCTTAACATGCAGGTTAACATGCTGAAATCTTCAGTGTCGCTGTGACCTTGACCAAAATTACTTGAAGGTCACCAAAATCAACTGAGCCCTGCGGCTTCCCTAGATAAAGCTTGGTGTCAAATATGAAGAAAATCCGGTGAACGTTTGTTTAGATATCTTGCTGACAAAGGTAAAGTCCACATGTGACCTTGAAGTGAAGGTCAAGGTCACCAAACCCGACTCGGGCCTTTCGCATACTGTCACGAACCCAGGTACCAAATATGAGATGAATCTAATCAACGGTTCTTAAGCGATTGCAATTCGTACGTATGTACGTACGGACTGACGGACGGACGGAGCCTAATACTATACTGAACTGCAGAAGAAACGCGAAACGATAGAGGTTTCTTAAATCACACACTTTAATTTCGCTCTAATTAACAATCACAACGGAGGATTGCGTTTAAATGTGACAATTATGGTTAACACATGTTCGAGAATCACATTTAGAGTTCACACAAACAAATTCACCAAAACTGGTCCCACTAAGATACCTCAAAGTCAGTATCGTGTTGGCCTCCATGGGCATCTAGAACACCACGGGGCCAACTCTCTGGTTCAGAACGATTGCACCCCACACCATGATTCCTGGACCACCCCACAAGTCTCTTTCAACAATACACGCATTGGAAAACCGTTTCCCATGCCTTCGCCATACTCTCACTCTGCCATCGGTTGTCGAAACAAAATATCGGCTTTCATCAGAAAAAAGCACAGTTCTCCATTCTCGATAACGTCAATTTCGATGCTGAGTTGCCCATTGCAGTCGGTTTTGGCGGTAACGAGCGGCGAGGACAGGACCACGACATGGTCTGTGACAGTAGAGGTTTCTTTCGTGCAAACGTCGACTTAATGTATCGGCACTAATGTGTCTCTTGTCAGTCCCAGTGGTCTGGCGAGCTGTTTCCGTGACTCTGGTGAAGCGATCCTGCAGATGATTGTGCACAATCTGTCGGTCTTGACCAGCGTCGTTTTTCTCAGACGTAAAAAACATAAAACAGGCCATGACGTCAACTAAAATGGTGAATCCTTTCAGTAATTTCATTACATTAGAAGATATGGCAGGTTCTCTGTTAATTATGTTCTAAAATAAGTAAAAAACACTCATCTACACAAACAGGAGAATATGGGAATCTAAGAACTAACTTACATATTATCTAGGGCATCCAAATCACTATTACGCGATTTCCCATGTTGTATGAGTTCAACATTTCTTGTAATTTGTGATACTACCAAAACTTATCCCATTACAATGTGGATCTGTGTACTGGAATAGTTTGGTTTATCTCATGAAAACCTCATGAAAATATACTGACCCTTATCCACAGCACATTCTGCCCTTATGTAATGCACTGCAGAGTTATGTCCCTTTATCTTTATACCTGTGTGACTCTCTGTCGTCGTTTGACGTCATTGAGGAAAATCACGCAGGCCATTACGGCACGCCATTTTGTATAATGAATGTATAACGTTATACATAAGCACACAAATCCATCTGAAATACACTCACGTCATTCAGGTATATGAGGCAGTATTGTGCTCCCAGACAATTTCAGTAAAGATGCCAAATAAAAACAATCGTTGCACAAGTGCTTTATCGGTTTACAATAAAAAGGCGGAGAAATTTACTGTAAGTATATTATTACACCACTTGTTTTTGGCTACTTTTCAAGCCGCCGAATAATTTGCACTTGAGTTTATATAATCAGATAAATAATTTAATATCCTACATTTTTGTGTGATTTTATAGCCACAGATATATCCAGGGTTGCGCGAGCGCAATTCTCGCACAACATTGTCTTTTCAGACCTTATGAAAATATTCGTCAGAAAAATAACTGTTCATCCAGGGGTAAAGGCATTGTGTAGTTGACTTGCCCTTCTTCATCCAGTTAGAGGCTAGAGAACTACAACCAAGCAACTGGTGGGAATGGCATGTCGTTACATTAGTTGCCCAATTTGACAAGAATCGCCATGACATCTCCATACTCGAAATCTGAAAAGAAAGAAGCATGGTTAATACCTGCAGCTTACGTTGAATAGTTAACAGCAACATTTTACAGCAGTGGAACAAAGGCATCTATCAAATTCAGAATGGGGCTGTTGAATACACATGAGTATTGAACATGTGATAGTTTAACTGAAACGTAAACTGATGTACATCTACACAAACAGTCCCTGGTAGAACCGTGTATTTTATCTTCATACTGTTAAACCTCGCGTACATGTCGACACAGATTCCATTGGGCGAAAAGGGTCAAGTAGTGATGACATGATATGAACGGATCACTGAAAGTGATGACAGCAAGCGATTGTTTACTTTGTGAAACCAAACCTTTATGATGTTTTGTAAATGTTCGATTATTTTTTATCGAATATTCCAGCGATATGACAGCAATATGTTAATACCCGAGTTTAAGGGGAGGCAATCGGCTGGTATCACAATCAGCCTTTTCGTCACAGTACGATGTCATCAAATGACCTAAGTCCCCGAACCTGACAACCAGCACACATATCACCTCTTGCTGGAAGCATATCGTATTTAGGACCAATCTCTCGTTTATTTGGTATTCGCTTACATTCCCGATTTGACATACGACCCGGAACCAGCATTAAGGGACGAATATCATTGTTCACATTAAACAATATATACGTATTCAGGTGATATGAGTGTGTGCGCATATACACGTATTGCCGGGAAGGTGGGGAAGTCTAGTGGTTAAACCATTCGCTCGTCACGCCAAAGGCCCAGGTTCGATTCCCCACGTGGATACAGTGTGTGATGCCCATTTCTGGTGTCCCCTGCAGTGATATTGCTGGAATATTGCTAAAAGCGGCGTAAAACTAAACTCATTGTCACACGTATTGACAGTACACCTGCAGTCATGAATTACCTGTTAATGTCCCTATGGCCGCCTTCTGATTGTTGATGGCGTAGAGCAGCTTGGGATAGACTGACGGGTTATCCCAGGAACACGGGTGACTCTGATCATTTCCGTCCACAACCGACATCCATATCACATCAGTGGTACACAGACCGTAAAGATGGCTGATCAGGAAACGACGTGTGTAAAGGTGTCTGTGAAGAAATTATGTTCTCATTAAGGTACTGTTTGTTGTTGGTTAAATGCACACTATTCCAGTTATATGGGAGTTGTCTGTAAATAATCGAGTTTGGAAAACACAATCCAGTGATCAACAGTATGAACATCGATCTACGCCATTGGGATATGATGAGTTGCGACATTTTTGTTCATGTGTATACTCCCTAAAGCATGTTCAATGGGAGCTCTCGCTACAGCATCCAAAATGGTCGATCTTTAATGAATAGACTGAATGCTTACCCCTCGATGCTGAAATAATTTGAAGTTGACGTCGTGAGATCCGTCCATGTTGAATTGATCACCCTAGTTGGTGTAAACCAGGACATCTTGGTACTACCGGTTCCATCAAAGATAATTTCATTCCGAACGTGACTGTTCTTCATCAGCAGAACTTTCACCTGAAAAAAAATAAATCTGATAATGTTGTAGGATAAAATTTCATATGCACGCATTCAAGCACGAACACACACTAATGGATTTGATGATTTGGTCTGTGACTGCGATTATATCATTGGCATGGGGTGTTACTCAGACTACCGTGAATTCCCGTATTTATGCCCCGCGCTTAAATACGGAAAATCACTGTTCTAGTGATGAATTATTTTAACCATATTGAAGCCAAGGGCTTAAATTCGAAAATGCGCAATATTTTGATAAAATAAAAACAATCGTATTTTTTAAAACTCTTTTATCAGGAAACTGGTCTATAAATACAAAATTGAATGACCACAAGGTTCAGTTTAACTGCAACTGCATGCACATCATATGAGTTAAGATGATCAATGTCTGTCACTAATAACTGCCCTGTTACTGGTGTCCAAAATGTTCTGTAAACGTGATAACATCGCAGAGGCACTACTAATGTAAAAACGTTGAGGTTCGCCATGCGTTTGGAAAGGGACGTCACTCTAAACACCCAAGAATTAAATCCTTATTTAAGCCCATGGGCTAAATTTCGCGTGGGCCTAAATACGGGAATTCCCGGTAAAGCTTGTCTTAACAACGTATGCTATGGATTTACAACTTCTTTATTATTTACATTACGACGTTCCTGGGCTTCTTCTTGCCCCTTCATCAGGTGAATCCAAAAAACCATACGTTGTTATGTAACCTTCAACTTCTAAATGCCCATCAAGTATCCAAAGGTTGTCTTGTTCGATCTAGAATGTTGGTGTCTTGTCAAAACCGATAGTTTGCTATGGCGTTGAACAAGCTGTGTGTACATGTACCTAATATATATACCGTACAGGATAGTGAAAGTCGTATCCATATATCAGAAGCTGACGTCATTCAAAGCTTCTTCAGAATTAACATCAGGAAAGCAAAAGGACCTGACAACCTTGACGGCATTGTGTTGAAGGAGTGCAGACTTCAACTGTGTACAGTGTTCACTAGATTGTTTCAATTTTCAGTGAATACACACGTTATTCCTTCGGTCTAGAAAACATCAGAAATTGTACCAGTTGCTAAAAAGACACATCCTAAAGAACTCAACGACTACAGGCCAGTTGCTCTCACATCTACAGCAATGAAGTCGCTGGAACGCATTTTGTTGAGACATCTCCGACAGGAAGTTGCCGACATACTGGACCCGCTTCAGTTCGTCTACAGGTCAAAGAGAGGAGTCGTTGATGCCACACTGTCACTCCTTAATACTGTCTATAAACAACTAGAGACACCTAAGTCATACATCAGGATCCTCTTCGTTGACTTTTTCATCTGCGTTCAACACCATCCAGCCACATATCATGATACAGAAACTGTTAGACATGGGCGTTAACTCATACCTCATCAAGTGGATCGAAAACTTTCTTGTGGACAGACAACAGTACGTGAAAGTTAACGGGGCTGTATCGAGTAAACGGACCACCAACACTGGTGCACCATAAGGCTGTGTAATATCTCCTGTTCTTTTCACCCTCTACACTAATGATTGTGCAAGCTCGAATTCAATCTGTTCAACTGTAAAGTTTGCAGATGATGCAGCAATTGTCGGCAAACTGAACGACACTGCTTCTGAAGAACTGTATAAAGAGGACATTTATCATTTTACGACTTGGTGTGCAGCAAACCACTAACTCTTAAATGTCACAAAAACAAAGGAACTGATAATTGACTTTCGGAGTAAGCCCACAGAAAAGCTTCCAGTGATAATCAACGGTGAATGTGTTGAGACAGTGTCGGAGTATAAGTATCTGGGAACCTTCATTGTCTCTAAGCTGAACTGGAACTCTAACACTGAAGCCCTATGCAAAATGTGTCAACAACGTCTTCATTTCATGCGTAAACTGAGATCTTTTAATGTTAATCCATCTGTGATGTCATCTTTTTATGCAGCATTTATTCAGAGTATTTTAACATTTTCCTTCCATTGTTGGTACGGGTCTCTCTCAGTTCATCTAAAATCTAAAATAGACAAAATTGTTAACACTGCAAGTAAAATCGCTGGAGTCAGATTTGAATGTTTATCATCGATATATGAGCGGCAAATCGTGAATCAAGCTGTCAAAATCATATCTGACCGTACTCACTACTTAAAATCGGAATACAACCTCCTCCCTTCAGGCCGCCGCTACAAAGTTACAATTGTGAAAACCAAGAGAGCCCGTACATCCTTTATTCCAAGTACCATATCTGTCTTAAATAAATGTGAAGATACCTAAATCAATGAATTTATGTAATTATGTTTTGTATCTCTCTAATGTGTCAGTAGCTCTGCTGACGTAACACAAATTCCTGAAAAGGCATTAAAGTATTATTCTATTCTATTCTATTCTATATATCTTAAGTAACATAAAGATTTCAATAAGAAATGATAAAATATCGGTTTTCGAATTTTGGTCTCCATTTTGGTCCCATCCCCACACACGAAAAATACGCCAGATATGTATGTATAACCATTGAATAACATCGTTATCATCATGATGGATGACCATGTTCGCCTAACACTGTCGTTTTGGCAATAATTGTGTACGTACCAGCTGTATACCAGCCGTGTCCCATGCAGACATAATCTTGCTTCTGAAATGATCCTCACATGGACGAGATGTGTTGGGTGAGAAACAGCCAGGTTTCAGTCGAGGTGGTAGAAGTGGGTGGTCGTGGTAGAGGCTGTCGTTCAACCATGCTGAGTAGATAGACGTCCCTGTGTCTTTCTGGGCCCGGAAAACCACTGTCCATCCGTCCCAGGTCAACAGGTCATCTGTAAGATCATGTAAAACCAAAGATCATGAAAGTTCAACTAAAAAGGATGTGCTGTTTTCAATCACCTGGTGGCTTCCATGTTCGTTCTGTATCAACGCAAATGAGGGTCACACCCGATATTGATAGTTTTTGTTTCATTGTCACACCACTTCTCTCATTGAGTATGTCTCTTGTCACCAAGCATGGCGACTTTAGGCTTCCCGATGCGCCAAACTAAGCAACAGGCATTGCTTTCAGTGAGTGAGTTAGTTTTACGTCACCTTTAGCATTATTCCATCAATATCACAGCGGGGGACACCAGAAATGGGCTTCACACAATGTACCCATGTGGGGAATGGAACCCGGGTCTTCGGCGTCAACCACTAGGCTACCCCACCGCCTGACATTGATAAGGACACAGCAGGCTAAACCAAGCGCTTTTGTACGATAAAAAGTAAAATAATGAAATACATGGTGATATTTTCACGAAACACTCCAGGATGGTATCCAGCCTCGGACCCTATTTTTCAGAAAAATCGTAATTTAAAACGATGTTAACATTTCAGAGAGATCATTTAACTTAACACTATCTCGGTCGCTTATAAGACATCATATAGACAAACATCAAAATCAAACCTGATCTGGGTTCCATATACATCCAGTCATTACTTTCCACAAATGTTGAATCACTATCGTACAACTTCAGGCTGTGGAGTTCACAAATACCCTCATTTTGACAGAACGAAGCACTTGCGCACGATAACGCCAGACAGTGTTTGAGACACCATGCTGAAAACGTTTTTGTTGGTTTGTAGCTCACGGTCCACATTGGTGGGTTTGTCAAACGATATCCACGTACAACTGAATAAAACTCTTGTCGATATTTAGCTGACGCCATAACCATTAGGCATAACAACTGCTGCAGAAAAGATTCAGTCATGATGTTAACAATTTCTGTAAGATACTGTCGGTAAGTGTAGGATCTCCAGCAGATAGGTCAACATATGTCACTGAAACATCAGCACATATATAAAGCCGATGTCTTCGAATGGAACATTCTCTAACATTAGTCTAAACTTCCTCTGAACTCGTCTTTGAAAGAATGCATACAGCATGTTAAGTGCATATCGACCTCGCCATCTCAGTAGGCAACTGCCTATTGATCCATGCTATGTACGCGCCCTGCATTTATCAGAGTAAGGTGTCCGATATTGTTTTACACTATTTGATCATTGTACTCGTCTCAATGTATAGAAACTATATGGAACACATCTTTATGAAATCTTACATGTCCATTTACTTGTCATTTCATAGCTTAGAAGCCCTAACGAGATCGATAATTCCAGACAGTTCCGAATTTACTGTTTTGTCGGAGGATATCATTTTACCCTTGATGTCAAAGTGGTTGTCATTAAAACAAGTGACAAGGTTCAGCGATTTTGTGTCCAGTACATAGTCTGTATGTGTAAACGTTTCAGGTTCATTGCTTCCTTAACAAAGAACCATTTTTTGAAGAATGAAATTACAAGACACGACATACAGTTGGTTATCCGATTTGGAAACATTTCAATAGCGTTAAAACATGTACAGCTGCAATTACAAGTTTTTCATTTCCATGATCATTCAGCGGTGAGACGTATAAAGTCGTATATAGCGAATGAGGGTTGGGTGAGTTGCTTTGGCGTTGTCTCGCTGGAATATCTTTCGAGGGTTTTGTTGGTTGTATGGAAGAAGAGCTGGGCGAATGACCCCACCCTTGTGTTGTACGACGGGCGTTTAAAACTACGAGATCCGTCTTCTGCTGATCCAAACCATGATGCTAACATCGTCAGATGACACGCTCTCCCGTTAATGTTGAATACGGACGCATGACTGAGGAGCTTGAATCGACATTCGTTAAAAGAGAGTAAGCGTTCAAGTATACGCCTCTAAAAGTTGATGCTGTGGGGTACATGACTTCAATCCAGAACCAAGTCCATCTGTGGGTTCACAGCAATGTATTCTGGTGCTGGTTACAGGAGGTGGCCCTGAACTCTCAGTTCCAGACCAAACTGTCCAGCTCTGCTTGTTCACAATCATATAAACATCTAATTAGTGATGTACAGCTGCAATTACAAGTGTAATCCCAAATATAACATATGTAACATCTAATTAGCATAACTGACATTCCTGGCCCGTTCTTAAAAAGGTTGTAGCTCCTCGTCTGCCATCCCGTATTTCATATAGTCGTTCACAGCCTGTATCCTTTTCAGTCATCTGTTTCTCAGAATATCGTTTGCTTTCTAAGAATATACCTGGCTTTCCTTTTTCCATTGTTAAGAAAGCTGCCTATGGCCAGTTATGGCCCAACGTTGAGGTGTCAAAGCTATTCGTCGTACGGCCTGGAGGCAGGAATATCAAGTTGCCAAAGTCTTCTCAATATCGTTCTTCCACTGACATGATGTCCAAGAGCATTTGCTGACGATGACGTCCCTGTGGCGAATGTGATATTCAGGAATATGAGACGTAGATACCCGTCTTTATGAAGGCTTATCTTCCACCCCTGAACCAGCTCATGATATGATCGGTGTGCCTACAACGTGTCATGAACATTGTGATAGTAGTGCGGGTACAGCCGAAAATTCGTCAGACTTGCAATTAGTCATGCTCCCATCATTGTTACGTAGCTATTTCATCTTGCTGTAACAATACAGACACGCGATACAGCGAGCTTACGTGAGTTCAGTATTGCAGTCCGATGTATGTGGGATCTAGGTTTTCCAACGTTCGGCACTACTCCATTCCTACCGTATACAATTTTTCTAAAACATTTGAAAGTGATCACTAAAGAATGTTCTAAATGAACTATTACTGTCATTATTTGGAATTTGTTTCGTGTTCAATATTATTTTGTATTCTTTCTTTCGTGATCAGAACCTGGAACATGATTGATGACGTCAGGTGAAGAAATGCGATCTCAATGGGGACGTTGCAACGGTGACATGTAGACTTGGACTAAAACAGTCTGTGTCTTGAAAAGAATGTGTATCAAATATTGAACGCCATACGTGTACATGTGGCCCATATGTATTGAGCTCTAAGTTAAGATTTTAAGTCACATCGGCAATATTTCAGCCATATCGTGACTAAATCAAGTTATAGATTTATAATAATTCAAAGTAAATTATAAACACCTGTCAACTAAGGACAGTAAAACAACTAGACTATCACTATCAAGAAATAAAACTAGCATCTCATTCTAAAATTGGACTTCAAATTAGGACAATTCAGTATAAAAATGGGCTATAGATCGCCAACAATTGAAGGTAGATCACCATACTAGGGACCTAGGGACTTACAGTTCCTTTGCTACCTCCATGGACGTGAACTCTAAGATGTCACGGTAGGGGTGATACAACTCGTTCTTCGAACACCATGATATCTCGTTCAGTTCATAAGATCCAACTGCAAAAGTATAAGGTTCTTTTATGTATCACTTAGCCTTTTTTCTCAATTCTTTGGATTGGCAAAATGTTTTCACACTCATTTCAGTTCCACAGCTAATATCTGCACTGCCTTCATGCCCCCACTGTTTAAATAATATCGTGTTTTAAGTGTATCAGGCTTTCACGGTCAAAGCCCTTTTGTACGTGATGCCATGATCAGAATTGTCACATCCAAAAATACCCCCTCGTTGGTTTTAGTTTTGCTACACTGCCAGAAAGTGTTAAAACATAGATATATGTTACATTAATTCCACTTTATAATTGTGTATGGTTTCTTTTGGCTTAGAGTATATTTGCTGGCTGTTATTGTTTAAGGTACACAGGGTAAGCAGACAGCGTACGACTGTAGACTATATAAACACGTTATACCAGTTAGGCGTACATATATAAAGCTTCAGCGTCATAACAAAAGCACGCAACCTACAGAACATATTGTTTCTAACGACAGCAAATAGTTACAGGCAATCTCTGAATGGCTTATTATTCCTTAATGAGCTTCTTACACAGTTCTTTTGTGTTTTTCTACTTGATTTAGCCGGAGAGAAACCATTAAGTCTTAAAAATATTGGCAACAGTCGATTAGTAGTGGAATAATCTATATCTACTTTAATAATACAGCAGGAAGGATAGCTTCTTGTCGTAAACAGTGTGTGAAAGTGTAGGAACTATTCGTCAATCTCAACAGCAGTATAAGATAATAAAAAGTCATGTGTTGGAGCTGAAGTATTAAGGTTTTTAGTCTAAAACTGCAAAATATCAGTTTTATCATGGACAGATATTTTGGCACGTTGGATGTTTTTATTGTATTATTAATCTTATTATCATGTTTCATAGGATTAAGTGGCCTGAGAGTTGATAGCATTTCTGTGACACAATTAATTTCTAAATTTCAGAGCAGCATATGGTACATTTATAAAATATTCTGATATCTTATTGGCTGCTGTGGTCTATTTGCAATAGTTCTGTAAAATGTTTGGCGCATGAGGGTTTATGGGTAATTGTTAAGGGAATTCATGCAATTAAAATCTTGTTTACAACTCTCTGCAAAAATTCAGTTTTGATATATGTGTTTATACATTACTATTATATAGATCCTTGCGCAGTTTAACATATTAATAAAACCCCGCTATTCATTGAACATTTGTCACATTAATGAAAGGGGGAGCCAAACTGGTTTACTGCACTTACGCCACGATGTGCCAACAGTATAAAAGAACCATTAAATGATGTCATTGCTGTTGTTGTGTATTGTTCAATTTTCCAGCTACATGGTGGTCTGTGAGTAATCGAGTCTGGATCAGACAATATTAGGCAATTGGGAAACGAAGACATGCATCAACCAAATCAAGGATCCTGACCACCCGATCACATGATTAGTCGCCTCTTACCACAACCATGGGTTGCTGAAAACCAGTTCTAAGCCAGGGTCTCGTTCCACAAAGCGATCGTAGCGCTAAGATGATCGTAACTATCTCATAACATAGACTTACGAATGTCGTAGCGCTACGATCGCTTTGAGGAACGGGGACCAGATCTGTACGGGTAACTGCATATGATGCAACAGTAATTGTTTGTGACACTTAATTTTTAGTATTATGTGTTTATGGAGTGTCGTGTCGTTATTTGTTGTCGAGATATATTTTGAACAAAACCCATCTATTCATAAAACGTTTTAGACAATGTCATAGCTCTGAGGATGCGACAAAATACGGAACTGTGTGGGCCATGATGGTTAGCTTACACATCACATGCGACAGATGACCAAGTCAAAACATTGATTACACAACAGTCTCTTTTCCTGCTGACTGGGTTCCGTCCTGTTGCGCAACTTAGTACAATAACCAGTCCAGATATTTGAGACCAATTAATTCAACTGGATACATAAATATTAATCAGTATTATTTGATACATCTAAACACTTGTATATTGCAACACTACGCTCCTTTTAATCCTTGCAAACATGTAGTGCAGCGTGCTCTGTCGTACAGCGTGCTCTGACAAACGCAAATCTGGAAATCGTAGAAATATCAAAACTAGGCTCTGTCGCTAGAACAGTTTGGCGGTCTGGTACGGACTTGAATAATTATATCAATCACATTTTGCGTTACAGAACTACACTGAATAAGCGCAAAAAACACATATCAGGTGTAACCAGTGAGCCAGATGACTTGTGAATCATTTTACGACCTCATCAAACAGGGGCAGTCTGTGACGTCTTAGTTAAGGTCATGCTGCCTACACTTCGCCATAAAATATAGCAATAAGATGTTATTAAAGTTTAAGATTAAAATTAATTTGTAAATACCATTTTCTTATGAGACAAGGAATTGAAATTCAGTCTAACCATAGTTGTTTGTGGTGTCTCTTTTCACTTTCACACGAGAAACTTCGGATCGGCTGAAAACTAGGTCATTGTCTGAACAGGTTAATAAGACTCATGTTTCGGTTTGGCCAGCAAAACATTTTCAGTATTTTCTTTTCCGATGTTGTTATAACATTTGTAATAACTTCCAGGTCATTGTAATCTTTCAAAAAGATAAATTAAGATCACGTGCACCAATGCAAATTCCTGGTCCATCTGTAATAGTTTCTTTGATTGGCAGTTTAGAAATTGAGAAGTCCAATAGTGACAAACTTTATGGATAACAACTTCTTTTCTTTGATAACGTCCCCAAAAAGACGTTGTTATCCATATTTTGTTTTAAGTTATCAAATAAAAGAAGTTGTCATTCTTAACGTTTGTCAGTATCATCTGTAATAGTGTTCTGAAAAGGAAGGATATTAACAATATATTGATGAACATCTTATTTATCGTAAGAGGCGACTAACGGGATCGGGTGGTCAGGCTCGCTGACTTGGTTGACACATGTCATCGGTTCCCAGTTGCGCAGATCGATGCTCATGCTGTTGATCACTGGATTGTCTGGTCCAGACTCGATTATTTACAGACCGCCGCCATATAGCTGGAATATAGCTGAGTGAATTAGTTTTCAGCAACCCATGCTTGTCTTAAAAGGCGAGTAAAGGGACTTGGTTGGCACATGTCATCGGTTCCCAATTGCGTAGATCGATGCTCATGCCGTTGATCACATGATTGGCTGGTCCAGACTCGAATATTTACAGACCGCCGCCGTATAGCTGGAATATAGCTAAGTGTGGCGTAAAACTAAACTTACTCACTCACTCTAACAGCGTAATCAAGCAAGTGATGATGTTCATCCATATATTCTTATCCTTCCTTGTGCCACAACTTCAAAATGTCTTTCAAAGAAGTGTTCTAAAATGTTAAGGGACTTAAGAGTCATAGAATACAGTACCTGCATTTCTGTTTGCAACATATCGTATTTGGTCTACTTTATCTTAAAGTCCTCGAGAAGATGTTAGTTGTTTCAGTGAAATGTATGTTATTTGTTAGAAGGTTTACCGCAATCATTTGCGGTGCCTACGCTACGGGTTTGTTAGAAGTTTTAGCGCAGCGACCATATGACCTGACCAGGCGATTACGCTCATCTACAATAGGTATACAGTGTTTATCAAAATAAATATGTACAGGATTTATAGTCTCATAATATAGGTCGGAAACGAGAACGAATTGTTTTATTTTATCAATATTCTTTCATTTGTGCCAACACGTCCTTGTCACCTGACGCTGGTGTGTTTGGGCAATTCTTGCTGAAACGTTTCTAAATCAATAACCTAAACTATTTTAGTAAAAGCAAATTGGAAATCCATGATCCATCGAACAAGTATCCAATTATTTCTAAAATATCGATCTGTAAAACATACCTGAAACAGACAAGTGGATTTAGTAATGTCATTGGTAAAAGAAATTATTATTCTGTAATATGTGAAAACACTGACTGTCAAGTAATAAATTTACCCAACATTGATGTTTCCTCAGAAACGCAGCAGAAACAGAGAACGGAATAACAAGAACCGACAAGCTACATTCACACATTTTGCCGTTCTAAACTGCAGGATCCATTCCCACTATTGTCAACACGGGATGTTGGCTTGACGGCAAATGGCACCACGTGTAAATCCAGGATCTTCTCACTGACGGTAGTACTCCTTAATGACCATGAATACCATGTAAAGGTGATTTGCCCGTCACACGGAACCCACTCCACTCCT
Organism: Haliotis rubra; assembly: GCF_003918875.1. Classification (NCBI taxonomy): domain Eukaryota; kingdom Metazoa; phylum Mollusca; class Gastropoda; order Lepetellida; family Haliotidae; genus Haliotis; species Haliotis rubra. The sequence continues at coordinate 295,907 of NW_025765447.1, forward strand.
GTGCAAACACCCCTCCCCCCAAAAAAAAAAAATAAAAAAAAATAAAAATAAAATATACACCAACCAAAAATAAAAAAAAAAGAAAATAAAATAAATTAAATAAAACAACAAAAAAACCAAATCAATAAAATAAAAAACATCAGAAGAACAAAAACCCCCAAAAACCCCGAACCCTCCCCCTAAAGAAGAAAACACACAGTGAGTTTAGATACACGCAACAACAACAACAACAAAAACATAGGCGGCAAAAAGAAAAAACAATCGAGTCTGGACCAAACAATCCAACAAACCTAAATTATCCCAGATTAGAAGAAATAAAGATAGTTCTGTCCAATGTTAACGGTATGAAGACGCTCATTACGTCTACTCAACACTCTGATGCGACTGTCAAGGAGGTCCAAAGCAAATAATGATTCATGCCAAAACAACGTTTGCCCAATGACGACTCGTCCACGCTTATGACATCAACGACGTCATACAGTAACATATTGATGCCTTGCTCGTGGTATTATACGTGGACATCGCGCATGCAGGCTCTGTCTGTGCAGCCATTTACGAACCGTCCGTCCACTCACTCTCGACCTGTAGCTCTGTGAATCTCACCTCCAATTGGACAGGCACCTTGGCCACTGTTTCGTAACACAATTGTTCTGATGAAACGGTCTGTGTTCAATAGCTTTTGCCCTTGGTCGACCAGATCGACATCCGTCATCAACGTTTTTGATGTCGATATCGTGATTGTAATCTACGAATTACTGACCGTGAAACGTTAAGAGCTTACTTGTCTTACCTTATTTACGATTATTTATGATTTTGTAAATGTGGCTCGTTTCCCTGATAGTTTCCATACAAGACAAGACTTCAAATACATTAGCTAACATAACAGGATGAGAGTCACCTTTGTAATTAAATTATAACTGACAAATCCTTTCAATATCCATTTTAAAGCTTTTAGTATTTATTTTACAATCGCAACTACAAATAAATTATATTTCCATAAATCATTATCAAATATCTTCCAGACAAACATCAACCGCCACAAACACATACAAACAGTGTGCGAAATAGTTTCCAAATTTTGCTAGGCATTCGGGCTAGCTATGCCTGAAAGTTACTAGCCCACAAAAGTATTCACAAGCCCGAAAATTGAATGTAGACGCGGGTTTCATGATTAAGCTGCTGATATGATGAACATTTTTATCAGGCCAAAATCTTGCATGATTGAAAAGTGTATTAACTTAACAAGTCCGAGAGAGTGATATATATACAAAATGACCCCATGAAAAGTCACTAGATGCAGTCGGGCCACATTGCAGCCTGACTGTATTTTAGTGAAACTTTATGTCATGTAGAGGAAGGAACTTGAAAACTGGCCAGTGGCTATTTCGAACACTGCATACAAAAGCGCAGACACAAACAGCAATAGCCAAAATAGGTAATTCCATAGGGGGGCACTGAGAAGGGGCGGTGGCGCAGCCTAGTGGTTAAAGCGTTGGCTCGTCACGCCGAAGACCCGGGTTCGATTCCCTACATGGGTACAATGTGTGAAGCCCATTTCTAGTGTCCTCCGCCGTGATATTGCTGGAATATTGCTAAAAGCGGCGTAAAACCAAACTCACTCACTCACTCTTGTCACTGACGCGTCACGTGTTAGCAAAACTAATCTTTGCTATCAGCAGAGTCCATGGGCTGATGTGGTTCATAGGGTGTTGAGGCAAACCAGTATCTGACTTGTTTTTCTTCAACTGGTTAAAGGGCAGAGACTGAGAACCAAATCTCTGCTGGACTCTCAGTTGCCCAGTTGTACAAGAATCGTCATGACATCTCCGTACTCGAGATCTGAAAAGAACACGCATGGCTGTTAACAGCTGCATCTCACGTTTGAGGGGTTCCGAATAGGTCTCCTGTATAGAACTGTATTTCTGAGCGGAGTGAGCTTAAACCGATGTTAAACAAACTGGACACCCAGGTTTGTTTGTTGTTTTACGCCGCACTCGGACTGTAGATAATCAAGTCTGGATCAGACAATCCTGTGATCAACATCATGAGCATCGATCTACGCAATTGGGATACGATGACATGTGAAAACCAAGTCCCATTACTCGCCTTTTAAGACAAGCATGGGTTGCTGAAAACTAATTCTAACCAGGATCTTCACCGGTCACAAAAGATGTCTACATTTATTACATAATATGCCAGCTGATATGCAAGTGTGGAGCACTACCAGAACAACTGTGATCATGAAGTTACCTGATAAATCCCCAACTGTGGTCTTCCTATTCTTCGTGGTGTAGAGGAATTTGGGTGTGACTTGTTGGTCATCCCACTGACACGGGGTATTTCCATCGTTTCCATCTATGACCAGCATCCACATTACATCTAACTTACACTCTTTGTAAGAGTGGTTGATCATAAAGCGACGTTCTTTCAGGTTGCTGTGAAGAAAGCAAGTTTTACACGTTGTAGTAACATACAACATGGATGTTTCCTTTGATGATTAGGGGCGGTGGGGCAGCCCGTGATTGTAGCGTGCACTCTTCAAGCCGAAGACCCGGGTTTGATTCGCAGGATGAGTACAATGTTTGAAGCCCATATCTTGTGTCCTTTGTCGTGATATTGCTAGAATATTGTTGGGAACGGACAAACAACATACCCCCCTCACTCATTTAACTCGATGGACATTGGGTAAACGATGATATTCTAGAAAAGGATAGGATGGGCGACAAAGCCACATTATCAATATGTCACATTGTCCTGCATTTTCAGGACACTTCAGATGGGTCGACAATACGACAGCGTGACACATTTTGGCTTTTCTCATAGAAAGAAAACCTATATAACACTATTCAAAGAGCGACAATGCCACATGTGGCAAAAGTGTGGCATTGTGGCGAAGTTTCTCTTGAATACTTTGGAATGATTTTGCTTCTGTTTTCAGGTTGACAAATCATTTACGTCCATGCTGTCATTACATAAATAGGACAACATATTAGCACAATTAATATAATGACCATTCAGATGATAATGACTGCAATAATGATGTAACGCGTTGTCTCTTGTCCTCCAATGTCCAACTGGCCATGTTGATCTTAAGTATCTGTCTGGACCGGGATGAATGGTTATACTGGTACAGGGTCACAGGGGTTCGAATCACTGTTTGGACAATAATTAAACAAATTAAAAAAGTCCAGACTTTTGCATAATAGTGTAGCGGTAGAATTTTTAAAATCTTTATTTCTTCACCAATTTCGTTCAAACATATAGTGTAGCGGTAAATTTTTCTAAAATCTTTATTTCTTCACCGATTTCGTTCAAACATTTAGTGTAGCGGTAAAAGTTTCTAAAATCTTAATTTCTTCACCGATTTCGTTCAAATTTGGTATATATGTTAATCATAACATTTAAAAACAACTTATGATTTCTATTTTTTAAATTACTTTCTAAACAGTGATTCGAACCCCTGTGTACAGGGTCATATTTATCACGTTTCCATTGATGGGTACATGGCGATGTGTACGTTCATCGAAACCTCGTTATTCCAAACACCTACAGTTTGCAACAGCGCACTCTTACAGAAGAAGGGAAAGGGGCATGCCCACCAGAGCAGTCTACGGAGCCAACATTCGCGATGCAGAGTTGTACCACGGCTTAAATGCTATAGGACCCGTGAAGATCCGGGCTAGAATTGATCTTCAGTAACCCATGCTTGTAAGAGGCGACCAACGGGATCGGGTGGTTAGGCAAGCTGGCTTTGTTGACATATATCTCATCGTATCTCAATTGCGTAGATCGATGCCCATGCTGTTGATCACTGGATTGTCTGGTCCAGACTCGATTATTTACGGACCGCCGCCATATAGCTGGAATATTGCGGCGTAAAACTAAACCCACTCACTCACTTAAATGTTCTACATGAAGCCTGCACGAAAATACTGTCAAATGCTTCACTAAACCAGACACGTTTTATACAAATGCTGTATTTGGGATTATATTTACTTAAGTCCTGAGTCCTCTGAGTCCCCCCACTCTCAGAGACAGGCACCTAAAAGCCAACACAATGGCAATAATAAAACCAGATCGGCCACCAGGGCTTCCAAAAATGTACGTTCGACAGGTAGTCTAGATCACGTGCTTTTTCTTTTACCCATGTGACGTGTGTCCAGTGTCTGCAAGTGGTCAGATAGAACGTTTATTTGAGATTACACAAGTGCATTTATGGAATGTGTTCTTTACTATAGTTATCTCAATTGATAAACTTGACAACTTTGGACCACTTTGTAAACGGCATTATGTATTCAACAACAAGACAAAGCCATCCCCAACAATGGTAAAATACTCTTCATGAATATGCCAACTAGTTATGATTATGTCAAATGTTACATTGTTCTTCACATTGATCTAATAATAATGCATCCCAAAACTCTCACAATCACTCTGTGGGGTAGCCTAGTATTAAAGCGTCAGATTCCCCACATGGGTACCAAGTGTGAAGCCCATTTCTGCTGTCCCCCGCCTTGATGTCGCTAGATAAAACCTCACTCACGCACTCAGATTACTATGACGAAGAACAAGTATGAAGAGGTATGTTTGTTTATGCGCTCTTTCTTAATGTGGACGATCTGATTTTCCGTACATATTATATACTCTATAATATCGAGCTATTTGTTTGCGTTTAAATGTAGGGATGTTCAATACAGAATATAATCTTCTCCTTAATGTCATAATTCCTTTCGATATCCTTATGTTCCTTGTTACTAGAAACATCATTATATACATACCCCTTGATTCTGAATTTATTGAAGGTTGACGTTGTGAGATCCGTCCATGTTGAATTGATCACCCTAGTTGGTGTAAACCAGGACATCTTGGTTGTGCCGGTTCCATCAAAGATAATTTCTTTTCGAACTTGATTGTCCTTCATCAAAAGCACTTTCACCTGAAAGAACAGCTATTGTTTATGATAACGTTGTTAGATAATACATATGCACGCATTCAAGCAAACAGGTAATAATCTATATCTGTCTGTAATACACGTGCATGCAATCAAGGTGCAAATGGATAAGACTATAGATAATCGGTGTTTGTGACTCAGATGATTTCATCACCCTGTAGACCCGTGAAGGTCGGGGTTAGAATATTGATCTTCAGTAACCCATGCTTGTCGTAAGAGGCGACTAACGGGATCGGGTGGTCAGGCTCGCTGACTTGGTTGACAAATGTCATCGGTTCCCATTTGCGCAGATCGATGCTCATGCTGTTGATCACTGGATTGTCTGGTCCAGACTCGATTATTTACAGACCGCCGCCATATAGCTGGAATATAGCTGAGTGCGGCGTAAATCTACACTCACTCACTCATCACCCTGTGTCCAGATATGTCATGGACAGTTACACTTGTGCCTAGTTTGGCTGATCTCTTTCATTTTTCAATGATCCGATGTTGACCAAAATACAAAACAATCATATATTATACATATTGTATTATATTGTTGTGCCTCTGTGCCATATAAGAAAGTGTGAGTGAGGGAGTGAGTATGGTTTTACGCCGCTTTTAGCAATGTTTCACGGCGGGGGACACCAGAAATGGGCTTCAAACATTGTACCCTTGGGCCATGTGGGGAATCGAACAAACCCGGGTCTTCGGCCTTTAACCACTAGGCTACCCCACCGCCCGATATGTAAGAAGGATGACAGGAACACTGCAATACATAACTATAAATGACAGTTCCCGAATTAGTTTTTGCCTGTTTCCTACGACGAAACAGATCAGAATACGTGAGACAATCGTTTTTATAAGCGAATACGATCGTTACGATTTCCATCTTAGAGCATAAACAGGCGTGTTGTTTTGGCAATGGACTAGACCTGTACGTACCAGCTGTATACCAGCCGTTTCCCATGTAGACATAATCTTGCTTCTGAAATGATCCTCACATGGACGAGATGTGTCAGGTGAGAAACAGCCAGGTCTCAGTCGAGGTGGTAGAAGTGGTTGGTCGTGGTAGAGGTTGTCGTTCAACCATGCTGAGTAGATGGATGTCCCCGTGTCTTTCTGGCCCCGAAACACCACTGTCCACCCGTCCCAGGTCAAGCTATCTGCAAAACCAAAAGGGAATGTCTCAAAGCCTAATATTACACTCGGTTTGGTGTGGAGTCCTAGATTTCTTCCAGGGAACGTTACATATCGTTATGGTGAGATAAGACACCCTCTCCGTGGAATTATATCGCAACTCCGGCGCAGTGATGGTAGGATGATGGGCAATGCTTTGCAAACCATTGTGCTGTCATCGATGGCAATGACGTCATAATCGAAAAACATAGAATAGCTAATATAATAGAAAGAATAGCTAAACCCTATACTACTAAAGCTATTTAGATTAAAACACGTTACATTTTCACTTTACATAAAATTAGATTATAGAATCTTGTCAACAAAGGACAGTAAAAAGGATAGTATGTAGTATCCTTGGTCTCTGTTGCATTCCGGGAAAGAGAAACAGAGCAAATGAATGCCACACAATACTGTCACTTTGGAAAGCTCAACCCCTGCCCTTGCGACCGTTCAAAAAATTAATCGGCTATTGAAACGCATAGCATGACAAGGGTCACGTCTGCACAACGTCATGAGGCCATTGGGATGGTCCGTGGGGGAATGTCTCAACGACAAGTGGCTGCACATTTCCACTGCCACCGGAACACCATTTCTGCACTGGTGAGACGCTACCAGAACACAAATGACGTCATCGATCGGCCACGTTCTGGACGTCCACGTATCACAACGCCAAGACAGGACATATGGATAAGGGTGACCCATCTCCGCCACAGGTTTCAGACTGCAGTGATGACTGCCCGAACCATCCCAGGACTTCGCCGTATCCACCCCAACACAGTTCGACAACGTTTACGTCATCATGGGAGCAGACCACGACGTCCCGCCATACGGCCTATCTTGGCACAACGTCATCGACAAGCTCGCCGAATGTGGTGCCGAAATCATGTCCGCAGACTCTTGTTTTGGTGGAGAAATGTTGTTTTTACAGATGAGTCCAGGTTTAACATTTCCCATAGTGATGGACGTCAACGTGCCTATAGACGTGTGTGAGAACGTTATGCACAGGCCTGTGTCTTGGTGGTGGTTCCGTGATGATTTGGGGTGGAATAACAGCACGCCAAAGAACTCCTTTGGTGATTGTTCAGGGAAACTTAACTGGTGTGGGCTACAGGGTTTAGATTCTTCGACCTGTAGCAATTCCTTTTCTGCAACGTCATGGCCCTGGGTTAACATTCCAACAGGACAATGCCCGCCCTCATACGGCAAGGGTTGCTATGGATTTCTTGCAACACCACAACGTTGACTTACTGCCTTGGCCTGCAAATTCACCGGATCTCTCCCCGATAGAGCATGTTTGGGACGAGATGGATCGACGTCTACACCGTCTTCCTCATCCGCCAGATAACGTCCTTGACCTTGCAACAGAACTTGAGAGATTCTGGCGTGACATCCCACAAGCCTTCCTTGCACGTTTGATAGGCTCTATGCTTTTGACATGGTCGTTTGCCCCTGTCCCGCTTGTGGACTCGTGACGTCATTGTGATTGACTTTTCAATTGAAATTCTCCCGACTTGTTATGGTCTCATGATCCCTCCATTAAAGTTTATATGTACCTTTGACATTGTTATCGTACTTATCAACTGGGATAATATTTTGACAATGCACAGTTTATTTATGTGGCTAGTATATTTCGTATAAAAGAGTTTAGGTAACACAATACGACATGCACCACAGTCATACAGTCATATCAGACCTATCATTAGATGCTGCATCAAAGATCTCATGCCAAAGAAGCGACAAAACCCTTTCCACATTCATAAGAAATCTCTGCTAAAAGCAGAGTCGATTGTACAATTGTGACCATCTCATGATCAGATATTTGTTTCAGCAGTATTACAGCTGTATGATGTTGTTTGTAAACAAATCGAGTCTGGACCAGACAATCCAGTGATTGTTACCATGCGATAAGATGGCAGAGCATGTGCTTATGAATCACTATGAAATAGTGATGATACCAGGTGTTCGCGAAAAGGTGAACGTATCCTGCCCCACCGGTGGCACCCGTCATAAACACATGCTAAGTCTAGTCAATTGTTCACCCGAAATGATTTCGGGACGTATGGTATGTGTCAAAGTAGGCAAATGCATCGGACATAATTTTGGTCAAATTTGGAAATTTCCCCCACATGTCTACCATAAAACTTATTGAAAGCTTTACTGAGGCCTTGGATGTTGTAACCTTGATCAAACAACTTCTGAGCAAGAGTGGTATGACGCTCTTGGAAATCCTGATAAAAATAGCACGCGCGATTGCACCTCAAAGGGTGTGAAATGTAAACACCTAGGGTTGGAGCTGTTGAAATATATTGCTCGACATGAAAGGGAAGTTGGAAAGTTGAAATCATCCCGTGTATGAAATAAGCCAAAAACCCAGCCAGACATCAGGGCCACCAGCCCAAACTGGATTTAACCAGACCAGACAATTCAAAGAAAATACTCAGTTTTTAGTTACAATGAATAATTTTATGAACCTGACACATGTATTTACTGTCTAATAGTCAATGTAGTTCGAGCATCAAGGGAGGCTTCATATTCAAGAGTGTACCCGTGATTTTTTTTCATGTGTAACTAAGGAATCGTGTCTCAGTTTGCATGACGCCAAAACGAAGGGGCCTGAAGCATACCACCTGGATTTATCTGAATTTTATGTCATGGCTGAGCTGGCGGACCGTACACCGACAGGCAGGTCTTACAAAATACCTTACCATAGGTATCATCGTCAAAAAGCCATGCAAACTCGTTTTTCCAAGTAGGAACATTTTCTTTACTCTTTTAGTTTCTTATTCCTGTTGCCTATTTTTTCTGTTTTACATGTTCTGTCTTCAAGTAAACCTAAAAACATACGAAGCATAGCAAAAATATGGCGACTTCTGTTACCATCGTTAAGGTACAGCTCTGCTCATCGATAGGTGTCGATGTTTTAGTGATAATATATGTCAACGCAGTGCTTTGAGCTTGCGATACAGTAGTTCCATGTTCAAACAGTAATTGTCAAGTCTAAATGTAACGCTCAATTTGAAAAAAGGATTTTAAGATATAGTGAATTTACTCAGATGTATGGCACATGTTATCCAAAAATTTACCAGGCCATCGGGCTGGCTGGTTGTAAATTTGGACCATCCGTAAGAAATGCAGCCCGTTTCGGGCGGTCGGACGGGTTTCACTTAATGTACTGAGTCATCCCTATTGCCTTGTGGAGAGTTTTTGTCACTCTGAATCTTTATGCATAGATCTAAATATGACACAGTTGAGGCGGCCTCACTTGTCTCCTTAATTTCAAGTTCAGGTGGGTAAATTAGTGGAAGGCAATTAGCTATTTGAAGGTTATTGAAAGATATTAGATCATCGATGTACCGGAAGCTTAAGTTAAACTTCTTGGCCAAATTACCTTGTTTATATTACGTCAGCCCAAACAGAAATTCCGAATCATACGCAAAAAGAAACAGATCTGCAAGGAGGGGAGGACAATTGGTACCCATGGGGATGCATACTTCTTGGCGAAATGTTTTACCCCCAAATTTCACAAAGATGTTATCGATGAGAAAGCCCAGCATTTCAAATACTGTTTTCTCGGTAAACTGCAAATGTCATTGGCTTTCTTTTTTGACAAATTGTTCTGAACCTCTGAGATAGATATGTAGGAAAATACCATATTGTAGACTGTGGTCCTCATAAGCTTTCATATGGCTGAGTAATGGCCAATAGAGAGGTTTGTCAATATGACAATATGTCGTAAGATGCATCTGGCGTTTGGGGGTTTGTCAGGATGGCAACCGTGGCCGATACATGGCATCATATCCTGATGCTTGTCGTAAGAGGCGGCTAACGGGATCGGGGTGGTCAGGCTCGCTGACTTGGTTGACACATGTCATCGGTTCCCAGTTGAGCAGATCGATGCTCATGCCGTTGATCACTGGATTGTCTGGTCCAGACTCGATTATTTACAGACCGCCGCCATATAGCTGGAATATTGCTGAGTGCGGCGTAAAACTAAACTCATTCACTCACTGATAGACATGAGCATCGATCTGGATTGACTTGTTTTGAAATATACAGACCGCGGTCTCTTCATATGGACAAAAAGCGTCTTACCTGAGTTGGGCTCCACATAAGACCAGTCGTTGCTTTCCACAAATGTTGAATCACCATCGTATAACTTCAGACTGTGGAGTTCGCAAATACCCTCAATCTGACTGAACGAAGCACTTGCGCAGGATGATGCCAGATAGTGCGTGAGACACCATATTGCAGACATTCGGTCAGATTTTAAAGTCAACATAGGTTGGTTTGTTAAACGATATCCACGTGTGACTGAGTAAAACTCTTGCCAACCTTCTGCTGAGACCATGACTATTAGGAATAAAAGCTGCTGGAAAATAGACTGAGAATTCATTTTAATCATTCCTGCTTCAGGTAACGGTAGATACTGACGGTACCAGCAGAAAGTCTAGCACATTGACAAATGTACGTTAATCGTTATAAAATATTTGATGATGCTTTTTAGTCTCAGAAAGGCCTCACAACTGTATCGGAGAAGAAACGGGTACGTAGTAATAAATGCTGTGCACACACATTGCATCCTTCTATGAATGTATCCATGTATACAAATCGTCGTTACGTATAATATTACTTAACAATATCAGCCATAGACCGATAGAATCCAGGGAATGGATTAGGTTGTTATATTGAAAGCTTAAGTGCGCCGAACGAGATCGATGTTTTCCACGGCAGTTAATGGAACCGTCTTAAATGTTTTGCCTGCAGATATCACTGGACCAGTGATATAAATGCGGATATATACTTTCGATTAAAACTATGTGACAAGTACGGGTGGTGTTTAAGCGTACTTAAGGAAAGTTATATATACAATATAGCGACGAGACAAAGTTCACACAAAAACACAATTCCATTACAGATACAATCTCACACTCGAAAGCAATGCATATGTATACACACATTTTAACATTATTGTATTGTTTATTTTTTAAAACAGTGCCTATGACAATATTGTTCACAGTTTAATACATGGGCTATAATAATACTAAATTGACGTTCAAAAGAAAGTACACACCTGATTCTTTGGTAAAATATTTTCTTGAAAACAGCATTAATATTTAAAAAGTGTTTTGATTCTGCCTTGTCACAAACATTGTACAAGGGCTTCCAAAACACCACAGATTTGTACCCAATTACAACATTGCCAGCAAAATATTTATGGTTTTATTGGGAATAGTCCCAAAACACCAGGTGTGTACTTTCTTATGCACGTCAGTATAGTTACATAAACGCGGATTATAAGACAGAAAGTAAAACACAAGCAATTGGTTATACACATATATATTTACTGTTTAGATTTTACGAATTCAGCTCACACGGCAGATCGGGCTTTCCTTGTACATCAAAGGGCAAGTTTACACGAAAATTAACCTTTTTGTCTTGCACGTTTTCATCATAAAACGTGTTTGTCAAGTAGTTTTATAGACAAAACAGTACAGATATCAGAAGTAACTAATCTATTTTTTGCGTTACATCGATTCATATTTTCCCCATTAACCGAGGGTTCTATGTTCACAATAAATACACCATGGCTTATGTCCCTTGGAAATTCACCCAAGCCTTGCGGTTTTTGATAACAAGGTGAGGTGAGGTGAGGCGAGGTGAGGTGAAATTGGGTTTAACGTCGTGCTTGAGAATATTTCGCTCATATGACGACGTGGATGCGTGTGTATGTGTATGTGCGGCTGCTTGTACTAGCCCAGACTGAAGCTGGTTTTATAGTGCTAGCCCACTGAGATACCATGCCGCAGTGAAGCATGAATACCCCACTCAGACACATTATACTGACTCCGAGCCGACCAGTCCTTGTTGTACCCATTAATGCCGAGCGCCAGACAGGGACCAAGAAGAACCATATTTTAACGTCTTTTGGTATGACGCGGTCGAGGATCGAACCCACGACCTTCCGCTCTACGGGCGGACGCTTTAACCACTACACTACGGAGGCGGTTTATGATAACAAGGCAACAAACCCGTGAAGATCCGGCTTAGAATTGGTCTCCAGTAACTCATGCTTGTCGTAAGAGGCGACTAACGGGATTGGGTGGTCGACGTCGGGCTCGCTGACTTGGTTGACACATGTCATCGTATCCCAATTGCGCAGATTGATTGTCAAGCTGTTGAACACTGGATTGTCTGGTCCAGACTCGATTATTTACAGACCACCGCCATATAGTCTCATGACGTGATGTTGTTATATGAAAAAATAGTTTAAAATTTATTTTGCAGAAAATAACAAAAAGACACCAAATAAGACCATACTACGAGCAAACTTACATACTTTGTGTAAGAAAACGTTTTAATCATGGAAAAGGTATTGTTCGAGAGGACGTGTTATATATGCTCATTTCATGAAAACAAGTGTCGAGTCTGACCGATAATGTTACTTACAATGCAGAAAGCGGGTTCATTCGGTTCACATATTTACCCAACCATTGATGTTTCGTCAGAAACGGAAGAGAAACAGAGAAACAAGGCACAAAGAATCGACAATTAAGGGAAAATATTAGCTGTTTTCACAGAGGTTTTAAACTGCCATTGTACAAAAACTTTCAAAGGATTGTCAACACGAGATGTTTTAAAGCCATTACCATATTTCTCACTAATGACTCATTTGAAAAACGATTTAACATGTCTAAAGATAGGGTTTCATCACCAATTGTAATGGAACCAAACCATCATAAAAACAGTTAATTATCTCATAGGACGTAAGTTTTTTACGAAAGAAATAGTAACTGATCTTGTGTTTAAAAATAATCACGAAGCCAATTAGACAGGATTAATGTACAATGTCAGCACAAAGCACGACTGAGTTAAATGTTAACGATTGGTACGCATATTGGCAGAAACAGTCAATTAAAGTGAGAATTGACCGACACAGTGTGTTTCGTGGCTGATTGCTGCCGTTGTATCTCAGGCCTGAAACCACTACTGTGTGCTCTCCTGGCTCCGCAATTACATGGCTTCGGCATACAGCTGGAATATTGTTGACTTTCATTGATAAACATAATTTCATCACTCAGCTATTCCACAAGAGAATTCCTTCTTATATTGAAAAATGCGTTACATGTGGAGGTAATAAGGATATTTTTCAGATGAGCGAGTGACTGACTGATTTCCCGGTGTTTTTTTACATCAAGGCGTACCATCTTAATGATGCAGGAAAACACGAACTGAGATCGAAGATGATTCATAGAACGAGAGGGAACAATAGATAACGAAGCGGACGTACAATCTTATGGGTGTAATGCTTCCTGCTGAATATGCCCATTTCGAGAAGGAGTACATGTTTTTCATGTTAATAAAACCTATTTTAACATGTTGCATCATTTAAAGGCACAATTTTATACCTTTCTGACAATATTTGGGCCTATATTATATATTTTGGGACATATGCACTCATTTTAGCTTCCTATTGATGCAATAAAAGACCTATTATCCCTTACGACTTGCCTGCAATCGATAATTGAAACTTCGAGGCGAACAGCTTCCAAACAGAGAACACTTGCCATACAGGGATGTAAACAATTTCTCCGTACAACGAAAACTGTCGCACGCGGTGTTGTCAGTGTTTGCCGAACTGATTTCAATCACAGTTTGTGCGTAGGATAATCGAAGAGGGCTCCAAGAGACATAAGTCTAACGGGTTCGCTTGAAATAATGTTCGACCGGTAGAGGGCGCGAGAGTCGATTTAATGGAACATTGCATTAATTCATTCTAACTTTTTTAATTCAATATTGTAATCTAAATATGTATTGTTTTGGGGGGAATAAATGAAATGGTAGCTTCCCAGTGGGGCTGATAGTAAGTATTAGTGAGATAATTGCATTATTAATTTTAGAGAAGTGTATTGTGATATAGTGCCTTTAACGTCTTTTGGTGCCACGAGTCCGTGGATCGAAACACCCACATTCCATTTCCCGGTGATAATCCACATTGATAGATGGGTTGTACCTGTAAAGCCGAGTATGTTTCTTGATTGTTATATAGTCTCATAAGTATTTGGAACATTTCTACACTGGGAAGGAACAGTTCAGGACAGTTCGTGCCTTCGTAGAAGCTAGAATTATTTGGTGGTGATTTCAGATCTTGGATTCGCTCTGAAAGTGAATCTACATCCCCACGGTGTCTCGGACTTTTACATACTTGGGGCCCAAATGAATCGGGTCAAAATGCCGCATTAAAAGTTAAAAATATACTGGAGCATTTTGTTTGTCTATTGTGTGATAATATAAATGATATGTTCCATTTTGATTTTTATTAAATAAGTTTTGGAAACTTAAGTTAAAACGTCAGCCGATTATCACCGTTATATGTTTGTACAACTGGCCCAAGAGCATAGTTTGAGAAAGTGCAAGCCTTCTTAAACTACTACTGTTGTGGAGATCTTCTTGAGATATGTGACTGGGTGCCAGTTTGTCAATGTTTTAATGATCTCAGTGAAAAAAATGTAAAAGCAGCATTTATAAGGTCTGTTTATGCTTGTGAAGGCGACTGTTTACCAACCATGTACACTCATGTAACAGTGGCCATTTCCTTATGATGTATGGCTGAAACAAAACCATACGACGTTACATTTTAACTTAGTCCTTACTCCAGCAATATTCCATCTGTTTGGAGGCGGTTTGTAAATAGTCGGGTCTGGACTAGACAATCCAGTGTTCAACAGCATGAGCATCGATCTACTCAGTTGAGATAGGATCATGTGTCAACCAAGTCAGCAAGCATGACCACCCAATCCACATAGTCGCCTATTACTACATGCATGGGGTACTGGAGACAGATTCAAATCCGGATTTTCACGGGTACAAACCTTATGTCTTATGTCATGACTAGGTGCTTTATTAAACCGTGAACATGTCATCATATTTTATTAAAAACTATCACGTGAACATTCCAGATATTAAGCAAAATTGCCTGAACCAACAGCCTGAATAAACCTAACCTGAAAAGGGGTGCTTGAAAGGTTCTTAACTACGAAAGACAGTACACCTCCAACAGTTTCCATGCATACTTTATGTTCCATGTTTACAGGCTTTAAAAAACAAAAACAAAACCAACCAAACAAAAACCAGACAGTGGGGATGTGCAGGAAGTGACTGGTAAGAAGTTTACAATATGGCTACTGAGCCGACTCCATTTCCAGTTCCCTCGCTATAATATTGCTGGCTAAAAGATGGCTAAAACCACAAGAGGGTGTGGGGCCTTATGGGATGCGTTCTCAGAGAAATACTTTCCATCACACTGTACCGGATGTTCCTATAGATGATATTACAGTTCTGCCAAATAAGTCATCATGGCTGCTTGAACTTCCGTCAGTTCAGTTAATCTTGATGTACTGGAACAGGTGAATAAATATGAGCCAGCACCTCGTGTTTAAGTTCTAGCAGAGGAACATATCCGAAGTTTACAGTGGATCAATGCTATGCAGATTTATACTGATGGATCTGAGTGGCCAGTGTCCGGTTGTGTTGGTGCTGGTGTCTTCAATGCCAAAGACAAAAAGAGACATTTCTATACGAAAAGCCGGTCACTTATCAGCATTTTCTGCTGAACCTGCACCAGTCATTGAAATTCAGCCAGGGATTCTGCCAGTGCTTTACAAAGCAATTCAAGCAGGTTCCTCCTCCGCGAGGCAGGACTTGATCAACGGATTCAACACTATACTCGACCTTTCTAAGAATTAAGTAAAGAGCTTTTAGATGTTGAATTTTCATGGATACCTGCTCATGTTGGACTACTTGGAAATGAGAATGC
This sequence comes from Haliotis rubra, assembly GCF_003918875.1. NCBI lineage: Eukaryota > Metazoa > Mollusca > Gastropoda > Lepetellida > Haliotidae > Haliotis > Haliotis rubra. Next base: position 311,833 of record NW_025765447.1, read on the forward strand.
CGATAAATTGGCAAAAACTGCATTAGACTTTGATGGATCAGAACAGGATGAAACAATATTGCCCTCTCCTGCAGAATTATGCACAATCAGTAAGATCCATGCTCAAACGAAATGGCAACAGAGATGGACCTCATCCTAAAAAAGACGCCATCGCTATGACATTGGGCCTTTTGTGACTAAATCAAAACAATCGTAGAGAAGAAGTTCCTTTAACCAGACTTCGTCTTGGGCATTATAGTCTTGGTGTGTGTTTTAATATTATCAATAAAGATATTTCTGCAAATTGCACAGTGTGTTATCAGCTAGAACATTATTTACTGCATTGTCAAAAATATGTAAATCAACGTGAGGCGATCTCTAACAGCTTTCAATATTGACATCTCATTGGCTGGACTATTATGCTCAAGGATTATCGTTCGCCATGAAGTTCAGAATGTCATTATTGATTCTAAATATTTCATATGTTACATGTATTATTTGTAATATGTAACATGGACTGTCATGAAATATATCTACGCAGCAATTGACGTTTCTTCAGAAACGGAATAGAAACCTTTTCACACCAGAAGGTTCAGAAACATGAACACACAAATGAAAGAATAATATGGTACATTGATTGATTAAGTGGCTTCAGTTTGCATTAAGTGACTAATTGTTCAATCGATTCCATTTGCAACATTGGAGTGTCTAAATACTACCTTTAGGCTTGTGTGTTGTCTTTGCTGAATGCTGTTTGTCACGAATAAATGTATTGATAAAAGATTTTACATGTTTGTAACCAGGAGCTGTATATGTTTCCTTTGTCAACAGTACGTTTCTTTTTTCCGTTTCGTCACCAACAGAAATACATTGCATTATCTCAGAGGTTGGATCGATTGTCGTTTAATGCTGCACCCAGTAATATTCCAGCTATGGGACGGTCGTGTGTAAATAATAGACTGGGCCTATGTCCCTGAGGCAATTGTAGTTACATCACAACTGTCAGCGTATTGTAAAAGACAACACGACATTATGGAGACTGGAGATGAATACACAATGCCAAGTTTAATACAATGCCGCAACAATAATTGATGAAACGTGCATGCAATCTTCATGCAAGGAATAGACTCCGAAGACTCGCCAATATTGGTCCGAGGTCATTAGGTCTGAATATCAGAGCATGGAAAAGCTTGGAAAAAATATTAACAGAAAAGAAAAACCAGTGGGCAGTGAGAATTTTCGATTCATGGCAACGTGAAAGGGATGGGTTGGCAGCAAATTATCAAGTTCTGATGAAGATCTGAATAGAACGCTTTGTCTGTTTGTCACAGAAGTAAGGAGTGCGCGAGTGAGTTTGGTTTTACACCGCGTTTAGCAATATTCCAGCAATATCACGGCGGGGACACCAGAAATGGGCTTCACACATTGTACCCATGTGGGGAATTGAACCCGGGTCTTCGGCGTGACGAGCGAACACTTTAACCACTAGGTTACCCCACCGCCCACAGAAGTAAGGAAGCAGAGGGGAGAGCAACGGCAGCACAATGCATGAGGTCCTTTGTCGATGCAGAGAACCATGCGCCAAAGTTGTCGGGATGTTAATATAACCACCGATTTTGCTTTTAGGGGTTAAAGGAAATAGACGACGCGCTAACATCCTCACACAAGAGGAGGATGCGGTGTGGTAGAGGGGACTGCTTGGTTATAGGAAATATCTTGAAACTGTGTTCTATTTGAATGGGATAAACATTTGCTTCCGAGTTGAAGAGTAACATCGTGTTCGTAAAGGTGACTTTTCAAACTTCCGTGTTGTTACAGGAAATAAAATATTATTGTACTCTGAATTGGTTTGAAAAGGTTCTCTACTAATTTCATTTCGGTAGATGATGATGAGAACCTTGCCCGTGAGACTTTACCAAAGGTACCCGTCATTGAGGTGAATGAATAACATTAAAATTAAACATGAGAATAACATAATAATCTTGATGACTAAATTGGATATTGATATTGTTTAAAAACATGGTTTTGTGAAACCATGAGGACGACCACAATGCACCTTGTATGAAATTATTTTTATTTAAATGTTAGGCCATTGGTTTGTGATGACTTCCTCTCCTATCGGGAGACACACACTGCCTAGGGTGGTCATGAGGCTCTGCTAACCACCCCCTAAGAGATGCACGCCTGTATGAGAGAGCTTTGGATGAGCTGATTGAAGAAATATCGACACCTGTTCGTGCGTAACAACAGGTGTAACAGCATTTGAAATAATCATATACTGAACAACATACAAGATCCATTTGACTTTATCACTTGTTCACGAATTGGTACTGTTATTATCGGATATGTGTGCGTTGTAATTATGGGTTAATAATCACTACCAGAGGCGTGGAGGTAGCCTTGTGGTCAAAGTGTCCGTTCGTCTAGCCAACGACCCGGGTTCGATTCCCCACAATATTCCATCTATATGGCGGAAGTTTTATTGGAAAAGGTGAGATGCTACTGATCATGCACCCATGAAAATCCGGGTTAGAATTGATCTTCAGTAACCCATGCTTGTCGAAAGAGGCAACTAACGGGATCGGGTGGTCAGGCTCGCTGACTTGGTTGACATATCATCGGTTCCCAATTGTCATTGATCATTGGATATTCTGGTCCAGACTCGATTATTTACAGACCGCCGCCATATAGCTGGAATATTGCTGAGTGCGGTGTAAAACTAGACTCACTCACTACTGGTCATGCTTACGCCCGCCTCTTTTCAGGATTACGATTGATTATTTTCAGTCTCCAGATGGCTGGGCAATCATAATTGAGTCGAAGCTAAATAAAGCGTTTATGCAGAATATGTATGGTATGAACAAGGAATCCCGAAACAATGAAGTTTATAGACGAAAATAGTTCTTGGACCAGTTAAACGAAATGCGGAGTATCACACGCACGCACGCACGCACGCACGCAAAAAAATACTTCTAAAGCGCCAGAATCTGATGTAATCGCCCAAAGGCGCTGTCTGAGTTCACTTTGGAGCTAAAGGTAAGCTATGGTAAAAAGATGAGTCTTTAACTGGCTTTTGAAAGATGTAAGTTCAGTCAATGATCGAAGTTCTGGTGGTAGATTTTTCTAGAGTTTGGGACCATTTGAAGAGAATGCTCGGTTCTTGTACACTGAATTTGCAGAAGAGATTGGTCACTGGTGCGAAGAGATCGAGTTGGCAGATTGGGTTTTAGAACTTGTGAAAGATACTCTGGAGCCAGTCCATGGACGCATTTGGAAACAAGAAGCAATACTTTGTATTAGATTCTGAATTTGATTGATAGCCAAAGGAGATTTTGCATGACAGGGGTAGTGTGTTCAATCTTCTTTGTTCTGCATTAAGAAATATCCTCAATGGTATCGTTGCAAACGAAGGTACAAATGTTCATGAATATGACCTAATAGGGAAAAAAATTATTGACAAAATGGTTGGACAGCCTGTATATTCTTTCTCCATCATAAGGAAAGAGAAAGCCAAGACCTTGGGAAAGTCTACTGCTGTCCAGGTTGCTCCTGACAAAACAATGGATCCCAATTTGCTGTTTCAACGATTCCTGGTGATGTCATGAGCAGGGGATTTGGCATTTGAAGAAGTGCTGAAATATGAGTTAAGTCCATACCCACCATCTCTGTTTGAGGACAACAAGATTATGAGAAAGGCAGACAAACCTCAACTAGCTGAAGCTGTCAATGATCACTGTGAAAAGACAGCAAGATGTGATCACACATCAGATATCATCCCACAGACTGAAAAGTATGTGCTAGATGGAGGCTCCTTGCTACACAAGCTAAAGTGGAAAAACGGTGACACTTACGGGAAAATTGCTAAGGAATATGCAGATTTCACAACAAAGCACTATGGGATGGCAACTGTTGTTTTTGATGGGTATGGGACTGGCCCATCAATAAAGGATAATACACACCAGCGGCGGGGACAAACAAACAGCTTCCGGACTGTTAACTTTACACATGATACAGAATTTAAAGGGAGAAGGAAGAGCTCCTATACATAGACAAAAACAAACAAGGTCTAATCACCTTGATAAGTGAGAAACTTAAGGAAGTTGGATGTAATGTGATTCAGGCACATGGAGATGCAGATGTTGACATCGCAAAGACTGCAGTAGACAGTGCAAAGACCCATTCCACCACACTGATCGGAGGGGACACTGATTTATTGATTCTTCTGCTGCATTACTGCATGGCAGATGGGAAATCACTATTTCAGATAAGACAATTCTTCAAAATTAAATCTGAAAGTGTACAACATCAACTGGATAAAGCAACTTCTTGGCAATAAGCTGTGTACCCAACTGTTATTTCTGCACTCATTTACAGGCTGTGATTCCACGTCCCGGGTTTATGGCATTGGGAAGAAATCAGTGTCCCAGAAACTTGTCAAAGGTGATCAAGTCCTCCAGCTATGTGCAGATACTTTCACTGCAAAAGACGTCGAACAAGCAGAGATCGAGGAAATCGGTCGCCAATCCATGGTGATCCTATTTGGTGGAGAGAGAACATGTTCCCTGACTGCATTGCGTTACAGTGTATTCGCAAAGAAGGTTGTGGCTGCTAAATCTTTTGTTACACCTGAACGCCTTCCCCCAACGGAATCAGCCACTAAGTTTCACTGTCTGCGTGCCTCATGGTTTGGATGGACGTGCAAACCTTGATCCATTGCAATGAGGTTGGAAACTTGAAGACAACCACTTTGTTCCCATCATGACATCACTAAATGCTGCTCCAGACAGTCTTATCAAGATCATACATTGTAACTGCACAACGCACAACCAGTTGCAGTTCCACACGCTGCAGTTGCAGGAAAAATGGACTTCAATGCGCGCTGCCTGTGGACTGTGAGAAGTGACATGTTGTGACAATCCATTCAATGAACCCTCAAAAGTGAGTGAGTGAGTTAAAATTTAAAGTCACATCGGCAATATTTCAGCCATATTGTAACTCAAACTAGTTCTAAATTCATAATATATACATTTAATATATAAAATTCTTTCAACGAAGGCCAGTAAAATTACTAGATTATCACAAAATTAGTTAAAACTAGCTAGCATATATCTTTAAAACTAGAAACCTTTTTTTGGACAATACAATGTAACAATGGGCTAATAATCGCAAACAACTGAAGGTAGATCACCATACTAGGAACCATGGGGACCCAAGCTGGATTTACACTATCCCTTCAGCCATTTGCGTTTATGCTGAGATTTAAGCCATAGATTAAAATGACAAAAATACTACGATGAAAACATATGTTATATTTTGGATTACACTTTCTTAGTAAAGTACAGATTCTAGTACTTTTTTGGTTGATTCCCATCCGGGATTCGAACCCGCACCCTCAGAGTCAGGTACCTAATCGCCAGCACATAAAGTCGGCTGCTTCCACAGCCTGTAAATGAGTGCAGAAATAACAGTTGGGTGCACAGTTTATTGCAAAGAAGTTGCAAAGTTGCAAAGAGTGCCTATTGCTCCAAGTAGATTCATGAACATGTGGAAAGTACCTAGCCTAAGAATGATACTCTTCAAAGGGCTATTCCCTGGTTCAGCTTGGATGACCTCGGATGCTTTCCAATACAAGGGCTGGTCGAATGTTACCACTGGAAAGATATTGTGTCCGAAGGATAGGCTGGTCAGGTATTCCAACGTTGCTTTTGAGAGTTATTTGTTCAACAAAATCCAAATTTAATAGCAAGATCTTAAATTCATTCAATTGAATTTTATTAAGCAAAGCACTTAAATATTTTATGCTCATTCAATACTATAAATCTGAAATATATAAATAGGATTTCTTGATATTTTATTAGATAAAACATTAAAATGTTATTATGCAGGGCACTTAAATGTTTTATGTTTATGGAAATGATGTCAATCAATATCAAAACGAATTGTTTAAAATGGTTAACATATAACTTTATAGGAAATTATGATATAAAAAGTAGGAACTATTTAAATAAAAATATTCTAAAAATCAACTGGGTATTTAAGAATGTATGACAAGTCATTAAAATATAGTTTTTGATATAGGGCAAACTCCATGCAGAGAAGGTAAAACACACTGCAGAGGGGCTTGGCTCTAAGCAGAGGGGCTTGGTGTGTTGTAAATTTTGCTGCACTTTTCTTTGAAATTAAGCATTATATTGCAATTTCCTCAATGACAATTGTTGTGAATCTTGTTTGCTTGATATTAACAACTATTGTCATATGTTTTATTAAGGATTACTCATTATTCGATGTAGATATGCTTCTGATGGTCATATTGACATCATAGCAGACAACACATTCAGTGAGGTGGATTTACTTATACATATAATATCATACAACATTCTTTTGGTCGTTTAAGCTGATGTATATTCTAACTCAACAAAATTCATATCTCAATAATTACCATTTCTATAAAATTGACATCATGAGCTGGAAGAAGACTTCGTGTGAATATGCTGGGAAATGTGTTGTTTCCAGTGTAAACAAGCAGTGGATACTACACACCTAACAACTTGTTCTTCATCTGTATCGCTTGCTGTTGGCTGCTGCTTGATACCATGTTATAGAAATGACCGATTTTAACACCTTTCGCACAGTGAGATTTTGGTAGACGTTTTGTCTGTTGATAACCATACCCAGTAGAAGTGAAAACCACTGAGAAACCTTTTGCTAGAATTGTTCAAGGGTAGTGTGGTGTAATGCATATATTCCCCTGTCTAATTCTTTCACATTGGACTAAGGTTACCTTAGTGCCTTACGATCACCTTAGTGGTTTGTGAAAAGAGGCCCAGACCCAGAGACCGGTACGTCCACCAACCTGAAAGAAAACCGCTGGTGGTGTGTAAAGCGGCAGTCGGCGACGATTTGGCGGAGTTGCGTTGTAAGCAATCAACCAGTCTATGTGAAGTTGTTGGAGGCCATTAGAGTACAGTACCCGTTTCAGTGGTGAGTATAGGTAGTCATGCTATTAGTAGCATGTATTTTTTACGTTATGGAGCTTTACTTTTGCTTATCTCACAAACTTCACACTCCGTCCTCTGTCGTGCATTCACAGGTTCGATCCTCATATTGTTCAAAATTTTAGGAAGGTATTTCATTAGTTCTTTATTGTCGAGATTACTTACCCTTTAATTTTTATTATTCACTACAAGACAAGTGTACATTTGGACATTTCAAGCGGGGGGTTACCGGCGGAACTGTTACCTGTTCTATGCCAACGGTATCTGCTGATTCATATGAAAGTTCCTCTTGAAGAAATTGTCTAACTTCTGTTTCTTCCCGACATTCACCTCTTTTTGCTGTCTGGGCGGTGGGGTATCCTAGCGCCTTAATCGTTTGCTCGTCACACAGATGACCCGGGTTCGATTCCCAACATGGTTACAATGTGTGAAGCCCATTTCTGGTGCCCCCCGTCGTGATACTGCTGGGATAGTGTTAAAAGCGGCGTAAAACTAAACTCACTCAGTCACTCAGTATAGCGAGTCTCAGGCAGAAACCTATACCAACCGGTGTCTCTATAACGGGGTTTCTCAAGGTGCCCCGTCTCACCCGGGGAGAAAATGTTCAAACTCTCGCTCTCCATGTTTCAATAGATATATTCATGGTGCTTCCACGGAAGTACACTAACTTATACACACGGGCGATGTCGTGCGTGCCACCATGATTGAAACCACGTGACAGACCAATGTTTGTTAAAGCTTAGATGCAACCAACAAAATAAACATAATTAAATCACAATTATCATTTATTCATGACATCTAATATACAATCATACATCTAACATTGCGGGTGGGCGTGCACTTAAGTGTAACGAAGGCTTTCACTGGCTGGTTCATTTACCGATTCGCTCAGTACTCTTTGTGTGTGTATAGGCATCCCGGTTCAAGCCATGCGAACCTATTCACTGCGCATGTGCCATATGCGCAGCGCAGCACAGCTGTTGAAACCACATTTCACCCCAGCTGGGTTTTTTTAGTGAATCGTTTGAACTGCGATGTCGCGGGATTTTTTTCATCACGTTCAACTTTATAATTTGAATTTGCATTTTGATAATTTGTTACTGTAAGTCCATACCGAAAGGTATCAGAATCTGCAAATTTGTGTTTTGCTTTGCATGTAAGCTTTAACTCCATTAAGTGGTAAGTAGTAATGTTTAAGTCGCCAGAGGGCCATTTGGGTTGATCCGGTTGATCCGATAATGTATGCACGAGATTGCATGAATATTTTAATGTAAGCAGGACTTCACAGGTCAGGAAAGGTCAATGAAAGGTGGGTGTTTAAATGCGTTCATGCAGTCTTGTAGAAAACCCTTTATAAGACGTGAAAAACAAAAGCAAAGTGTAATGAATAGAGCTATGTATAGCGTGCTGCCCTGAATAGACAGACAGTACCTGTTAGCCCAGTTTGAATTGAGCGCGCTTGACAACTCACGTGACCCCGTCGTTTCAAATAGCCCGCGTTCGCTAGAGCGTGTGACCTGTTTTGATGAATACAGTGTGTGTGTTGAAAGTACATCATACCACAATAGACACGGGTTGTATCAACATGGTTATGGAGTCGGAATGTCCATGTCATGTAAATGAAGTATAAAAAATTCATGCAGAACGTGCCCTGACCCGTCTTGGACAGTTCTACCCAATGTTTAAATGTTATCGATATATGTCATGCTATCTTTTCCGTTCAAAATATATATTTTGTATATAATCTAACATGATGTATACAGGTTTAGTTTTACTTCAGGACTGTATTCAGAGCGTGATATTTTAAAAATAAATGGTTCGAAATACACATGGATAGAAACATATCTATGCATATACCATTTAGAAAACTGATTAGTCATATAACAGTGTGACAGCATACAGCTAGGTTTGATGGGAAAGAGACAGAAGCAAGAGAAATGTAGACGCAAGGAATCTATTTCTTGAAACACCTGAACTGATTATAAAGCTGAATGCATCCGGATATCAAATAGCCCGCGCTCGCCAGGGCTTCACACATTGTACCCGTGAAATCGAACCAGGGTTTTCGGCGTGACTTAACCACTAGGCTTCCCCATCGCCCCCACAAAACACATACAGAAGAAGTAAGTCATTTATTCACCTGAACAAGTCAGAACAAGACTTAATTCATGCCACTGATGCTTCTAATTTGGGCAAAGGGGATCTCTATGATAATAAGCTGCGTCCATGGGTTGATGCAGTTCATTGTTGTTTTTTAAGGCGTAATGATAAACCAATCACTGACTTGTAGCTCTTCATTAAGTAATAGGCAAGAAGTAACTGAAAAGGGCTTTTCGTGGCCTTAGTTGCCCAGTTTAACAAGAATCACCATTGCATCTCCGTACTCGAAATCTGAAAAGAAGTAAAAATGGTTGTTAACGGTGTATATTTTGAGAAAAAACAACATGATTATACACCAGTGCACCCAACTGAATGGCCAAAAGGCTCGCGCCATTGCGGTTTTTTGGAGGAGTTAAAGGTTGGCTTTTAGCCAAAGGATATTTTTTTCGATCATATCTCAATGGACGTCATATGATTAAAATAAATTCCGAATTAAAAAGATTAGGAACTTCTTTGTGCCTTTCCTTTTATTTTCGAATTTTTAAAAGAAATAGAACTGTTCAATGAATTTTGATTAATGTGTTTTGTAGATAAATGCATTTTTAGTATTGGTGATTTAAATTAGAAACTGAATTTGTGAGTGGCTGTACCTTCGAAGGGCGTTGACGCAGCATAAAATTATTGTTCTCCTGAGAGGGTACGTAAGTCCCAAAACATCTGAAGTAAAATTAAGTCTACCAGATTTTTAATCGCAGTATTTTTGTCATTTTAATGCATGGCTAAATCTCAGCATAAACGCCAATGGCTGAAGAGATGGTGTAAATCCAGCTAGGGTCCATGCAGGTAGCAATAGTAATGTAAGTCCCCAAGGACCTTAGTATGGTGATCTACCTTCAGTTGTTGGCAATAAATAGCCCAGTTGTACAATGTATTGTCCAAAATAGTTGTCTACAGTTTAAGATATACGCTAGCTAGTTTTAACCCATTTTGTAATAATCTACTCACTTTAATGTCCTTCGTTGACATGGTTATATAAATTATGTGTATTTATCATGAAAATAGACTTTGTTTTAGTCACGATATGGCTGAAATATTGCCGATGTGACTCTTAACTCACTCACTTTTTGCGCCTTGTGTGTCGATGCAGCTCAAACCAAATATTTTGTACACGTCTACATCGCCATAGTGGCGGTACTTTTGATAGGTCGAGGAAGATATACAAATGAAATAAAAATACAAATGTGTGGTATCAAATATTGATAGTTTGGTATTGTCTGTCTTATACCTGGTTATGGGTCTAAACAATTCTGTTAGATACAGTTCCGGACAAATACAAGTCCAAGAGTAACAAATGCCATAGTTGGCAACCACAGTGTCTTGTCATAGATCGTTGACAAATAGCTGTCTGTTTCCTTCTCTTCTTTGTCTCAAAAGGAATAGCAGCAGCTCAATCATCTTAAGGTAAGATGTCAAGAAGGCGAGTGAGTGAGTTTTATTTAAGCCACGTCGACAATAATTCATACATATTGTGACTTGATCATACATGTTATTGCATCCACATCTCATTTTAACAATCCCACACGCTTTCATGAGTGCATCTCACAATCTGTTTCAGGTCAGCCCATGAAAATTATTATAGACCCTGTATAACAGTAACAGCTTCTTGGTTGTTATCTTTTCAAGTGTTCCTCTTGGTCTGTATCCTCAAGCTGTACTTTACATTAGAGCTGGTTAGCTGGTTGTTGTTTAACGCCGCACACAGCACTACAATCATGTTTAAAATGTTATTGCCATTAAATATTTAGAGAATTCATGTTGATGTTATGATACAAACTTTCTTCACTAAAATATTTGCTATCATATACCTATATTTTCGAAGCTCTCTAAGCCCTAAGATAGTCGTAAGGTAATGTTAATGTATGGCACTTACGACAATCTTAGCGTTAAGAGAGCTTCGAAAATCTAGGCCCTGGGCTATAAGTACGTTTGCCGCGATTTGTAGTAATATATAATGTTTCCTCACTGTAATTGTTTGTTGCCACAGTCGTATCATGCTCAAGTGAGTGAGTGAGCTATTATTTAACGTCACATCGGCAATATTTCAGCCATATCGTGACGAGAACATATGTGACATTGAAATGGAACAGATGTATATTATTTAAACCTGTCGACGAAGGACAGAAAAACAACTAGAATATCACAATTACAACTAAAACTAGTGTGGAAAATTAGAACTAATAGCACTATTTGGACAATACAATATAAAAACTGGCTATAGATCGCCAACAACTGAAGGTAGATCACCAAACTAGGGACCATGGGTGAATTACAGTACTTTTGCTACCTGCATGGACCCTAGTTGGATTTATATCACCCCTTCAGCCGCTGGCGATTGAAGTCAAATTTAGCCAATATTAAAATGACAAGAATACTACATTTAAAACAGCTGGTAAATTTAAATTTCCTTTGACTGTTTCCGGACTTACGTACCCTCCCATGCTCAAGAGTTACCAACTTGGGCACAGAGTGTCAAAAGGAGTGGTGTAGCTGCTGTATGTCTGTATACTAGTAACCAGTGATGATGACAACTGCATTGTAGCATGTGTGCAGCATCATTGTCAGACCCGACCTGAGTGAGTTTAGTTTTACGCCGCTTTTAGCAATATTCCAGCCATATCATGGCGGGGGACACCAGAAATGGGCTTCACACATTGTACCCATGTGGGGAATCGAACCCGGGTCTTCGGCGTGATGAGCCAAAGCTTTAACCACTGGGCTACCCCACCGCCCCAGGCCCGACGTGAAGGAAGGGATACCTCCTGATTGACTATTGGCCGACTACAGGTAATATATACACATAGAGAATACTAAACGATGTCCCGTGTGTACGTAATGTCATATTATTTATGAACCCGTGAAGATTTGGGTTAGAACTGATCTTCAGTAACCCATGCTTTTCGTTAAAGGCGACAAACGGGATCGGGTGGTGAGGCTCGCTGATTCGCTTGACACATGCCATCGTAACCCAATTGCGTAGATCGATGATCATGGTATTGATCACTGGATTGTCTGGTCCAGACTCGGTTATTTACAGACCGCCGCCATATAGCTAAAATATTGCTGAGTATGGCGTAAAACTAAACTCACTCACTCACTCACCTTATTTATGAAACGAGTGAATGGTTTGGTATCTAACGAGCGGAAGCGAATACCATTCATGACTTTCATAAATGTGGTATTACACGGGACATCGTTTAGTATTTTAGTTATTACTCACCCAACATTAGCAAAATTATATCTCAAAATTCAACTTACAGCACCAGTGCATTACGCCGTATATGAATACATTTCATGTATGATTGTCAACATTACTCTATTTATTTACAAATAAACGAGAGAGAGAGAGAGAGAGAGAGAGAGAGAGAGAGAGAGAGAGAGAGAGAGAGAGAGAGAGAGAGAGAGAGAGAGAGAGAGAGAGAGAGAGAGAGAGAGAGAGAGAGAGGAGAGAGGGAGGGAGGGAGGGAGGAGTCTTCTGATTTATTAAACAGTGATAGCTTCAACGGCTTGGTAATAAATGAAAATATACAATACAACTATGAAATACCTGTCAGCGTTCCCGTGATGGTCTTCGTACTTTTCGGGGTGTAGAGGAACTTGGGTGCGGTTGCTGGGTGATCCCACTGACATGCATGAATGGACTCATTACTATCGATTACCATCATCCACATTATATCGTTAGGACAGCCATTGTAACGGTTGCTGATTAAGAAGCGACGAGTGTCTGGATGTCTGTAAAGAATATATTGTTTCGAGGATATATTACTTGCGAGTGATGATGAACAGTGATTAACGAGTCATTTCTACAATTACCTAGGGGATTACCTGTCGGAAAGTAGCAATGATTGTTTCACTAAGGTATCCAACTGTCTATAGTTCCCCCAAATCCTTACAAAACCATGAATAGTGCACGTAACAACTTTATAGATCGGTCTGTGACCATACTTAGCAGGGGCAGTAGGGTAGTCTAGTAGTTAAAGCGTTCGCTCGCCACGCCGAAGACCTGTGTTCGATTACCCATATGGGTACAATCTGTGAAGCCCATTTCTAGCGTAACCCGGCATGATATTGCTGGAATATTGATAAACATACTCTTTAACTCACACTTAGTACGTCTTGTGGATTGATCCGTGGTCATGTAAAAATAACAGAGCGACATATTTTTCATATTCATAACATATCTACACGAAAAGCAGCAGATCTACCTGTGCAAATCTGACGATATCATGAGCATGTCTCTTGGATTCACTGTAAAACGCGGAGTTCTCCCTGTCCCAACAGTGGCACTGATGCGTCGAAATGTGGGCGATAATCCTCCATACATCTACGTTAAAACCTTTGAAGGTTTTCCTTATATATTTGATGTTTTTAATCAGATCATGGAAACATAGGACGCTACTTTCCCAAATTACCCTTGTTTTGACTTTGCCAACCGGAGCAGATTTTCTAAACTATGTATATAAAGAAACAAATCCGCAAGAAGGGAGCACAAGTCTTGCTTATTGGAATGCTTTGTTCTTTCCAGACTTCTCGTACTCCTTAGTTTTACATAGATTTTATCACTAAAATAGTCGACTATTTCACATATGTTGCCTCCGAAAACTGTCCTCAGCCTCTGAAGATATGAATCTGTATCTACATGTATGGTTAATCCGTTTGTAATAAATGTCCAAGGATTTGAAGTTTGCCATGTGGTGTACACCGCTCATGTTCAAACAAAACGTATAGTTTTTCCTGAGTTTGCAAGAAGTCATGTAGATTCTTTGAGTCTTTAAGAATCCGCATTGTATACACTCCAGTTGTTCAACAACAGATGCAAAACCACATGTCTTTTTAGGATATAACTGTAAGCTTAAATAGGAAATAGACACACTGTGGAGCAAAGTCTGAAGTATATACACAAAGGAAAGTGTTACCCCATATAACCATTTATATTCATAGCACAACTATGTTTCGTTGTATTCATTGATATTAGCAAAGCACTTCCTACGATGAAAGGCAACCTGTAAGCAAATATCAAGTTAGTTTGAATAAACTGTATATTTGCTGATCGATAAAATCAATTGATTTTATTGTTGAAGCAAATATGGGACCTCCTCAATTGACAAAATATCATGGATTATTGGTATGCTGATAACTGGCATGTCATTGAGTGCTATTGCAAGAGGTGTTGGTTGTCATCCATCGACTATCAGCCGAGTGGCCATGACAGTCAGTGTTCAGGTCGATCACAAGTCACAGATCTTAGAATGCACAGTCGTTTGTCCAACAAAACGGTTCTAAATCGCCTCATATCGGCCGTCAGCTATAATACGTATTTAGTTATCATGAGAGCAGAAATCAGAACGTCTACTTTGGTGTCAAGCTCGACGTCACTTGAAATTGACGACATGGAGAAGGGTCCACTGGTCGGACGAAAGTATACTTAGTTCATGACTGATGGCCGTGTTTGGCCACAGAAGCACTGCATATTCACAACGGAATACGTTTGAGAAAGTACACATTTCTATGTCCATCCTCTATGCTAAACGGGGCGGTGGGGTAGCCTGATGGTTAAAGCGTTCGCTCGTCACGCCGAAGACCCGGGTTCGATTCCCCACGTGGGTACAATGTGTGAAGCTCATTTCTGGTGTCCCCCGCCATGATATTGCTGGAATATTGCTAAAAGCGGCGTAAAACCAAACTCACTCACTCACGCTATGCTAAACAATATAGCGCACGTGTCTTTGGTGAGTTCTTACACCAACAAATGGTATCAACTCCACCTTGGTCCGCCAGGAGTCCAGATCTCATAAAGCATATTTGGGATATTATCGGTAGCAAAATACGCCAGAAAGACCATTCAGAACAAAGTATTGATACACGGGAATAAATGAGTGCGTCAGTTAATAGATTACGTCGCACAGACAATATTTCAATGATAAAGGGACGAGAAGAGTTATGTTAAATATGTGAAGTATTTGTCACAAAGGACAGTAAAATCTTAGCATATGCCGTGTGCGGCGTAAACTTAAACTCACTCACTCACTCACTCATGTTGTGCCTTGTATCTAACGAGTGAGTCAGTATGGTTTTACGCCGCTTGTAGCAATATTCGAGGAATAACACGTCGGGGACACCAGAAATGGGCTTCACACATTGTAGTCATGTGTGGAATCGAACCCGAGTCTTCGGCGTGACGAGCGAACGCTTTAACAACGAGGCTACCCCACCGCCCCCATCAAGAATGGAAGGCAATATCAAACCGTTAAATTCAACATGTGACACAGTCCGTGATGAAGGGGTCAGGGATGTTATTGCAGTTGGCGGAGACCACCTCCGTGGTGTAGTGGTTAGAACGTCCGCCCGGAGAGCGGAAGGTCGCGGGTTCGATCCCATACCAAACAATATGGTACTTGTTGGTCCCTGCCTGGCGCTCGGCATTAATGGGTACAACAAGGACTGGTCGGCTGGGAGACAGTGTAATGTGTCTGAGTGGGGTATTCATGCTTCACTGCGGCATGGTATCTCAGTGAGCTAGCACTATAAAACCAGCTTAAGTCTGGACTAGTACAAGCAGCCACACATACACACGCATGCACGTCGTCATATGAGCGAAATATTCTTAAGTGCGACGTTAAACCCCATTTCACCTCACCGCAGTTGGCGGAGGTTACACCAGACGTTAACAATTTGCCCGGTTATTGATGCGTGATTTCTTGAGACCAGGGCCTCCTTTCACAAAGCACTAAGGTGATCGTAAGTCACTAAGATAACCTTAGTGCAATGTTACAGAATGGGAGTTAAGGTTAACCTTAGTAAAGGTTGCTTCGTGGAAGGGGCCCCAGCTCTACAAAATGAGAAATTTCTATGCCATGTTTCCTTCTCTGAACAATAGATTTACATTCGCCATTTAATTATTCTTTGAAGATAATTTTATTCAGATAGTAATGTCAATGGAGTTTTGGATCAGTTCATTTGCTATGGCTAAGACGACATATTGATACTACGAAATGTATGAAGAGTTGCGATATCTTTGTAAATGTGTATACTTTTAAAAGCATGGTCAAGGTAATTACCTTTCATTGATAACATTCAAGAGGATCTCAAATGGTCTTTAATGAATAGACTGAACACTTACCCTTCGATGCTGAAATAATTGAAAGTTGACGTCGTGAGATCCGTCCATGTTGAATTAATCACCCTCGTCTCCGTAAACCAGGACGTCTTGGTAGTACCAGTCCCATCAAAAATAATTTCGCTCCGAACGCGACTGTTCTTCATTAGTAGAACTTTCACCTGACAAACGTTAACGTTATTGTTTCTGATAACGTTGTAGGATACAATTTTATATGCACGAATTCACGCACGAACACAAGCTAATGGATTTAATGATTAGTCTGTGACTGATTATATCATTGGCATGGGTTTTACTCAGAATAAAGCTTGTCTTGATTGATATAGAATCTTCAATTTTAAAAGTGCCTTGACAAAACCGATCTTTTGCCATGGCGTCGAGGAAGCTGTATATGTATATATGGTCTCGCCCATCTTCACACAAGACAAACATGCATTTATGATCGTTATCATCATGTTGGATGACTATGTTCGCCTCTACTCTTTCCTTTCGGCAATAGTTGTTGACTTACCAGCTGTATACCAGCCGTTTCCCATGCAGACATAATCTTGCTTCTGAAATGATCGTCACATGGCCGAGACGTGTTTGGTGAGAAACAGCCAGGTTTCAGTCGAGGTGGTAGAAGTGGGTGGTCGTGGTAGAGGCTGTCGTTCAACCATGCTGAGTAGATGGACGTCCCTGTATCTTTCTGGCCCCGAAACACCACTTTCCAGCCGTCCCAGGTCAACACATCTGCGAAGTCGTAAGCAAAATACGTCTTTACCCCTGTGTTGATTCCAGGGATGACATGTGTGTTTCAAGAGGAACATACTATTGAGGATTGGGTAGCTTCATTACGTATCTTTGCTCAAGCTTCAAGTCTGATCGAAAAGAAAATCACCTAAACATAGGTATGTCAAGAATGTATAGATAAAAAAAACGCCCTATGATTACATTTGATTCAAACGCGAAACCAGGCAACATATATCTGAAGGCAGCAAAGTGACAATGCAGTCTTTGCGGATGAAAGTAGACAAAATTGGCCACAAGGCTGTTACCAAGTAGCTCCAATGCAAAGACTAACATTTACAGCCATTCAAGCAGATGAAGGGTCTAATGGACAATGCCCCTTCATATGTCACTGTTTACAGGAAGGTAGCAGAGTTAAAGACGGGAAGAGGGTACCAGGATTTCTCCATTCTATCTCCAGGAACTAGTCAACCTTCACAAGCCTGAAAGGTCACTCAGATCAGCTAGTCAGCAAAGCTTAGATCAGTGTATGAAATAAGCCAAAAATCAAGCCAGACATCAGGACTGGTAACTTCAAAATGTTACCAGCCCAAAATGGATTTAACCAGACCAAATATGGTGAATTTACTCAGATGTATGGAACATCTAAAAATTCGATTTTAAAAGCTATGTATACTAATGTCAAATCGTGTGTACGTTGTGGTCAAGATAAGATTCGACTGCCCCGTTGGCGTTAGACAAGGATATGTTGTGAGTCCAATTTTATTTTCCCTGTTTATCAACCAATTGTATTACGATATTATCGCAAATGGTAAGCATCACACCAAAATATTTCCAGTTTTTTTAGAACTTTTTGTTCTTTTATTTGCTGATGACGTAATTCTTTTATCAGAATCTGCAGTTGGACTTCAAACTCAGTTGAATATTTTGCAACGTTATAGTGAGTGAGTGAGTTGAGTTTTACGCCGCACTCAGCACTATTCCGGCTATATGGCGGCGTGGAACGTTATACTAAAAAAATGGGATTTATCAGTTAATCTAGATAAGAATCATATTGTTATATTTAGAAAAGCTGGCCGGGTATCTTCTAAAGAAAGATGGTCCTTTGATAACCAACCTGTAATAATAAAACAAAATGTCACTGACCATTCTACTTATCTTGGTTTCAAGTTTACATCCACTATGAATTGGAAGACATCTGTTACTGAATTATCATTGAAAGCCAAAAAGCACTGATAAGTCTTTTATCTGCTTTGTATAAAATTGGTATTTACTTTAAACTATTTGATTGTCAGATGAAACATATTCTCTTGTATGGATCCGAGGTCTGGAGATTCCTTCGATATGAATGCATAGAAAATCTACGTGTGATGGCCTGTAAGAAATGTTTAAATGTTGGACCATCTACACCGAATTGTGTGCGGTGAATGTGGCAGGCATCCCCTGTATATAAATGATCATACTCGATGTATATAATTCTGGTTTCATATATTGTGTATGCAAGAAAATAGATTACCCAAACAGTCTTATAACATGCTTGTTCATTTGGACGACATTGGTAAAGTGACGTTGGCATTTCATGTAAGAAAACTTCTGTTTTCACACAGTTATGGTTTTGTATGGTTAAGTCAGTCAGTTGGTGCAAGGATGCTTTGAACTCAGTTTCGTGAAAGAAGTCTTAATGAGTTTTATTAAGAATGGCATTCCGTAATAGATAATAGTTCACGATATGACTCTTATAGAATATGCACATCATTTCTCCTTCCAGAAAAATATCTATCGGTTCTAACATCAAAGAAATTAAGATATCCATTTATACGTTTTGGGTTAGGCTTGATCAACATAATGGCAAGCGAAGGAAGACGTTTTTTTATTGAAAGAATGTGAGAATTGAGATGTGGAAAATAAAATTATTTTTTACTTGTATGCCCTTTTTCAGACTAACACAAGTCCTTTTTATGACGATTTGCGTAATATACAACTAAATATTACCTATGTAAGGCACCTTTATTGGCTTTTAAACTACATCTTACATCAAGTGAACAGCATGTAATAATAAGCTGTCGTACTATATTAATTATGCACTTATTAAACGTAACAATTTGATATGAAGTTTTGGAGATCCATTTGTAACGTAATTTTTATATATAAGTATGCATAACTTCAACGTATATGGACCGGGGGCCCTTTGTACAATAAACATCTTTTGACTTGTTTCTCCAAGCTAACATACACCTATTCCTCCTCGCTGAATCGGTCTTCGAAACTCGGAAGAAATGAAGTTTGTGGTTTCGTGTGATGAATTAGTACACTCCCAGGAACGCAGAATTCCGTTAGCGTCTTGTATATTAAGAAGGATCTCTTTATTGTCATATTGCGTCTTGTTCATAACGAAAGATCACTTCAGTGTCACATTGCGCCTTGTTCATAACGAAAGGACCATGAAGATCAGGGTTAGAATTGATCTTCAGCAACCCATGCTTGTGGTAAGACGCGACTAATAGGATCGGGTGATCAGGCTCGCTGACTTGGTTGATCCATGTCATAGTAACCCATTTGCGTAGATCGATGCTTATACTGTTGATCACTGGAATGCCAGGTTCAGACTCGATTATTTACAGACCGCCGCCATATAGCTGGACTATTGCTGAGTGCGGCGTTAAACTAAACTCAATCACTCACTCACTCATATAACGAAAGATCAGTTGATTGTCATGAAGATTAACGTACTGTAAAGAACTAAACAATACGCACATTCACTCTAACACGAAAGCACAGTTACCGCTCGAGAGAACCTGGAATGACGGTATGTATCTGCCCTGGTTTTGGATTAGGGTAGTGGTTTGGTGTATAACAGTAAATACCAGTAAAATTAGAGATAATTAAATGTATTGAGTGTGCAGATGTTTACTCTGTACTTTCTATACCTCCTTTAAGTATTGAACAGTATTTAAACAGTGTTTGAGGTCTTTGAATCAATGCACTGATGTGAGGTCACATTGCGAATAATCGCTTCTCGATGAAATATTGATGAAAATCGATGACGTATCGGAGACAATTAAGTCGTTAGCTAAAGTTGCTTGCTTCCAACACAGTAGCTTTGCCACATAGTAACATACACTGTTTACAGGAAGGTAGCAGAGTTAAAGACGGGAAGAGGGTACCAGAATTGCTCCATTCTATCTCCAGGAACTAGTCAACCTTCACAAGCCTGAAAGGTCACTCAGATCAGCTAGTCAGCAAAGCTTAGATCAGTGTATGAAATAAGCCAAAAATCAAGCCAGGCATCAGGGCTGGTAATTCAAAATGTTACCAGCCCAAAATGGATTTAACCAGACCAAATATGGTGAATTTACTCAGATGTATGGAACATCTAAAAATTTTACCAGACCATTCCGGGCTGGCTAGCTGTAAATTTAGACCGTCCGTCAGAACTCTAGACCGTCTCTGGCGGTCGGATGGGCCTTATTTCATACACTGTTACTAACATGCAGTCAAGAATTGTCAAGTCCCTTCCGCTAACTTCCTTCCGATGTTTGTCAACGATCAATTGCAAACATACCACACAATTCTACCAATAATTATGGTGAAATATAGGGTATCATAATGTCATACATTTTGTATTTGTGTCTGTAACCATCCTGTACAATGATTGTATGATTTCACTGAATCTCCATGGATAGCTAGCTATGGCGTCCTGTTGATGTGTAAGATTCATTCCTCACTGTCAAGGACTAATAATGTTCAATGACAAGTCAATTATTTAGACTGATATCGCTACCCGTATCAGTAACTGCACAGAATGGTTTGAATGTGTTATGGAAAACCTTGCGGAATGAGCTTGTTAACGTCATCCTGGCATATTCCTTCCAAGGTAATAACTTTTATTTATTCAACAGGTTTACAGAAACCAATTCATCCATAAGCGAGGTGGATGAGGCCATCTTCTTTGATGGTATAGAAACCAATGGGTTAGATAACGAAGAGCTGTGACATCTTCCCACTATGACGCAACACTAAAATTGAAACAAGAGAACTAGGCCAATATGCAGGATACAAATGAGAGATACACGTGACCACGATGTCAAGGATTTTCGGTTGTATCGGCACTTTAACCCTGGCAGGCTTAGGATTGGTTGACATTCCGTATCCGAGCTTCCATTAGAAGCTTGATGACACACCTCCGAATGCTTAGGATTGGTTGACCTTTAGTACCTGCGCTTCAATCAGAAGCTTGATGACACACCTCCGACAGGCTTTGGATTGGTTGACCTTCAGTACCTGCGCTTCAATCAGAAGCTTGATGACACAATCTCTGCAGGTTTGGGTAAATGCCTGTTTGATTGCGCAAATGTAATAGTAACATAAGCTTTAATGGTTCATTCCTGAGTTAGGTGCGGCGCGGTAGCCTAGTGGTCAAAGCATTCGTTTGTCACGCCGAAGACCCGGGTTCGATTCCCTACATGGGAACGATGGGTGAAGAACATTTTTTCTTGCAAAAAGCAGCGTAAAACAAAACTCACAAGTCACAAGTTTTGGCAGCTACAACCATCCTTTGTCATGTCTTTCTACTCACAGTTTCTTTTGCCTTTAAGTGTACGTTGCGATATTGCAATACATAAATAACATTGGTGATACTGCGATAGTTGAAGAAACCTACTGTTCGACAATAATAAAATATACTGAGAGAAACAAATAAAGGATCACAGAAAAATTCAAGCGTTCCTTTAATATTTTCCAGTTTTCTTCACCAGCTTTGAATAGCCCTGTGGTGATGAAAACTGGAAAATAATAAAGGAACGCTTGAATTTTTCTGTGACCCTTTATTTGTTTCTCTCAGTATATATAAGTGAAATATCAATGAGTTTTGCTCAGGTTTTAACTTTTCTGATTTTCGTCCTCTGAAATTTGATAACCATTTGGTTCCATCCTAGTTGTCGCCCACGTCGGGATCATATTAGATCTCAAAGCGACATGTATTACATTATTTTTATATTACCTCTTAATTCGCAGTCTTATCCGGAGATCGTTAGTGAAAAGGTTAGTGAAAATTTTAGTGAAATATAAGACTTTTAATGATCGGGTCGGTACAATAATTTTAAAGAAAATGAGAAGTTCTACTGACTTAGCCTTCAATTTTCATGTGTGCTACGCCAAGTCAATAAAAATGAAATCCGATCTAATTGCAACAGCCTCATCCCCATCATCGTGCCTCCAGACAAAGAGATGGGTTATTCCAGCCCTATCGTGTAGGAAGCTGAAGTAGTTTTCCCCCAACGATCCTTGGTATGGTGGCCTAACTGTGGTTGCCAGTGATCTCTTGCTTCTTTTATATCAATATTTTATATGCTGTCAAACTAGATGTGCTTCCGTATTATATTCATTCATTTGTCGCCGAAAAGCTGTGTTAAAAATGCCACGATTGAGTGCTGCCGACCGAAATATCGCCATTGGTCGTGTTCAAGCCGGAGAAAGTTTTGGAACTGTTGCACGGCACCTAAATGTTCACAAAACAACGATATCCCGACTTTGGAGCCCCTACAACAACTTCAATTTGACCAACGATCGCCCGAGAAGTGGAAGGCCAAGAATCACGACCCCCCGTCAAGATCGGTACATCCGGGTCCATCACCTGCGTAATCGGCATGCCCTACCAACCGTGACTGCCACACAAATACCAGGTTTGAGGAGAGTGTCAGCTCAAACGATTAGGAACCGTCTGAAAGAAGCGGGTTTACGTGCCTGTAGACCAGTTGTTGGACCTGTACTACGCCCCTACATCGACGCCGACGACTCAGGTGGTGCAACAACGTAAGGATACGGACTTTACAAAACTGGAGGCGAATCTGGTTTTCTGATGAGTTGTGAATAAAATTTGTAATAATGGAGTCGTTGTACTGCCGTTCGACGACTTGATTTTATGTGTGAGTGGGCTAGTTTAGTTTTACGCCGCACTCAGCAATATTCTAACAATATGTCCGCGGTCTGTAAATATTCGAGTCTGGATCAGACAATCCAGTGATCAACAGCATGAGCATCGATATAGGCACTTGGGATACGATGACAGAGCATGTGTTTATGAATCACTATGAAATAGTGATGATACCAGGTGTTCGGGAAAAGCTGAGCGTATCCTTCCCCACACATATGCAAAGGGTAACTTCCCTCTGTGGCACTTGTCTCTGTCACACATCACTGATTTCATAGGCCACAGAAGGAAATTGAGTAGAGGCCACGTGCCACAGAGGTACAGGTCACCAGTTTCAATTAACGAGGTGTGAATGGCTCAAGTTTATTAGTGCTTAATTACTGGGTGTTAACGGGGTATGATTAATTAATTGTTAAATCGCTACTGATAGTATTGCGGTAAACTCTTATGCTCGCCTGCCGATCGCTACTGAGGTTTTCAAGCTACAAGGAGATTGGCGCACGTCAAAGACTATGTGATGATGTTTGTGGCGACAGTCGCATCATTATGCTTGAAACTGTAGAAAACCTCAAGAAATTATGTAGCAGTTCACAGAGGCCCAGATAAGCTGCCTATCCGGGTAAAATACGCATAGAAAATTTCCAAATACGTATTGAAAAAATAATTGTTGCGTACCATTTACGCATTTAAAATGTCAGATACGCAAAAAGTTTAAAACAAATGCGTACAGAGTATATTTATAAAAATCGCTTGCGTAATGAAAAAGACATCGATTGCTATCAAGTTGTACTGTTAGTATAGGACAAGTATTGTATTTTTGTCAGTATAGGATGAGTGATTTTTTATGAAATCATTTCTATTATATTTAAGTTGGTTTTGATTAGGTATGACATGAGGCAGAACATACCTGCTTAGTAAACTTACTCAATGACGTAATACTTAGGTTAGTGAAATGACTGAAATACGCACATATTTGAAAGCATTGGGTAACGGAAAATTAAATACCCACTCAACATTCATAATACCCGGGCCACTCCCAAAAGATGCAGTGGGTACAGTACCCACATGACCTAATTCTTATCTGGAGCTCTGAGTTCAATTGTACTGATGGATGGAACATTCAAAATTTGCCCAAGACTTTTTACCAGTGGCATATACTCCACGCACACATGCCTCATAGAGCTATACCTGAAATAGTCTGTTTGCTGCCTGAGAAGACAGGCTCCACCTACCACAGACGTATCCAGCTTCTTCAAGCGAAATGTGAGACCCTATGGACATTCTCACCTGGAGTTGGGATTTCTTATGTATTTCCGTTACAACCTCTCACATGATGCTATCAATCTGCCAATTAAGGTCAATCAGATACCGTGTTAATGACCTAGCACCTTATCAGTCATGGTTTACTGCACAAAAGTGCCACTCAGGGACACACAAAACGACCATAGGCCACAGCAGGAAATTTCATCTAGATCAATTAAAATCTGATAGGCCACAGAGGGAAGTGCCACAGAGGTACTAAAGCATGCAAAGTCTAGTCAATTGCTCACCGGACATAATTCGGTAACGTATGGTACAACTCAAAATAGGGAACCACATTGGACATGTTTTTTGTCACTGATGCATCAAATTTTGAAATGTCGTCCACCTGTCTATCATAAACCTTGGTGCATTGAAAACATTACTGAGGCTTTGAATGTTAGAAATAATTGTTACGCCGGTCATCTCCGAAACTCGAAGTGGTGACGTCTCGCTACAATCAGGAGAAACCTGTCTTCCCGCTGTGTGGTGGAACGCCATCGACCACCTGCATGTCCGGGTAACTGATTCAGACGTCTGTGCCCTTCTGTTCACCCTTCGGTTGACACCAAAGACGTTTACAACATGACTTTATGTTAACCAAGGTTTAAACATTCCGATATATGTTTTGTCGCCAAACAACGTCGTTGGTGCTGAAGGGGCACAAGTGCTTTCAGTTGTTCTAGTCAGTTATTTGCAACGATTCAGGATACACCCAAACACGTTTTCAGATTGATTGTACACATCATTTCAATCACGGCAATCTGCTGTCTATCCGTCATTTTAATATTTGTTGGATGAAATTTAGAAAACAATATAAACTTGATTCCAAGCAAACTTTGAGAAACATCAAGACAGGGTACATCAATAAAATATGTGTTTGTCCATTGACGAAACATTATGCTACTCTGTCAATTCTCGAACCACCTTTGGGGAAAATGATATTTAAAATAGCATACATAGCTGGTTTTATTTGAAATGTTTCTCAGTGTTTATTTGTTCATATGGTATACTGACGAAAATGTAAAAAGCCGTACCTGATCTGGGCTCCATATAAATCCAATCGCCGCTTTCCACATATGTTGAATCACCATCGTATAACTTCAGGCTGTGGAGTTCACAAATACCCTCAGTTTGACTGAACGAAGTACTTGAGCAGTACAAAGCCAGACAGTGCTTGAGACACCATGTTGCAGACCGTTTAGTTGGTTTGTAGTTCACGGTCAACATAGGTGTGTTTGTCAAACGATATCCACGTACAACTGAATACAACTCTTGTCGAATTTCTGCTGACGCCATAACCAACAGGCATAACAACTGCTGGAGAAAAGATTGAGATACCATGTTAACAATTGCTGCACAATGTCACGTCGGATACTTTTGGTAACTGTAGGATTTCAGTCAGACAGGCAAACAGCAAGTGGGGTTCCTGAAAAAGCAAAAGCATTATTTCCCCGTTAGCTCAAGTCTCCGTCGAAGGAATGAATACATGGTGTTGGTTACAGGGAGGGGATGTAGGCGTATTGATCCGTGAAATGCACACATCTAGCTTTCATTTTACTGAGGCTTCCAGATTTTCAACATTGTACACATTTGTCATTTAATACACAGAACACCACTCATTGTAGAATCAATTGATTGATAGAATATGTGGGTCTAATCCCGTTGTCCAAACTATTGACTACGGAGTGCCAAACAATATCAGTGACTTCCTGAATTTTACATGACGTTACCAATCGCAGTTCCATAACATTTTTCTTCGACCACAATTATGTGGATCTCAGTTTCAGTCATATGTACAGGAGCATAGGCGGATCCAGAGGGGTGGTTCGGGTGTGTGGGGGTGTGTGGTGCAGGGGTGCGCACCCCACCCCCCTTTGTCCAGAAAGTTTGTTATATGACCATTGAAACTCGGGTGGAAATGAAGTGTCCCCCCCCTTCTCAATAGTGTCCCCCCCGCCTTTTCTCAAAAAGCTGTATCCGCCCCTGAGGAGTTTCATATTCATCTCAGAGTGATTATGATATTTCGTTCAAAACAGTATTTATAACAGTGACAAATGATGGTGATATAAACTAACGTCCAAAACAAAATTGGCAACTAAAAATTGAACTGTTGAAAGACAGATACTTTCACCTAAACGTAACCAAGCCAAATACCAACCCCAAATCCTGCAGAATACGAATCCGCGTAATGACTGCTATGTTTCTGCTTGCATGTGTCACGTGGCTCATGACGCTTGGAGGCATGGGGACCATCATTATCTGAGCATGTGTCACATTGCCCTATGACTCAAGGAGATATATATGGAATCTGTCACTTGACACTAAGCACCCGTGAAGAGCCACCTCCTCGTGGTGGGTGCTGGGTGACGCTAAGCACTCTTCAACCCCCCGTTGTGGACCCGGGAGTATATTTGGTCCATCAACCCGTTTGCCGTGGGTTGCGCCCCTGTGTCGGTGGAGGAAGGGAGTCTGGTGTATGAGGGCACTGGTTCCAGGAACAGTGCCTTTGCCCAACACACCACTTCGCCCCTGACTTCACCTAGACGGGTGGTAGAACTGGCCCGGTTCTATCAATCGGCTGGTCACGCCAAGCCCTGTGCTACATCTATGTACTATTGCACAAAAGTTTTGAGAATTATGCCATGGTATTTTTAAATCTTGGCGAAGTTTTGAACACAAAATTTCAAATATACAATTTCATGTATGCTTTTGCCGAGAGTCATATGCCCAGAAGGCGGTGGCTCATGGGCCAATCTGGTGGAATCATTAATCTTTCAATTTTTCTGCTGGAGTATATCATCCGGGTATTCTTGGTGCTGCAAGTCGGAGATCCGCTTGTTTAGCATTGTCCTTGTGATACTCCGTGGTGGGTGGGGAGCTCGGATGACGAACCTTGAAAAATTAACCATGACTTACGAAAAAACCCTAAAAAAACAAACGTCCACTAGGCACTGATCCAGTTGATAATGATCAAACACTGTCCACGTCCATTGAATACTGGCCACGATTTCTTGTTATTGAAACTGTTGACAAGTTGAACCCTTTTGCCATATCTAAGGGTATACAGGGCATTGCTGGTGATGTCAAGAATATTAAACGTTTACGTTCCGGTGCTCTGTTGGTTGAGTGTTGGAAAAGGCAACAAACCACCAACCTTATGAGTACAGAATCGTTTGTCAGCGTTCCGTTCACCGTCACGGCTCATAAAACATGAAACACGAGCAAAGGAATCATCAGAGACCGTGATCGATTGTTTGCAGATATGTCGGAACTTGACATCGTCTCTGAGATGAAAGATCAAGGCGTACTCTATGTCAAACGTTTCACAACCCGGAAAAACGATACTGTTATAAAAACAAATACCTACCTGTTTTCATTTTCTTCACCAAATGCTCCAAAATCTCTAAAGGCAGGATATTGTAACATCAATGTTGACACGTACATTCCAAACCCTCTAAGGTGCTTCAAATGTCAAAAGTTCGGTCATGGCGTAAATACTTGCACATTGTCTGTTGTATGTGCTCACTGTAGTGAAAAGACACATACAACAGAAGATTGTGACAGGAATGTCAAAAAATGTACCAACTGTGAAGGGGATCATCCATCTTACTCTAAAAACTGTCCTGTTTGGAAACATCAAATGGAGATAAATAGAATCAAATTTACCCAAAACATTAGTTTTGCCGATGCCAAAAAACTAGTTCAAAGCTCAGAGCATAAGGAAAGCTATGCTTCTATCACCAGAACACCGTCAGAAGCAACCACTAGAATAACAAAGTCATCTGCGTGCTGTCAGACAAACCTGGCCTGGGTTTAATCCGAATCTCCTCTGATATTCTCACCTGCAATATCGACCCAAACAACAGAATCAGTTCCTAGTACGTCTCAAAGCCAATGTGAAACATCCTCTGATCTTGACGCATCATCTCAGTCCACATCAAAGTCTACACAGCCCCTTAAAGGCAAAGGTAAAAAGCCAGATTCTTTGAAAACACTCAGTGGCAGAGCCCCAAAAGGGTAAGAAAATCAAATAAATTTATACAACAAATATGGTTCCCTTGAGAACATGGATGTGTCCGAAACTGTCCGTTCTAGGGCGCACAGCTTGTCGCCCATCAAAAAAGTACGGGGAAGATCCCCTATAAATCCCCACAAAAGATATTTTATCACAATCATATTATACAGTGGAATTGTAGAGGACTGAGGACTAATTTAAGTGAATTACAACTTTTAGTCCAGGATTTAACACCATCAGCGTTCTGTCTGCAGGAGACCTATTTAAAACAGACAGATGCTTTTGTCCTGCGTTCTTTCAATGCATACCATTGTTTTTCACCTCTGGGTGACAGGGCCACTGGAGGATCTTCCATCCTAGTCAAACAGAACGTTATCCATAGCCCTGTTGCACTCACTACTAATCTTCAGGCTGTTGCAGTGCGACTAACTTTGTTCGTTGCGTTTACATTATGCTCTCTTTATATAAAAGCGTTTTCAACGCTTTACAAAACCGATCTTCAAGCTCTATATGACCAACTCCCGAAACCCTGTATTATTATGGGAGATTTAAATGGACACAACCCACTCTGGGGTAGTGCAAATACAAACGCTAAAGGTAAATTACTGGAGGAGTTTTGTTCAGATAATGATTTATGTATTTATAATGATGGTTCCAACACATATTTACACCCTGGTACAGGAACCTATTCTACTCTCGACTTGTCAGTCACAAACTCAGAACTACTAAATGAATTTGAATGGTCAGTCCACGATGACCTCTGTGGAAGTGACCATTTTCCTACTATACTAAAACCTGTAACTCCATCTGATGTACCTCCATCATCAAGGCGGAATTTTAAGAAGGCTAACTGGGCTTTATATGGAACACTGTGTGCTACAAAACTGAAACCTGACCTTTTTATTGACGTTCCTGATGCTATCAACTGTTTTTCTGATGAACTGAATACTATAGCTGATGAGCGTATACCACAGTCCTCTGCAAATCCACATATCCGAAAACCTTGGTTCAACGATGAGTGCAAAGAAGCTAGGAAGGCAAGGAAAAAAGCAGAACATTATTTCCGTCGCCATCCTATGGTGCACAATTTAAATAAATTTAAAATGTTAAATGCTAAAGCGCGGCGTACCTTTAAACAGAATAAACTTATGTGTCCAAAATAAATGCCGATAACATACATTATCAACTCCTGAAACACTTACCAGAATCATGTTTAGAGACACTCTTACACATATTTGATGATATTTGGACGTCAGGGAAATTTCCTTCCTTATGGCGTGACGCTATAGTAGTGCCAATACCTAAACCTGGAAGTAAACATACAGATCCGTCCAATTATCGACCGATTTCAGTAACCGGCTGTGTTTGCAAAACCATGGAACGCATGATAGTAATCGACTTGTTTGGTACTTGGAGTGAGTGAGTGAGTGAGTTTGGTTTTACGCCGCACTCAGCAATATCCAAGCTATATGGCGGCGGTCTGTAAATAATCGAGTCTGGACCAGACAATCCAGTGATCAACAGCATGAGCATCGATCTTCGCAATTGGGAACCGATGACATGTGTCAACCAAGTTAGCGAAACTGACCACCCGATCCCGTTAGTCGCCTCTTACGACAAGCATAGTCGCCTTTTATGGCAAGCACATGGGTTGCTGAAGACCTATTCTACCCCGTATCTTCACGGGTCCGTTTGGTACTTGGAAACAAATAACCTTATAACAGATATACAATGTGGTTTCCGTAAAAACAGAAGTACTGTCGATCACTTAGTGCGTTTTGAATCATTTGTTAAAAACGCTCTAATTAATTAACAACACGCTGTGTCTATCTTTTTTTATCTTGAAAAGGCATATGACACTACGTGGAAATATGGCATTTTAAGAGATTAACATGGCTTCGGATTGAGAGACCGTTTGCCTCAATTCATAGCCAACTGTTTCAATGACAGACAATTTCAAGTCCGCGTGGGTTCTACCCTGTCTGATCATTACAATCAGGATCAAGGTGTCCTACGAGGCAGTATTTTGTCAGTGACTTTATTTAGTATCAAGATTAACAGTTTATCAAAAGTTTTAATCGATTCAATTGATGGATCATTATTGTGGATGATTTTAATTTTTCTTGTCGTGGTAAAAATATGCATACTATTGAACGGCACCTGCAGTTGTGTTTAAACAAAATAAATAAATGGTGTCTTGAAAACGGCTTTAAATGTTCTAAATAAAAAACTAATTGTATACATTTCTGCCGTAAATACAAACCTCATAAAGACCCGGAACTATCTTTAAATGGCACTCCCATCAAAGCTGTCAAGGAGGCCAAGTTCTTGTGTCAAAGTTTTGACTCCCATCTAACGTTTCCACCGCATATTAAATCCCTTAAAACTAAATGCCTGAAGGCACTTGACTTGTTGAAAGTCGTTTCCAATTCTAAGTGGGGAGGGGATCAAACTACCCTCCTTCACTTATACAGATCATTGGTGCGATCTAAACTTGATTATGGCTCCATCGTCTATGGTGGAGCCTGCAAAAGCAACTTAAAACTATTAGATTCTGTCCACCACCAAGGTCTCAGACTTTGTCTTGGGTCCTTTAGAACCTCTCCTGTTGACAGTCTATACGTCGAGGCAGATGAACCATCTCTTACCCAAAGCCGTATAAAATTATCATTACAATATATTACCAAACTACATTCTAACGAGTCTAATCCTGCATATCACTGTATCTTTAATCCTCTTTATGAGGATTTGTACAACAATAAATCTTCTCTTGTACCGCCTCTTGGGCTCAGGATTAAGCCATTCATTACTGCTGCCGGCATTGAGCTGGAAAATATATCTCTTCCCCGTCTTTCTTCTGCTCCTCCTTGGCAATTGGTGAGGCCACAAGTTGACCTAACACTGACAAAGTTTAAAAAATCAGAAACTAATGACTTACAATATAAACAAGAATATAATCAATTAAAAAGTAAATATAATACATATAAATCCTTATTTACAGATGGGTCCAAGGATGGTGGCGCGGTTGCTTGTGCCACTGTCATTGGATCCAAAACAATATCTTCTAGATTGCCAGATAATAGCTCTATTTTCACAGCTGAAGCAAATGCCATATTAATAGCACTTAGTATAGGTTAGATCACGAGGACCTGGCGTCTAATCGTTGAAGTGGTTAGTTAGATCACGAGGCGCGTAACGTCGAGTGATCTAACTAACCACTTCAACGATTAGACGCCAAGGTCCGAGTGGTCTAACTGACTTAAACCATGACACATAATGAAATGGCTACATGTACATTAAACGTTATCAAAACAATGATAAATTCAATGCACTATATTTTGTTGTGCTCTCACGTAGTAAAAGTTATATTTTCACACTTAGGTCCTTGAAATTTTCGTATTGCATGTGCCTTCACATGTCACTTACAGCACGTACCATCTGATATATCTGAACACGATAAGGGCTGTTTGACAATGTAATGTGCCCCTGAATGCGCAGAGTAATTGTATTAATTGATATGTTATTCTCGGTTAGGGAATTTTAGATTGAATTTTAGTTTGCCCTGTACGAGAGTTATTAATGAATGATTTTCCCGCATGCGAAAACGTTCATCAAGAAACATGCTTTCACGTTCACCGCCATTGCCAGTGTCAGCAACAAATGGGTCCAGAATGTCTGAAGAAGATTTTATTCCGTGCTCACAAATATATTTGAGCACAAATGTTCATAGTAATGCAGTTTCTCCGACAGATTATGCTACTCTGTACAGTGATATTAGCGACGACAACGTTGCTTGGAATATGCAGACTGCAGATAAACATTGTGACATACCCTCAAGTGAAGATGATGCCATGTATGTAGCTTCTCAACATATTTAGAGTGAGTTGTTTGAAAAACAGAAAAGTGAATTTCTTGTTTTGTCTTCGAGCGATGATGACATGATATATGCAGTTTCACAAGAGATGGAAAGGCAATATGCAAGGAAATCAACTAATACACGCTTCGGTGAACCCTGATCTGATCTGGAAGTTACGGAAATGAGCAAGGAGATAGTGCCACAGAAAACACAGAAGTCTATAGAATGGGCATGTCGTCTGTTTGAATCTTGGAGAATTTCGAGGAATGGAAGGATACTAAATGGTGATACATCCGGGCATCGACTTAGTTTGATTCCGCATGATCTAAAGGAGAACGGCGAAAAGTATCCCCCAAAAACTTTACGACAGTTGGTTTTGCTTATCCAAATGAAGTTGGTGAATTTGGGTAGAAATGTGCAGTTCTTATCAGACCCGGTTTACACAGAACTGAAAACCACACTGGACAATGTCATGAAAGTGAGGGCAAGCGAAGGCCTTGGAATGCATCCAAGACAGGCAGATGTCATTACTGTAAATCAGGAGCAAGTACTGTGGGATAAAGGTATTCTTGGCGATTCATCTCCTCAGACGCTGCTTGATACCATGCTATACTTAATTGGCCTCAACTTTGCTTTACGCAGTGGCGTTGAACACAGAATTTTGACAGTTGATCAAATTGAAATTGGAGAAAATGACCAGAGTGAGTTCATACGCTACTATGAAAAGGTCAGTAAATGTAATCAACGTGGTTTGAAGGACTACCATGTTGCACCCAGAAGTGTTACTGCGTATGCTAGTGATGTATCTCATAAATGCATCGTCCACCTGTACCGGAAGTACCTCGGTCTTCGTCCTGCTGATGCTCCTACAGCTTTATACTTACGTCCACTTAGTAAACCCAGGCCTGATCGATGGTATTCAGTGTCGCCAGCAGGAGAACTCACACTGAGTAAAACTGTGTCCAGATTGTGCGCTGCTGCCGGATTCAGTGGTAAGATTTAAGATCTAAAAAACTGCATTACTCAAAATATATTACAAACTTTACAGTGTCAAAAAACACAATGAAAACATTTATACATTTCTTCCTTGAACCAGGTGTTGTTTCTTTACCAGTAATTTAGTTAGATGTAAATGACAAAGCGTGTTTTACATAAATATAGCATCAATTCATCTCGTGACTTGTTTTAATTGGGTTAACATTTGTCTTTTCAGGTTTCTACACAAATCATTCGTTGAGAGCAACGTGAGCGACGCGGCTGTTTCGCTTAGGTGTAGATGAGCAGTTGATTGCTAACACACCCGGTCACAAGAGTAACGCCATTCGCAACTACAAGCGTGTCTGTACTGAACAAGAGGCGACTATGAGCAGGATAGTGCAAGGGGAACCAAGAAAGCGACGAAGTAAAACGGCATCCATGTCATCCAGTTCATGCGAGAAATCTAGAGCTTTACAAAACACCAGTACCGATGGTATCAACATCTCTGTCAACGTTACGGTCGCAAAATGAAACTTTGTGTATGTTCTGTGAATAAATACATTCTGCAGTATGCATTGCTGTTATTGTTTTTATTGTTCCATTAAACCATGACTGTTTTGTTTCAGTTCGTAGTCTAACCAACCCAGATATTAGACTACGACCGGGACTACTGTTTAAATGTTTGCTTTCATGTTGGAATCTGACCAGCTTTACTTCACATCAGCGTTTGCCAATTACAATCATCCAACCAAAACTAGGCGCAGATTGTTGAAAAGGTCTTATGAACAATTATATGCATTGCTGTTATTTTTTCTACAATCTTAGTTAATGACAATCTTAAAATCCGTGAAGATTCGGGTTAGAGTTGATCTTCAGTAACCCATCTTGCTTATCGTAAGAGGCGACGAACGGGATCGGATGGTCAGGCTCGCTGACGTGGTTGACACGTCATGGTATCCCAATTGCGTAGATCGTTGCGCATGCCGTTGATCGCTGGATTGTCTGGTCCAGACTCGACTTTTTACATACCACCGTTGAAAGCGCTCCATATCCGCCGATCAAAATGTTGTCTCCACTATCACAGTTATTCATTAAAAAATACTGTGTATGCGCATGAAAGAGTGGCAAGCACTGTCATAGACTTCAATGGCTGAATAAATGTGAAGCGGTATGTACATTTTGCCAATGTTCTGTTGTTCTTGCTGGTTTCCCAGACAATGAGTGTAGCTTAACAGACATAAAAGCCTCAGTTTACGATGAACAATTGATCAGAATATATTTAACGTTACAATGAGACATTGTAATACTTGCAGTGATTGTACTTTGTATTGATCATACAATGCTTTTATTGAATCCATTTCCTTTATTCTGAGTATCAATTATTTATGAGCCCAGTACAGAGATTCTTCTGCGCTATTCCTTAACGGTGAAGGAGTGAAATAATTACTGGAATTAATTCTTAAAACCCTTCGGAACATTGCATGGTTTAAACAATTAGAAGGCGAATAATTCATAAGCCTTTATGGGCGCAATGTTAGTCTTCACTTGATCGGAGGAATGAATTAGGACTGGACAGTTTCCACACGGAAACTAGCCATGAATACTATGTTTCACATTAGCTTGTTGAATTGTAAGCGCCATTGTCAACATTCGTGTAAATTGCTTCTTGAGATTCGATATTGGGCGTTGGGGTAGCCCAATGGTTAAAGCGTCTTCTAGTCATGCTGAAGACCTGGGTTTGATTCGCCACATGGGTAGATTGTGTGAAGCCCATTTTGGTGTCCCCCGCCGTGATATTTCTGGAATATTGCTAAAAGCGGCGTAAAACCCAGCTCACTGAGATGCGATCATCTTCAGAGCTGGTACCCTTTCACATCCTTTCACATGCTGTAAGTGCATTCGAGTTCTATACAAAATGCATTTAGACTTGATGTTGGGTTCATTACATTAGTTTCTTTCGGTCGATGCTTGTTAGGTATTATGTACCAATACACATCGGCGGCATACATGATATAGTGGAAATATTAGAGTGAGTGAGTTGTGTTTTACGCCGCTTTTAGCAATATTCCAGCAATATCACGGCGGGGGACACCAGAAATGGGATTCACACGCTGTACCCATGTGGGGAATCGAACCCGGGCCTTTGGCGTGACGAGCGAACGCTTTAACCACTAGGCTACCGTCCCTGGAAATATACTAGACACATAAAGAAACTGTGCATACAAAAATTTAAAATCTAAATTTATCAGACCTGTGTAGACACATAAGGATTTAAACTCAGAGACTAGTGACATGTATCCAACATGCATGCACGTGCCACGTTCCGTGACGTCAGTGGGTTCGTCCTTGAGACGTGCAATACGTTGTTGCACGTGCATTCCGGGAAAGAGAAACAGAGCAAATGAATGCCACACAATACTGTCACTTTGGAAAGCTCAACCCCTGCCCTTGCGATCGTTCCAAAAATTAAACGGCTATTGAAACGCATAGCATGCCAAGGCTCACGTCTGCACAACGTCATGAGGCCATTGGGATGGTCCGTGGGGGAATGTCTCAACGACAAGTGGTGGCATTTCCACTGCCACCGGAACACCATTTCTGCACTGGTGAGACGCTACCAGAACACAAATGACGTCATCGAACGGCCACGTTCTGGACGTCCACCTGTAACAACGCCAAGACAGGACAGATGGATAAGGGTGACCCATCTTCGCCATAGGTTTCAGACTGCAGTGATGACTGGCCGAACCATCCCAGGACTTCGCCGTATCCACCCCAACACAGTTCGACAACGTTTACGTCATCACGGGATCAGACCACGACGTCCCGCCATACGGCCTATCCTGACACAACGTCATCGACAAGCTCGCGGAATGTGGTGCCGAAATCATGTCCGCAGACCCTTGTTTTGGTGGAGAAATGTTGTTTTTACAGATGAATCCAGGTTTAACATTTCCCATAGTGATGGACGTCAACGTGCCTATAGACGCGTAGGAGAACGTTATGCACAGGCCTGTGTCTTGGAGAGGAATCGCTTCGGTGGTGGTTCCGTGATGATTTGGGGTGGAATAACAGCACGCTAAAGAACTCCTTTGGTGATTGTTCAGGGCAACTTAACTGGTGTGCGCTACAGGGATCAGATTCTTCGACCTGTGGCAATTCCTTTTCTGCAACGTCATGGCCCTGGGTTAACATTCCAACAGGACAATGCCCGCCCTCATACGGCAAGGGTTGCTATGGATTTCTTGCAACACCACAACGTTGACTTACTGCTTTGGCCTGCAAATTCACCGGATCTCTCCCCGATAGAGCATGTTTGGGACGAGATGGATCGAATTCTACGCCGTCTTCCACATCCGCCAGATAACGTCCTTGACCTTGCAACAGAACTTGAGAGAATCTGGCGTGACATCCCACAAGCCTTCCTTGCACGTTTGATAGGCTCTATGCGTCGTCGATGCACTGCTGTTCTCAATGCCGATGGTGGACATACCCGTTATTGCGCTTGTGACATGGTCGTTTGACCCCTGTCCCGTTTGTGGACTCGTGACGTCACTGTGATTGACTTTTCAATTGAAATTCTCCCGACTTGTTATGGTCTCATGATCCCTCCATTAATGTTTATATGTACCTTTGACATTGTTATCGTACTTATCAACTGGGATAATATTTTGACAATGCACAGTTTCTTTATGTGGCTAGTATATACAAGCATATTGATCGTCATTCTCTGCAAAATTTGACATATTGAGGTAGTATGGTTTACGCCGCTTTTAGCAATATTCCAGCAAAATCACGGCAGGGGACACCAGAAATGGGCTTCACACAATGTAGCCATGTGGGGAATCGAACCCTGGTCTGACGAGCGGACGCTTTAACCATAAGGCTACCCCACCGCCCCAAAAATTATCATAGATGGAGTGTAAACATATAAAAGATGTGTACTGGAATGAGTTTAGATCCTACAAGCAACACACATTCGTAGTGTTCTATATAAACGCGTTATGACCATTTTTTTTAAAAACATTCACCTTCTTTTACAAAACGCGTTCAAATCTTTTCATGACAGTTTTGTTTTTGTTTGCGTTTTGAGGCCACACTCAGCAATATTCCAGCTATATGACGGCGGCCTGTAAATAATCTAGTCTGAACCAGACAGTCCAGTGATCAACATTATCTACACAATTAGCACCTTTGACAACCAAGTCAGCGAATCCATGACTTTAGCTCCCAGAACGGTCTGATATTGAGGTTTTCGTGGCGTCGATCTTCACATCAACGCAATCAACGATCTCTGTTCTTGCGAAGTGTCACACAAATTGCTTGGATTGTAAAGGGTGCTTAGTTTCAACAACACGTTTTATGTCATGTAAGCAAACATCGATTGCCATGCCCTGAATCAACAATGTGCCATATCACAATATTGCGTGTCGCCGGAGAAGCAGAATAGAGAGCTCTTCAAAGAAGAAGACAATGTAAGAAAAGAACAAAACGAACAAAAACAGACGCCCTACATTTATTGATTGTTTTGTGTCTCTGGCAACTGCATTAGCTACAGGAGTGTACACACAACATGTAAATATTACACAAAACTCAATTGAATGATCACTCGAGTATCTACGGATTCCGTCGGTGCTTGAAAGGCATAATATTTCTCATTTCCGGAAATAAGCTAAGATACAAAGTGTTGGCAAATATATATATTTACCGTTACCTGGAAGAAAGATTATCGTTGTGCAAACAGGGCCTTTGGAAGGTTGATCTTTGGAATCCTAAAGCGAATGATTTTTCATTATCGCTTCTACAACAAAGATATAAAGAAAATGGCTAATCGAGTTGAACCAAAGAGCGACACCACCACAATGCGAAATGTGACAAATCGTCCCGTTGTCGCACTGTTGAGTTTTGAGTAATAGTTTGGATTTCCACAAATTAAAGTGAGTGAGTGAGTTTAGTTTTACGCCGCACTCAGCAATATTCCAGCTATATGGCGGAGGTCTGTAAATAATCCAGTCTGGACCAGCCAATCCAGTGATAAACAGCAAGAGCATCGATCTGCGCAATTGGGAACCGATGACATGTGTCAACCAAGCCAGCGAGCCTGACCACCCGATCCCGTTAGTCGCCTCATACGACAAGCATGGGTTACTGGAGGTTCATTCTAACCCGGACCTTCACGGGTTCCACAAAATCGAAAAGAAGGTCTCTTTTTGACTTGAACTCTACCATGGTTCCTCGTCCTATGGATCTGTGTGGGGACTACCCATTTCATAATTTAAGAGTGAGTGAGTGAGTTAAGTTTTACGCTGCGTTTACCAATATTCCAGCAATATCACGACGGGGGGTACACCAGAAAATGTACCCATGTGGGGACGTGACGAGCGAACGCTTTAACCACTGGGCTACCCCGCCGCCCTTTATTTAAGAATGAACCACTAAAGTTTACCTTTCTATTACATTTGTACAGGCAATCATGCATTTATCCAAACCTGCAGAAGTTATCGTACATTTACTTCATCAAATTCATGATATTTGGTCCAAGCCTCTAATTTTCTTTTATTACAATGTTCGACAACTAACGTGAACTGGAGGTGCAAAGACAAAATGATACTCATCTTCTAACCAATGATTCTTATCCTCTTCGTGGTTAGTAAAGGTTAATGTTAATTATTCTTCCCCCTTCAAGTCCCGGGGTAGAATGTCTCCTGAGCACTCCATTGTTGGCGCAAAAGGCGCCTAAATTGTTTGCCCAGACAGCTTGTAAAATGCGACCGGTTACATCAGTTGGCTGGTCACGCCATGCCCTGTGCGTGGGCGACTTGAATTTTTTAACAATGTCACAGTAATGTTTTGAACTCAGTGGCTCATGGGCCAATCTGGCAGAATCGACTTCCGGATTCTATTTGTCTTCAGTGCCTCATGGACCAATCTGGCATAATCAACTTCCGGATTCTATTTGTCTTCAGTGGCTCATGGACCAATCTGGCATAATCAACTTCCGGATTCTATTTGTCTTCAGTGCCTCATGGGCCAATCTGGCATAATCAACTTCCGGATTCTATTTGTCTTCAGTGGCTCATGGGCCAATCTGGCATAATCAACTTCCGGATTCTATTTGTCTTCAGTGGCTCATGGGCCAATCTGGCATAATCAACTTCCGGATTCTATTTGTCTTCAGTGCCTCATGGACCAATCTGGCATAATCAACTTCCGGATTCTATTTGTCTTCAGTGGCTCATGGGCCAATCTGGCATAATCAACTTCCGGATTCTATTTGTCTTCAGTGGCTCATGGGCCAATCTGGCATAATCAACTTCCGGATTCTATTTGTCTTCAGTGGCTCATGGGCCAATCTGGCATAATCAACTTCCGGATTCTATTTGTCTTCAGTGGCTCATGGGCCAATCTGGCAGATTCGACTCCCGGATTCTATTTGTCTACAGTGGCTCAGGGGCCAATCTGGCATAATCAACTTCCGGATTCTATTTGTCTTCAGTTGCGCATGGGCCAATCTGGCATAATCGACTTCCGGATTCTATTTGTCTTCAGGTAACTCTCTTGGGCAGAACCAGCTTGACGTTTCCTCTGTTTGACATCAATAGCAACCTGTGCACTTTTTGTTGAAATATTGCATCCCTGTAGACCTTGTGTTTGATGTCGGCTTCCAGTGAGTGAGTAAGTTTAGGTTTACCCCGCACTCAGCAATATTCCAGCTATATGGTGGCGGTCTGTAAATAATCGAGTGTGGACCAGACAATCCAGTGATCAACAGCATGAGCATCAATCTGTACAATTGGGAACCGATGACATATGTCAACCAAGTCAGCGAGCCTGACCACCCGATCCCGTTAGTTGCCTTTTACGACAAGCATTGGTTACTGAAGATCAATATTCTTACCCGGACCTTCACGGGTTGTCGGCTTCCAATACAACACAGTCCTTGTTCTCGACCCATGGTAGGTGGGGAGCAGTGATTCAGAAATTCTTTTTCTTTCATCATGGCTACCCCTCCAACCACTGGTTCTTGGGATATTGAGGCAGACACTCTGTTGTTTGCAGGTCATTGTTTTCACCTTGGCTCTCGGGCCAAGGTTTATTTGTACGGTTATTCACTTCGTGCTTGGTGAATATCATTAGCATAGTATCAGCGATTTCAGCAACCATTATATTTCATATTATAGGGTCCTGACGTTGAACTTCGTACTGTCACTCTATTGTGTACTGGGGGCGGTGGGGTAGCCTAGTTGTTAAAGCGTTCGCTCGTCACGCCGAAGACCGGGTTCGATTCCCAACATGGATGCAATGTGTGACCCCAATTTCTGGTGTCCCCCCTCCGTGATGTTGCTGGAATATTGCTAAAAGCGGCGTAAACCATAATTATTCACTCACTACTGTGTACTGTCATTATATTTACTTTGCTCTTTTTTGTTGTCAGTTGTAAACCCAGTTAATTAAAAGTACATTGTAAATGGTAAATCATTTCTTAGATATTTGTTGGTTTCACTAATTCTCCTAAAGCTGTTTTAATTATAATATCGATCAACAGAAATGTAGTATGCACAAAGGCAATTACAATGAACCCTTCTTTCATAATGTTATTTTTACTTGAAACAGACTAATAACAATAATGGTGATAAGGGCGAGAAATAACTCATGTTAACGTAAAGCGAACGTCAGAACATTATTAATAATAACACCTAGCAGGGTCCCCGAACTAATGATGACTGTGTAAATGTGTGTTAAATGACAAAAAGGGGAAAGTCGAAAAACCCCAGTGTCGATAACGTCTATGTGTGTTATAACATCAGTTTCTGCAGGCACAATGGAGTCGTATTACAGGAGACATTATGTCCAAGGTATCACTGTTTTGTCATGAAGAGGGTCTGACAAAGAACTGCTGGGTAACGGTGGCTGTTCATGTTCGAGTGGTTTATGAATTGAGACAACATTGGGCGATCTCAAGATCTAATTCCACAATCAATGCTGACGGTATCAGCAACCAATTTCCCTATGCAGCAGCCGATGACATGGCAAAATATCTAATAATTTATGTAGCTGTTCTATTGTGTGCCGTAACTGAACCTACTTCATCATCCGTTTACATCGACGAAGGGAATCGATGCACACAATTGGTTTGCATTTGTCGGAACTTGGCTGATTGTACGCCCGTGACACAACGACGTACACTTCATGAAGTGATATTGATTGAGCTGCAACACTGCCAACTAAGGCGGGCCTTAATGCAAACAATGCGTAACTGGCTATGCGTATCGATGCGTAACAAAACTATACGTATGTGTGCGTGTGTGTGTGCGTGCGTGTGCGTGTATTAATCATGACTAGTCCATTTAGATACCCTTCTGCAGTTATTACTCATTGTGCAGATAATCAGTAATTACCCATTCCGAAGATACATCAGTTGTAACCCATTCAGTAGATACATCAGTTATAAACAATTCAACAAATACACCAGTTAATACTCATTCAGTAGATACATCAGTTAATACCCATTCAGTAGATGCATCAGTTATAAACCATTCAACAAACACATCAGTTAATACTCATTCAGTAGATACATCAGTTATAAACCATTCAGTAGATACTTCAGTTATAAACCATTCAACAAACACATCAGTTAATACTCATTCAGTAGATACATCAGTTATAAACCATTCAGTAGATACATCAGTTATAAACCATTCAGTAGATACTTCAGTTATAAACCATTCAGTAGATACTTCAGTTATAAACCATTCAGTAGATACTTCAGTTATAAACCATTCAGTAGATACTTCAGTTATAAACCATTCAACAAATACATCAGTTAATACCCATTCAGTAGATACTTCAGTTATAAACCATTCAGTAGATACTTCAGTTATATACCATTCAGTAGATACTTCAGTTATAAACCATTCAACAAATACATCAGTTAATACCCATTCAGTAGATACTTCAGTTATAAACCATTCAGTAGATACTTCAGTTTTAAACCATTCAGTAGATACTT
This sequence comes from Haliotis rubra, assembly GCF_003918875.1. Lineage (NCBI taxonomy): Eukaryota > Metazoa > Mollusca > Gastropoda > Lepetellida > Haliotidae > Haliotis > Haliotis rubra. The sequence continues at coordinate 353,900 of NW_025765447.1, forward strand.
CAGTTATATACCATTCAACAAATACATCAGTTAATACCCATTCAGTAGATACATCAGTTATACACCATTCAACAAATACATCGGTTAATACCCATTCATCAGACACATCAGTTAATACCCATTAAGTAGATACATTACATATCACCCTTTTAGTAGATACATCAGCTTTAAACTATTAAAAATACATCAGTTATAACCCTTTCATCAGATACATCAGTTCCAACCCATTCAGCAAATGTATCAGTTATAATCATTCATCACATACAACAGTTATAACCCATTCATCAGATACAACAGTTATGACCCATTAAGTAGATACATTACATATCACCCTTTTAGTAGATACATCAGCTATAAACTATTAAAAATACATCAGTTATAACCCATTCAGCAAATATATCACTTATAATCTTTCATCAGATACAACAGTTATAACTCATTCAGCAAATATATCAGTTATAATCATTCATCAGATACAACAGTTATAACCCATTCATCAGATACAACAGTTATGACCCATTAAGTAGATACATTACATATCACCCTTTTAGTAGATACATCAGCTATAAACTATTAAAAATACATCAGTTATAACCCATTCATCAGATACAACAGTTATAACTCATTCAGCAAATATATCAGTTATAATCATTCATCAGATACAACAGTTATAACCCATTCATCAGATACAACAGTTATAACTCATTCAGCAAATATATCAGTTATAATCTTTCATCAGATACAACAGTTATAACTCATTCAGCAAATATATCAGTTATAATCATTCATCAGATACAACAGTTATAACCCATTCATCAGACACATCAGTTATGACCCATTAAGTAGATACATTACATATCACCCTTTTAGTAGATACATCAGCTATAAACTATTAAAAATACATCAGTTATAACCCTTTCATCAGATACATCAGTTCCAACCCATTCAGCAAATATATCAGTTATAATCTTTCATCAGATACAACAGTTATAACCCATTCATCAGATACAACAGTTTTAACTCATTCAGCAAATATATCAGTTATAATCATTCATCAGATACAACAGTTATAACCTATTCATCAGATACAACAGTTATGACCCATTAAGTAGATACATTACATATCACCCTTTTAGTAGATACATCAGCTATAAACTATTAAAAATACATCAGTTATAACCCATTCATCAGATACAACAGTTATAACTCATTCAGTAAATATATCAGTTATAATCATTCATCAGATACAACAGTTATAACTCATTCATCAGATACAACAGTTATAACCCATTCAGCAAATATATCAGTTATAATCATTCATCAGATACAACAATTATTACTCATTCAGCAAATATATCAGTTATAATCATTCATCGGACATAACAGTTATAACCCATTCATCAGATACAACAGTTATAACTCATGCAGCAAATATATCAGTTATAATCATTCGTCAGATACAACAGTCATAACCCATTCATCAGATACTTCAGTTATAAGTTATAACCCACTGAGCAGACACATACTCCTGACTCTGGGCCGACCAGCCATTGCTGTATCTCCCGACTGCTGAAGCAGAGTAACAATAGGTATTTAGTCACGCCTTTTGGTATGGCAGGAACGGGGATGAACTATCCAGGCTGTATCCGCCGCACCACTGAGACGGTAACATGTTTATAGACCACGTCGTACACCTGTAATACTGCTGAATGCGGCGTCAAATAAACACACATTCATAATATAGAACTGTACAATCGACTCTACCGTTAGAAGAGATTTCCTAAAAATGTGGAAAGGGTTTGTCGTTTCTATTTGCATGTCATAGTGATCGATAACGGCGATCCTTCACATACTATCCTCCATAGTCTAAGTAAACTTAGGCTCAGTATTATTCGTTACACTGCTATACCGAGATTAACAAAACCTAGTAGAAGGCTAGTCAGCTAACCTTTTGGACTGACCAATCAGAACACAGCTTACCAAATCGCGAAAGTTAACATTCGCACATACCGTTTGAACCTTTACCTCAAAACCTCGAACGATTCCGAATGCTATTTTCCGCACGATCGCTTCCGAGTGATACACGCAATGAGTAAACAGTCGCTGAAAATAGCGTTTTTGTCAATATTCAAGGATGTCAACTTGCGAACATATAAGCAAATAGTCATCATGTCATTAGAAACCCATAAGCGTATATACTGCAGGTCAAATATCTGTGTTTTATGCGGATTTTCGTTTGTTGATAGATCAGTGTCAGCGACCAGGGAAAGAGCATATCCCAAAACCGTTTCGTAAGTCCCGCCGAACCCTAACAAGTAGTCGTTGTCTGATTGGTTAAATCCGTTCGGCCGTCTCAAGTTTGATTGGGCGGGCATAGGTCGCTCAAAGGTTAGTTGACGCGACCTTCTACTAGGTCGTGTTAGACTCAGAATAGCAGTGTAACGAATAATACTGAGTTTAAGTTTACTTAGACTGTATCCTCCACGGCTTTATCGGAAACGCTGTTATTTCGGAAGATTGAAAAAGAATAGTGAAGAATGTCGGAAAGATAGATATCTATTTTGATGAAGTAGGTTTTATTGTTGTGGGTAATCTTCCTTACAGTTGATGAAAGCAATCAAAAACACTTGAACGCAAGATGTTTTAAAGGGACGGTGCTCATGCTGTTGATCATTGAATTGTCGGGTCCAGACTCGACTATTTACAGACCGCCGCCATATGGCTGGAATATTGCGGCGTTCAACAACAAACAATCAATCAAACATGAAATAAAGAGCTTCAAAGGGAAGATCTTGAAAGAATAGATCCGTTCCGGAAGCTGAAGTATTGTAAGCCCCACCAGCCCGTCTATGGTATTGAGGAATACCTTTGGTTACTAGTGATCTCTAGACTCTTTGTACTGTTCTATTAAGTGAAGATTTATTATTGTACATGCTTGTAATAGTTTTAAGTAAAATATGTGATAATACAGTTCTGTTGACGAGAGAATACCGTTCAGATATACATGTATAATTTGTTTTGAATGTAAGATTTTCCCCCGTACGATGTGGATGAAATATTGTCCATGTAACTTTATATTTTAACTCACTCACGCACACTTGAACGAACAGCAAGAGAACCACTGATAAACATTGTATGCAGCTGAGTATTCTTCATGCAGAATGCATTACCTTAAATGCATTGTGCGCAGGTGAAGCGAATTGGATTGATGAGAAACTCAGCACAGTCTGGAATGGAATATTTTCATTGGATGACTTTTTAGATTTGAAACATAATATGTTCTGAAGGGATCGCTTTGGAGGTACGGGTTGGGATAAAAGCTGCTGCAACAATATCTATGACTAAGGAGAACTTCAATGATGTGAGGTTCCAAGACCTTGCAAATGGCCGCTTTACCAGCAGTATCTTAATCAGAACAATGTTAATGTGTTACTCTTGTTCGCAGGATACGCTGATTTGCCATCCACTGAACACGTCTGGAATGAAGTGGAGCGACGTTTAAGACGTCATCCGAATCCTCCAACAACACCGCAGAAACCCCGCCAAGCCTTCCTCGGATAAGTAATGATCTTCACCTGGCGTTTCATCGACGTTTAGTGCCTCAGTGAATCGAAGATGCCAGGCTTACATCAATGCAAAAGGCGGATATTTGTGGCAGTACACGTTTAACACTCAACCTGTTTGTTGTTTGTGTGTCAAAATAACCTTTGCCTTGGAGTATATTTCGCCCGAAACAGATGGTCAAACACAAACCGTGGATCGCGAAAACGTATAGATATTTCATGTGTTATGAAATGTATGAAAACGGTAGCTTGCGTGTTGCATTTAACTGTCTTTTTTGGAAATACATTTGCTCAAATGTCTGGGTGTCAGTGACTGATTTTCATCAGCCAGACATTAGAATCCCAATCTGCAACGGGCTGAGGGTGAATGAGCATTAATGCAATGATTGGATATTAAGATAATTCTTGAGTGAGTGGGTATGGTTTTACGCCAATCTTCTGGGTAGACCAGAAACGGGCTTCACACATTGTGCCCATGTGAGGAATCGAACCCGGGTCTACGGCGTGAAGAGCAAACGCTTCAATCACTAGGCTACCCCATCGTCCCACGATGGCTCTGAGGTCAACCAATGTTTATGAGCAGGCGAACATGTACGTAAAACTCTAAAAGCACACAATCTGATTGATAAATACATTTTATTTAACTGTCATAAATCAGTAACATATATTTCCCGAAACTGTTGACCACAATAAAGTAATGTATGCATTGTACACATATTCTAAGTTTGAATGTTTTTTATTAAGGTCACATTAACGTATAATATTCTCTTGCGCATAATTGTGTATATTTTCGTTTATTTGTTCATGAATCCGTCTTCAAACTTCAACCTGTACGCATTTTCTCTCCCAATGAAACTTCTATCCCTCTATTTTGTACAGCATGTCGCCTTTCTGGCTGAACATGTTTTGGTTATTATTTGGTTTCATACCCTCAACTTAAAAAATAAGACTCTTCGTCGTGGTGGGGACAGCTGTGGAAAGGTCAAGGACGACGTTTGTGTTTGAGGCAGGCACAGCACTGAGTGACTGCGATCACGATGAGTTCCACAAACTCCATGAGGGACACGAGACTGAAGCCCATAAACAACCCAATCATTCCACCGATAGAACCTGAAAGAAGAGCAGACTTTGAAAATACATGGCTGGTGCCGGAGGTTCCTTACTGATAGGTCCACCCTGCAGAAAATTGGTACTCGGCGGGAAGTCGTATGACTATTCACCTTCTAGCGCCTCACATGCAGCTTAGGTTATTCCGCGGTAATAACGTCTATTATGTTGCGTGCGCGTATATCAAACATGGTATATGTTCCCCTCTGTTTGTCTATTAGGCTCAGTGGAATCGATAAATAACCGAGACTGGTTGTTCTCCAGCGTCTACTTTTCGATTAACTATTGTCTCTTCCTCTCGCTCGTTAATACAGATCATACTGTAATATTGAAATTTGTACGATAAACCCCTGAACGTCCGGGTTAGAGTTAGTCAACATAAACCCATGCATTTCGTAAAAGACGACTAACGTGAGCGTGTGGTCAGGCTCGCTGACTTAGTTGACACATGTCATCGTATCCCAATTGCTCATGCTGTTGATCACTGGATTGACTGGTCATTACTCAGTTATTTACAGGCCGTCGCTATATAGCTGGAATATTCCTGAGTGTAGCATTAAACAACATCATACCAACAAAAATACCATATCTACTTAAACAGTTTGAAATAAACATATGAAAATCACCTGTGGGAATAATGGATCAGCTGATGACACAACGTCACTTTTGCAAATAAAGAAACAAACGCCACAGTAACAAATCCGTTTACAAGTGCCCATATCTGCTACATCCTCGAGCACGCTGTGGAATAGTAAACATTTCTTTATGTTAAATACATTTGTAGTGTAAATGTAATGTCAAGTTATGGCAGCCTGTAACACGACCACGAATATACCTTTGATGTATACAACACACAAAAGATAAACTCTTCTGTGAAATTAATTTTGGGATTTCAGTTGCTGGTGATCTATAGCCTGTTATTATATTGCAACGTCCTAAATAGTATATATATACTTTTTGAGTCACTCACTAGTTTTAAATCTCTAAATGTGATATTGTAGTTCTTTTACTGTCCTTCGCAGACAGATGTTAAGATATAACCTTACAAATTATTTAAATATGACCCTTTTAAGTCACGATATGGCTGAAATATTGCCAAAGTGCCTATAGAATTTAATTCACTCATTAATTTTTGGATCACAAGAGAGATGAGCAATGAATTAATTTCAGCCAGTTTCCAAAATCTTATGGCACCTTTTGAGCAGATCACTATTGCTTTACGTTCAAAACTGTCATATATTACACCATTTGTGGCATTGTGGAAATGACTTTATGATAATGTTTGTACCGCGTGTAATAAATTCATGTTGTGAGTAGATACTGTTGAGTGCCTATGTGCACCATCTGCCACGGGCAGCAAATGGCTAAAGCGCTCATAAAATATCGAGCGTTGTCGAAGCAAGATCGTGGCGGTAGACACTGACTGCGAAATATTTTGAGTTTCCGCCCCTTGTTGACAAACATGGCAGACTTGATCTTCAAAATGTTTCCATATTGAACAGTTTCTTGTATACATTTCTATTCGGTTCATATTTGAAAGATGGGGTGTGTTCATTTACTGATTTCCTACTTAAGTTAAGCTTTAAGTTTTGATAAGGAAGTCACCTTGCAGCCATGCTATGAGGTGAGGTGAAATGGGGTTTAACGTCGTGCTTGAGAATATTTCGCTCATATGACGACGTGCATGCGTGTGTATGTGTATGTGCGGCTGCTTGTACTAGCCCAGACTGTAGCTGGTTTTATAGTGCTAGCCCACTGAGATACCATGCCGCAGTGAAGCACGAATACCCCACTCACATTATACTGACTCCGAGCCGACCAGTTCTTGTTGTACTCATTAATGCCGAGCGCCAAGCAGGGACCAACAAGTACCATATTTTATCGTCTTTTGGTATGATGCGGTCGGGGATCGAACCCGCGACCCTCCGCTCTCTGGGCGGACGCTCTAACCACTACACCACCCATGCTATGACTGACTGACTGAGTTGAGTTTTACGCCGCTTTTAGCAATATTCCAGCAATATCACGGCGGGGGACACCAGAAATGGGCTTAACACATTGTGCCCATGTGGGGAATCGAACCCGGGTCTTCGGCGTGACGAGCCAACGCTTTAACCACTAGGCTACCCCACCGCCCCCCATGCTATGAACACAAACAGGATTGCAAAATCTAATTCATGTAAATCACGTTCTTATTATGACAGTATATTCAGTAGATGTATACCTTTATAGGTGTATGTAAATGTCGTGTACTATGGCAGGCCGAAAACGAAAAATGCCGCAAGCTTTCTCATATGTTATTCAATAGAGCACAAATCTATCGCATTTCTAATAGTGTTAATTTAATTTGGCACAGATATGTGGAAAACACATTTTCGACATAACTTCTATTGCCATCTTGTTCAGGTTCAGATAATGATGCTTAATAGAAAGCGGGACCGATAACGACATACGAAGGGGCGTAAATGCTGAGTCAGCGTGGACAGTTGTTCATGATGTCAATCACCGGTTCATCTAGTCCAGACTTGATCATATTCAATAGGCTGCTATTCAATGGTAGTGTGGGGCAGTGGGTAGCCTAGAGGTTAAAGCTTTCGCAAGTCACGCCGAAGACCCGGGTTCGATTCCCCACATAGGTACTTTGTGTGAAGCCAATTTCTGGTGTCCCTCGTCGTGATATTACTGGAATATTGCTAAAAGCGGCGTAAAACTAAACTCTAAAACCCACTGTAATGGTTGTGAGTGCTGTACATAGCGTCCTGGCACAAGCTGGACAAGAGGGATTTTATGACTGCTCCAATGCCCATCAGTCCTGTTTAGTCCAGTTAGTCGTCCGTTGTACAACGCCCACAAAATGAGGTGAGGTGAGGTGAAATTGGGTTTAACGTCGTGCTTGAGAATATTTCGCTCATATGACGACGTGCATGCGTGTGTATGTGTATGTGCGGCTGCTTGTACTAGCCCAGACTGAAGCTACTTTTATAGTGCTAGCCCACTGAGATACCATGCTGCAGTGAAGCATGAATACCCCACTCAAACACTTTATACTGACTCCGAGCCGACCAGTCCTTGTTGAACCCATCAATGCCGAGCGCCAGACAGGGACCAAGAAGTACCATATTTTAACGTCTTTTGGTATGACGCGTTCGGGATCGAACCAGCGACCTTCCGCTCTCCTGGCGGACGCTCTAACCACTACACCACGGAGGCGGTCCCCCACAAAATGAAAGGGCCAAACATAATTGACTCCATATTGTCCACAGCGTCACACTAGGATATGCCATCAAAACGCTACCGACTCTCTGCATAAAGTGATACTTATTCATCATGAACATTCTAGGTCTTTGATGGCATTTAGAAGTGACACACATAAGGAAGACAGTTTTTATGGATGTCAACTTCTCCTCAACTGTTCCTCTTAATAAAGAATTTCACATCAATAAAAACTTTCTTCCTTACGAATACGCTATTAATACATTTTTCACTTTTTCATCCATAGTTGGAGTGAGTGAGTGAGTATGGTTTTACACCGCTTTTAGCAATATTCCAGCAATATCACGGCGGGGGACACCAGAAATGGGCTTCACACATTGTACCCATGTGGGGAATCATCCATAGTTGGACAAACTGATATAGACATATGTACAAACCCAGTATTGTCTCCAGGGAGTATACCGGTACTTGGAGGATTTCAGTTTTTACTGCAGCTGCACTCATCAACTCCAGGTGGATCATGTGATACTCTGGCCTGGAAAATAGAGTTTATAACAAGTTATTCATTTAGTACTTGGTTATTTTCATTCACAAGCCACTTGGACCAATGCTCATCGTTAAAGATCTGGCGAGTAGTTGCATATTTGACCAAGCCATGACTCCCGAGAGTGAGTGAGTGAGTATGGTTTCATGCCACTTTTAGCAATATTCCAGCAATGTCATGGCGGGGGACACCAAAAATGGGGTTCTCACAGTGTAACCATATGGGGAATCAAACCGGGTTTTCGGCGTGACGAGCAGTCTTCTAGCAATATGGCGGTTGCTCTGTAAATAATCGAGTATGGACCGGACAATCCAGTGATCATCAGCTTGAGCATCGATTTTCGCAACTGGGAACCGATGACATGTGTCAACCAAGTCAGCGAGCCTGACCACCCGATCCCGTTAGTCGCCTCTTACGACAAGCATGGTTTGCTGAAGACCAATTCTAACAGGGTGTTCAGGGTTTGTAGGAAACATGAAAATTTTAATAGAAATACATGCTCAATGTGAGGGCGGGGTAGACTATTATTGTGTTACAGCGATACAATTCTGTAACAAATGTAATATCTGTGATTACACATTCTCAGTAAAGTACAGATTCTAGTACTTTTGTTAGGTTGAGTCCCATCCGCGATTCGAACCCACACTCTCAGAGTCAGGAACCTAATCGCCAGCACACAATGTCAGCCAGCCATCTAACCTACTCAGCCAGCGCGGCTTCCAAACTTTATGTGCTCTGAGAGTGTGGGTTCGAATCTCGGATGTATACTTTACTGAGAAAGTGTAATTCCAGCCATACAATTTGTTACATCTGACCACTTTCTAAATGGCCTTGTGTATTCACAGATATAATTCTGTTTCGTGTCTTCAGCACTTGTCAAAGGAATCGAAATACACATCTGACAGGTTGGGACCAAATGAAGTCTCCCGGAAGCGTGTGCTCAGTTACACCCACTAATGTGACAAATATGAAAATACACAAATGCTTATCTCCTTAACTAATATCGTATCTCTAGTTATACTGACTTGACTATCTCACTGCTGGAGAGATAGGAATCAAACTCGGTCTCCACACACGGCGCGGTACAGTTACACCTCTTGTTGTGCTGACCAAACAATCCTGAAAAAAATAGAAGTTTCATGTATGTTATTTTCATGTTCACTCACTCACTCACTCACTCACCCACCCACTCACCCACCCACTCACTCACTCACTCACTCACTCACTCACTCACTCACTCACTCACTCACTCACTCACCAGGGTGCGGTTGTTCAAGAGCATGTTGTCAGTGTGTTTGACATTTACTGCTTCTACTCACCACTTGATTCTTCCATACACCTGGGCGTGACCTTCGATGAACACATCTTCTCATCACCTGTTGTGTAAAAATGACACGTGAACACGGACTTAAGCCACATAGTGCTGCTTTTTGCCCGATGGAAATGTAACATTGACACGAGAGGCAGGGTATAGGAGGGCTGTGAAGCTAAAATATGTGGGATATTATATTAAATTTCAAGGCAAAAATCAGCACAATACGTATTCCTCATGAAACAAATTTCTTGGACAAGCAACCTTAAACACAAATTAGCTTTTCCGCACATTTTAATAATTAATAATTAAAATAATTAACATTATTAATATTTTTCAAAGCAAATCCAGAAAATCGTCAGTCTCTACGTGCTACTTAATCGCTGATCTTAGATCCATGAGATGAGTGAGTGAGTGAGTGAATAGTTAACGTCACATCGGCAATATTTCAGCCATATCATGACGATCCATGAGATGAGGTGTATTAGGGTACATACACGGATGCCAGCATGGTTCTCCACAGAAATATTGTATTAGCGTATACAGAACTGGCTCACACTTTGGTCCTTGGGACTGGTTCCACTCATTAATACCCATAGTGTCTTTACAATACTGATTGGAAGTATATAGTATTATTACCCATAACACGCCTTAAACAATTTCATGGGAATAACTGCATATAGAAAACAAATGTGAAAATGGTACTTTCACAATTTATAAGAAAAGATGACAACGTACTACATGAGAACGCACATAACAACGATTTGGATGGCCCTATCCGATATGTAAATTAGTTCTTAGATTCCCTTATCCCCCCTGTTTGTGTAGATGTAGTTTGACTATTTTTGCATCATTATAAACGGAGTACAAGCCATGTCTTCAAATGTAATGAAATTACTGAAAAGATTGCAACAGTTTAGTTAACGTCATTGCTTGTTTTATGCATTTTGCGAGGTCTGAAAAAGACGACATTAGTATGCTGATTAGTATATAGCTCACCTAATTTCCATTAATTGTATAAAAGGGCTTCTGTATCAGAATTTAACACTCTTTAGACAAAACATAAAATGACTGATTTTACCATTACGATTTAAATAATGTCCTGAATATATCGACAATGTAGACTAGATACTAGACAAGATACTGGTTTGACTGTGTATGTTATTGTGAACAACAAGATAGATTTCTCAACACTTGTTCGGCATCAATTTAGCGTAAATGAAAAATAATATTTAAATATGTGTGCATATATTACGTTTCATAAAATGTAGAAATTATTTTCATTGATATTATCAGTTTTACTTATAAGGTTGAATCACTGTTCATTACCCTGTTTTTTATGAAACTGCAATATGAGTCTAATGTATTGAATATTGTACATCATAGGAACTTAAGTACATGTTGCAGTCATGGCTACGTTTAATTTTCTAAACACTTGTGTAAAGGTTTAAAATGTGGTGTACTACACTAAATATGTCAATTTCTTATGTAAATATTATTCAAATAATCAAAAACTTTCAAAGAATAATTAACGTATACCCTATATCCACGTATGACATGATATTTAACAAGGATAAATGTAGATACTGAAATTAGTTTCATGAAAAAATATCTGAACGATACGCAAAATAAACATCATAACACACCAAATAACGCTATGAATCGCGATGTTGTAATGTGTCAAAAATGGCGACATTGACGATGGAGTCTATTTTGAAAGGTCTTTTACAGCACTTTCCTTTTTTCTAAGATAATAGTGGATAGTATCAGGAAATTTCCCACAGCAGGCGCGTAGCAAGCCATTTCTTCCGTGTAAGCCCGATAGGTTGCAAATCTTTATATTTAGATAGTATTGAGGGCTTTACCCAACTTTCACAGCAAACATCATGTGTAAGCCTGGGCGTGTTTTCATTATGGTAGCTACGCCCTTGCACAGAATTCAAAACTGTGATATGTATTTGTTTGTGTGATATATCTAGAATTTTATTGGACTTCAAAGTGAGGGTTGAAGAGGAAGGAAATATATATGTCCCTCTGGAACCATGGGGGTTAAGTCACTGACAACATCGGATTTTTCATTTGTTTGGAGCCTGAGGTTTATCGTCGGAAAGTATCAAATTTGACATCATAGAAAACGGAAATACAGTTCGCAAGCTTCCCCGTGATTTAACTGTAATAATTCAATGCAAAACTGCACTTTATTGCACTGTTCTGGGGTTAGAGCAAATGTGTTCTTAAGTCTATGAATGGTTTACACATGTCAATGAGAATACAATGTCTTTTTTTATAGACACGTAATCAAAGACCCAAGAATTTGTTGAATTGTTGACACATCGACTGATGTCACATCTCGAGAAGACATGAGTGAGTGAGTATGGTTTTAGGCCGCTTTTAGAAATATTCCAGCAATATCACGGCGGGGGACATCAGAAATGAGCTTCACACATTGTGCCCATGTGGGGAATCGAACCCGGTCTTCGGCGTGACGAGCGAACGCTTTAACCACGGGTCTACCCCACCGCCCGAGAAGACATGAAGCCATAAGATCAGGAATAATACGGGTAAAATCCATTCCACATTCGTAAATCTCGTGCGAGTCGAGTTTACAATTGCGTCTGTATAATGAGAGGGGCGGTGGGGTAGCCTAGTGGTTAAAGTATCCGCTCGTCACACCGAATGCCCGGGTTCGATTCCCCCCACATGGGTACAATGTGTGAAGCTCATTTCTGGTGTCCCCAGCCGTGATAATGCTGGAATATTGCTAAAAGCGGCGTAAAACCCAACTCACTCACTCACTCTTTATAATGAGCTTATGTCTAGGACTCACTATCACATGGGTATGATACAAGGGACCCAATCCACAAAGCGTCGTAGCACTACGATATCCGTAAGCCTATTGTTGGTAACGCCAGGAACGCTTTGTGGATTTGGACGCATATGTTCGCGAAAAGGTAAGCGTATCCTGCCTCACCAATGTCACCCTGGTGCTAAAGATATGTAAAAAAGTAAATTTTCTAAATCAAACAATAAATTCGGGCACTTATGGTATGTGTCAAAATAGGGATCTATATTGGACAACGATTCTATCATTGACGCCTCAGATGAGGAAACGCCCTCTGTCATAAAAAATATTTCTGAGGCACCGACGGCTTGAACACCCTCACGGAAGAAAGCTGTAACCTTGAGATAAGACAATACCAGGATTCATGTAACAGTGGGGGTGCAAAATGATCAAATTTACCTGAATAATTATAGTTACCTGGATGAAGATAATACCGACATCCACAATGGGCGATGGTAAAGTTGACAAAACACTCGGCAAGACACGATTCTTCGGTGTATGTGCTGTATCTAGTCAGAGGGTTCACGAAGCTGGGAACTTCCGTGTCTATGCACTGCTCTCCCGTGAACGACTTGTATGGTGTTGTCAGGGCCCTTCTCTGACAGATCAATATAACATTATTCAACCTTTCCTGAACAGAAACTCTGTAATATACATTCGGTTCGTATTTGGTTATCCATTCTGACTGGGAAGCGGATACTATTTAAGTTTCTTTAAGAGCAAGCATAATTATTATGAGTGATCGTAAATAGCAAGTTTGCTGTATATTCTATTCTTATGAGGGGCGGTGGGGTAGCCTAGTGGTTAAAGTGTTCACTAAAAGTATCATTATTGATTGTAACATTATGAACCAAGTTTTAGTTCAAACTGATAGTGAAACACTTTTAGATTACATGTTAAACCGCGGACAAAAGAGAAAGTATACATTTGGAAATTTGTATTTCAGTCTCCTTGTAGAGTGTGAAAAATCTGACACACGTCAATTGTGACGTCATGCGCATGTCACCTACTAACCATTGAAAATATTTATGTAAGATCGCCTGTGAAGTCATTATCAAATACATCATCATGAAATACCAATTGCTTGTTTATTCTACATTCAGCCACCATCATACCATCCTCTTCCAGAGGTTACTTGCCATATCTTCCCACGAACCTCTGTTCTAATACGGTCATATTTCCCGGTTCTCATAAAGTCCCCTAGCGGCAATAAATCTCAACACAAATTATCTCCCTTCTTTCTATCCAATCAGAACACGTCTTACATCGACTTAGATCCAACTTGACTAATACAAGCAAATATGGGGCCACAAATATCCCTTCTCTGTCGGGGACTTATGTTGATGTGACACACAAGACATTTAATGGCTAGCTTGTCCGTTGTCAGCGAGGGCGATGGAGACGCCATTGATCCGCCATTACATGACTGAGTTGTGTCTAGAAGAAACGTTTGCGCATCGCGCAAGGGAAGAAGTTCTAGTTTTCCCAAAGCATACAGAAATTATCGAGGCCTTGCGAATGATCACATTTGAAACAACGTCGCTGATTGCACAACTAAATCTGATTGCAACCAATCACGAATCCTGAACACTCGCACCATGAAAGGGCCGTATTAGAACAGAGGTTCGTAGGAAGATATGACAAGTAACCTCTGTGGGAAGAGGATGTCATCATACATGGGTGAAAACTTTCTTTTGATCGGTAGTTTAAGAAGAGTCTTATAACCAGAAATAGAGAGTGAATGAGTATGGATTTAGGGCCGCTTTTAGCAATATTCCAGCTACATCTCGGCAAGGCAGATAACATTGAACCCAAGTTGGGAATCGAACCCAGGTCTTCAGCGTTACCAGCAAATACTTTAACCACTAGGTTACCTCACCACCACCCCATTAGCAATAATGTAACATTGTCTTTGATGTAAGTTACAACACGTATATGAGTAATGCCAGTTAAAAAGTATTGAAACCTACAATGGTTTTTTTGTACTTGATGCGACAGCTGGTGTTGACGGGTACGAAAACTTTTTTCTTTCTTGGAAACGGTGTTTCATCCTTCGTATGAAGAGTGACCTTGAAAAACACAAACATTCACAAACATTCTCAAGTTGCTGTGGAGTTCGTTTCAATGAAAATAATAGAAAAATGGAACAAACTGACCAATCAGCATAAAGTGAAAGAAAAGTAATAATTTGCCGAAAACCTGCCACTACAACACAACTGGAACCCAGCTGATTTCCGTGCGTGTTACACAAAATACGTCTTTCTGGTACAATTGCTTCTGTGACATCAAGTAAAATATATCAGAATGAAATTTAGAATTGAAGAAAATGTTTGTTGGCAGAATATAATGTACCAGGAGATGATACAGTTGTGTCAGAGGTCACCTCAATGATACAGCTACAGATTGGTAGATGCCATGTTACCTGTAAACCCACTCTGTGTCCCGGGAACGACCAGGTGAAACTAGGTTTCACAGCTAACACGATATCCAACGGCACTTCAGCTGAATCCAAACTGACATTCTTTGCCTCAAGAACCTTCAGAAGCTCCGACGTCTTGAACGTGTTGCAGACGCCCATGTCTGTCACCACCTTCTTGTAAAACTCAGAATCAGGGAAGTTCCAGCCGCCTCTGTCCAGAGATGACGTAAGAAGTCGAGTTCGTTCTGTGCTGTTAGCCTTGTCCAGCAAACACTGGCCAGATTGGTCAGTATCATTACAGCCAGGGGCATTCGACAGCACCAGTGTCTCTGTGTGGACAGCAAGGTTCATCATTCTGAAATCTTGAACTTTATCCTTCCACACGTCACTGTAAAAGGTGAATGCCATTGGTTCCTGGCCACATATCGTCACTTCCGGAATGTCAAAGGCACTCATGGGGGTTTCCTGTATATTGATGACAGTTGGCCACTCATAGTAGCTCTTTAACTGCATGCCTATCACTACACTCAGAGACGCCGCCATTGAGAACACCATGAGAAACCAAAAACATCTGAAAGAATAATATTATATTTTAAAGGCTATATTAATCATGTGGCAAAATGTATCGGTGGTGTATTAAAACAATACCATGCCAATAATGGTTGTCACCCTCTTTCCCCACCCCAACCCCCCACACCCCACACCCCTTCTCCAATTAAAAAATTGAAGGGGGTGACAACAATTATTGGCATGAATATACATAGTGATTAAGTTAGCAGAGAAGCATATTTGTTTTTGTACGTGTGCTACAACTGGTCTAGTAAAAGTGGCGAATTTTATTCCTGGGATTGTAACACACACTTTTTTGTATATATACAGAGTTAATTTTCTCGAAAATATGCAGTTACGTGTCCTTTAAATGGTCACTTAGAAATATTCAAAGGAATTCATCCCGTAGGTGTAATTACGATTGCAGAGTGTACAGAATGTAGACAGACATTATTCCATCCTTCTTCGATGTTTTCGTCAATGACATATCGTCCTAGACTATAGAAAGTGCTAGTTATCATCCAGGAAATCTTTAATGCATAGATATAAAAATGTATAGATATAAAAAACGTACAGACTAATAGAATTAGGAGTAGAAGTGGTAGTAGTAGAAGCAGGAGTAGTAGCAGAAGAAGTTACATTAGTCACAGTAGTATAGTTCCTCCATCAGTACTTGGGCTCACCTTTGACCAGTGTATATGGAATTGGCCACTGTTGAAGGTAGTCCGTGCACGGTTGACTTGGCAGCATACTTGATGGCCAGGTCTCTGATGCTGGTCGTGTCCTCCACGTTGCCCTCTGGCTTGTTGTACGTCACTGACTTCATGCTGATAATACAACACAACTAATAATGTTGTACACGTGTTGTACGTCACTGACTTCATGCTGGAAACAACTATTAATGTTGTACACATGTTGTGCGTCACTGACTTCATGTTGGTAACACAACTAATAATGTTGTACACGTGTTGTACGTCACTGACTTCATGCTGATAACACAACACAACTAATAATGTTGTACACGTGTTGTACGTCACTGACTTCATGTTGGTAACGCAACTAATAAATAATGTTGTACACAAGTTGTACGTCACTGACTTCATGTTGGTAACACAACTAATAATGTTGTACACATGTTGTACGTCACTGACTTCATGCTGGTTACACAACTAATAATGTTGTACACAAGTTGTACGTCACTGACTTCATGCTGGTAACACAACTAATAAATAATGTTGTACACATGTTGTACGTCACTGACTTCATGTTGGTAACACAACTAATAATGGTGTACACGTGTTGTACGTCACTGACTTCATGCTGGTAACACAACTAATAATGTTGTACACAAGTTGTACGTCACTGACTTCATGCTGGTAACACAACTAATAATGTTGTACACATGTTGTACGTCACTGACTTCATGTTGGTAACGCAACTAATAATGTTGTACACAAGTTGTACGTCACTGACTTCATGCTGGTAACACACTAATAATGTTGTGCACATGTTGTACGTCACTGACTTCATGCTGGTAACACAACTAATAAATAATGTTGTACACATGTTGTACGTCACTGACTTCATGCTGGAAACAACTAATAATGTTGTACACATGTTGTACGTTCCTGACTTCATGCTGGTAACACAACTAATAAATAATGTTGTACACATGTTGTACGTCACTGACTTCATGCTGGTAACACAACACAACTAATAATGTTGTACACATGTTGTGCGTCACTGACTTCATGCTGGTTACACAACATAACTAATAATGTTGTACACATGTTGTACGTCACTGACTTCATGCTGATAATACAACATAACTAATAATGTTGTACACATGTTGTACGTCACTGTCTTCATGCTGGTAACACAATACAACGAGTAATGTTGTACACATGTTGTACGTCACTGTCTTCATGCTGGTAACACAATACAACGAGTAATCTGAATATCAAAACCCGTGGTAACGACCAAGGTTATACAGTAATATAATATGTGGAAAACTAACCAATGTTCGTTGTGATGGGTAATTATATAACATTCATAATCGGTTAAACCTACAGGCATGATGAATCTCATGGTAGACAATATGAAGTAAAAGCGACAAATATATTTCCGTTATAAGAGTCCAACTGTTACATAGATGTGTTAGCGAAATGATGAGCAGATCCTTCACCAGCAATTTTAATCGTCACAAACACATGCAAACCAGGTCAAGTGTTCATTTGAACAAACACAAGGACATATAGTAAAGGGAACTTCATCGGACACAATTTTGTTCAGTGTGTGAAATGTAATAATACCTACGCTTGTCTACTATAAAACGTATTGCACTACAAGGACCATATATAATGCAACCCTGATCAAACAACCTTTCCTTCACAGCCGTACGACACTATTTAGAATGGGGCGGTGGGGTAGCCTAGTGGGTAAAGCGTTCGCTCGTCACGCCGAAGGCCCGGGTTCGATTCCCCACATGGGTACAATTTGTGAAGCCTATTTCTGGTGTCCCCCGCCGTGATATTGCTGGAATATTGCTAAAAACGGCGTAAAACCATACTCAGTCAGTATTCAGTCAGTCACTATTTAGAATATTTGTGTTTAGTCATTTCATTAGTTTGAAGCAAAGCGAATTAATTTGCAGTTAATCGTCAATTCCAGTATACAATAATTGACACTTGAAGGTTGTTCTGTGTTATTTGATTTATTGTTAAAGTTGGTTTGGTTTGCCAGTACCATAAACGTGTTTATAGGTTTCTTAACAGTGGAAAATGTCATTTGCGTCTTTCTTCCCACTATAAGCTGACTCAACATGATATACCTGGCAGGAAATACCACATTAGGCGGAGTCGTCAAGGTCGCCTTGTGATTACAGCATTCGCTCGTAACACTTGAGGACTGGGTTCAATTTCCAACATTTATGCAACTTGTGAAGCCAGTTTCCGATGTTCCCAGCTCTGACTATTAATAAACGTTGGCCTTAACATACACCCACTCACTCACTCACTCAAAGCGGCAACTAACACTGCCCGTAAGAAATATTAAGCCTCGTCTGTACTTGGTCGACACGACGAGTCCATTTGTAACACAACGTTAACAGGGGAGAAAAGCTTCATCACAGATGCCACAGCAGTTTTAACGTATGTCACTTGGTACTGTGAATGTTGTAGATAGTTAACATCACCAGCACTGTGTACGTGCATTACCAAGAAGATGACTTAAGATGTCTTCACATAATGTCCATATGTCATCACTGATGCAACGATTTCTTTCAACATATCATTCACCAGTACCGGGCATGTATGTTCACCGAAGGCAGTGTTAACTTGTTACACGATCTCCGCAATAATGTGTAATCTAGTTGAAGTGTTTTAGATAACTTGTAATTCACATTGAATTTTCATCACAAATGTAACCGCCTCCGTGGTGTAGTGATTAGAGCGTCCGCCCGGAGAGCGGAAGGTCGCGGGTTCGATCCCCGACCGCGTCATACCAAAAGACGTTTAAATGCGGTACTTGTTGGTCCCTGCCTGGCGCTCGGCGTTAATGGGTACAACAAGGACTGGTCGGCTCGGAGTCAGTATAATGTGTCTGAGTGGGGTATTCATTCTTCACTGCGGCATGGTATCTCAGTGGGCTGGCACTATAAAACTAGCATAAGTCTGGGCCAGTACAAGCAGCCGCACATACACATACACACACATGCACGTCGTCATATGAGCGAAATATTCTCAAGCACGACGTAAAACCCAATTTCACCTCACCTCATCACAAATGTAAAACAGTCTCGATGAAACCACTACAGCACATGCAGTCTCCTCACATATGGCGTGAAGTAGTCATAACACGGCAACTTGTTCATGGAAATACTCTTCTCCTTGCTATTTTCTTTCTTTATTTGCCAGCTGAATTTTCTTGTTCATTTTAGCTGTCATGTAATTAGTTTAGTGATCATGTAAACGGTGGGTGGGAGGTGATAGTAGCAGGACAGGGCGGGGGATTGGTTGCTGTCCCGTTAAATTTTAATCTCGAACCAAATGCATCCAACAAACTAAAATATTGCAAATTCTTCCAGGATATAGTCAGTCGTAAACTGGTTTCCGAATGGGTAGAATGGCATTCCAATAGACATACACACAGACACCTCTGATGTAGTGAAGCAGTATCCATGTACCACCTCTGATGTCCTGAAGCAGTATGCATGTACCGGCTCAGATGTCGTGAAGCAGTATGCATGTACCACCTCAGATGTCCTGAAGCAGTATGCATGTACCGGCTCAGATGTCGCCAAGCAGTATTCATACACCGCCTCTGATGTCGTGAAGCAGTATGCATGTACCGCCTCTGATGTCGTGAAGCAGCATGTACATGTACCACCTCTGATGTCGTGAAGCAGTATGCATGTACCACCTCTGATGTCATGAAGTAGTATGCATGTACCACCTCTGATGTCATGAAGCAGTATGCATGTACCACCTCTGATGACATGAAGCAGTGTGCATGTACCACCTCTGATGTTGTGAAGCATTGTGCATGCACTGCCTCTGATGTCGTGAAGCAGTATGCATGTACCACCTAGGATGTCGTGAAGCTGTACGCATGTACCACCAATGATGTCGTGAAGCATTGTGCATGCACTGCCTCTGATGTCATGAAGCAGTATGCATGTACCGGCTCAGATGTCCTGAAGCAGAATGCATGTACTGCCTCTGATGTCGTGAAGCAGTATGCATGTACCACCTAGGATGTCGTGAAGCTATACGCATGTACCACCAATGATGTCGTGAAGCATTGTGCATGCACTGCCTCTGATGTCATGAAGCAGTATGCATGTACCGGCTCAGATGTCCTGAAGCAGAATGCATGTACTACCTCTGATGTCGTGAAGCAGTATGCATGTACCACCTCTGATGTCA
Organism: Haliotis rubra; assembly: GCF_003918875.1. Taxonomy (NCBI): domain Eukaryota; kingdom Metazoa; phylum Mollusca; class Gastropoda; order Lepetellida; family Haliotidae; genus Haliotis; species Haliotis rubra. The sequence goes on from NW_025765447.1 coordinate 374,374, forward strand.
TGAAACAGTATGCATGTACCACCTATGTTGTCGTGAAGCAGTATGCATGTACCACCTAGGATGTCGTGAAGCAGTATGCATGTACCACCTAGGATATCGTGAAGCAGTATGCATGTACCACCTCCGATGTCAAGAAGCAGTATGCATGTACCGCCTGTGATGTCATGAAGCAGTATGCATGTACCACCTCCGATGTCATGAAGCAGTGTTCACGTACCACCTCCGATGTCATGAAGCAGAATGCATGTACTACCTCTGATGTCGTGAAGCAGTATGCATGTACCACCTCTGATGTCATGAAGCAGTATGCATGTACCACCTATGATGTCGTGAAGCAGTATGCATGTACCACCTCTGATGTCATTAAGCAGTATGCATGTACCACCACTGATGTCGCCAAGCAGTATTCATACACCGCCTCTGATGCCGTGAAGCAGCATGTACATGTACCACCTCTGATGCCGTGAAGCAATATGCATGTACCACCTCTGATGTCGTGAATAATCTCCAAGTTATACCTCTGATGTCGTGAAGCAGAATGTACATGCACACACGTGGTTGTCACAGCTGGGCAGGTTTTACCAAACCCGCCATGTGTGTCATCGCGTGTTCAGCATACTTCAGTTCACGGTAACCTCGTGTATAGAAACCTGAGAACAACACATGCTTAAAGTACATGAAGCAAGCCATTATTTTGATGAAAATTAATTTGTATTAGTAAATATATTTTGTCGTTTATTGATTATTTTCGCTGACAATGTTTGAACGATAAGCACAGATGTTTTCAGAATGACTTATACTTGTATGGCATATTTGCTTACTGCTCCCTAATGCCATGTCGTCTATGCTACGTTTACATATCCCTGGAACAGATCTGCTGACCGCGCAGCATGTGCATGGTGCACTATCGGTAGGTAAAGCTTGGATCAATGCGGAAATGTCAGTTTTAGGCAGTGATCATCTGGTGCCAGGAACTTCAAGAGTAAACCAACAAATCAATTCCGTTTGAGAGCAATCATCATCGATATGATGTTAATCATCATAGATCCCAGAGTTCGGTTTGAATAGCAATCGAAAAATTCAATCTCGTTATATGGTAACGTTCCTTTCATAATGAGACAATGCATTATGAGGGGTAAAAAGTGAAGAATGTACAGTTCATTTTTCTGATTGTGAGTGAAGAAATCCTTGAAATTCGCCATGTGTTTTCCTGACACAGTGAACATGGCATGTTATGGCTCACGATCGGCTAGCGATGTATGGTTTGTATCTTCCTATGAAAGAGACAGGATGCTTTATTTAGAAAATGGTTCTGTTTCATTACATTAAACAAACACGACAGGGCTTTTTGCGATGAAACAGCACTGCTATTTTCTGTATTTTTTATGTTTTTGTTATCACCTCGTTATCGCCTATAACGATGTACTAGTATTATCAGCGGCAGGTGACCATTACGACTGATACTGAAAGATACTTGAAACACTCAGGAAGCAGCCAGTGCCTCGCCTGTGGTATTAGTGAGTGCGTTGGTTTTAATGCCACTTTAAACAGTATTCAGCCAGGTCACTTGTACCATAATAATAGTGCTAATTTTTGCGCCTAGAATCCAACACGATGCTGCTCTCTGGTGTTACATTATTACCCTGACGGAATTGTACTTTCAAAGCCGCTACTAAGCGCTTCGCGCGACCGTATAGGTTCGTACATCCGCACGGATATGGTGCTGGCACACCTAGACACATAATATGGTAGAATATGGATTCGACCCCATGATCACAGGTGTCTAGTGTATCAAAGGCACGGAACACTGCACGGGGAATTGCGATGCGTTAGGCGCTGGAGACACCCGTGACGCTGTTATGCATCGACGATAATGACTGGTTCAGTGATGAATCAAGTTGTCATCTCCAACGCCGAGGGGGAAGAAAACAAATTAACCACAGTTCGACAAATTTGGTGGCGAAAGTGTGATGGTGTGGGAGACATATGTCACGCACAGAGATATGGCATTGTGGTGGGACAGGTGAATTACAAAAATATACAGATGGAAAGCACGAAAAACTGCAGTTAATGCTGAGAGGAAAACGGCCAAATGAGCTCTTTTTGTAGTGTTGACAGCTATGAAATACACAATGCAATTTTAGAAAGTGGTCCAATGTAATATATGTTATATTTGGGATTCCACAAAAAAGCCGCGTTGATGAGCGGTCAAGGCGTCTAGATCTGACTTTGTCTGCTGTGCCTGACTCTGAGGGTGTGGGTTCTACTCCCGGATGGGACTCAACCCAAAAAGTACTAGTACAAACTGTACTTTACTACGAAAGTGTAATCCCGAATATAATATATGTTACATTGACAGCTATGGTATATGGTCTTAACAAGTGCGGTTATTTTCAAGATTCTGGCATACAGTCCTCAGAAAATCACATAAGTGTCAATAACCGAGTGGTATGTCAATATCTGGTGTAACCTCCGACAACTGCAATAACATCCCCGATTCTCCTCATTGACTGTATCAGACGTTCAATTTGACGTTGGGGTATTGCGATCCATTCTTGATAGAGGACTTGTTCCAATACATCAGGGTTTTGTACTGGAGGATCTATCTGTCATACTCTGTGACACAATATGTCCCAGACATGCTCTATGTGATTGAGATGTGGGCTCATGGCGGTACAAGGTATGGTTGCTCTCGCCACTTGTAAGAAATAACCAATGGCACGATGTGGTTTAGTTTTGTCGTCCATGCAAGACTGGCTTTGTTTTCAGAGAATGGTCATCAAAATGTGGTACAACAACCCTGTCTAGGATGTCAGTGATGTTCCGCTGTCTGATCGTCACCAGGTCAAGTTTACAGTCATGTGAGTTTACCATCAGTGAACACTCGCTAAACGGTACTTCCCTCAAGATAGTCTGTTCTGCACATGCAGTATTTCGGCCGTCAGTCATAAACAAAAGAAATCGGCTCTCGTCCGACCACTGGACCTTTCACCATGACGTCAAATTCCAGTCAGGTCGAGTTTGATACCAAAACAGGCACGCTGCATTCTGCTATGGAGATAAGAAAAGATAGCTCGACAGATCAGGCAGTCGAGGGAGGACAAGCTAGTCGTGTTGCCTCGTGCCCTGAAGATAACAAAGGACGTCTAATAGATCGTCGGGCTCGATACCCGGCCGATTATAGGCGATTTTGGACCGGTCTGTTGGACAAGCAACGACGTGGAAGCACTCTGTTTGTAACACGACACTTGACATGAACGGATGAAGTCTTGTGATTCTGAGAGGGCATGTATCCTCCCTTGGAGTTGCCACTCATGGTGGAACAGTCCTTAACGTTATTAATTTGCTCATGTTTTCTGACAACCAACACCTTTTCGGTACAGTCTTCATTTACATGCCAGCATTGTGCATACCAATAACTTGCCATTCCTGAGCTGTTGTCAGCTGAGTAGATCCCATATTTGCTCATCAAAAAAGAAATCAATTGATTTTTAAAATTATCGAGCCGAAAGAACAGCTTACTGAAACTTGGTATTTGCTTAATGATGGTCTCAATTATTGCTCGATGCCCGTCTGATCATAGCACATGCTTATCTAAAATCAATGTATGTTGCGCCCGAAGACGGATTTTATTTTTACATTTTATTTTATTGTATATCCAAAACCCCTTAATTTCTGTGGAAATTTATACTTTTCTCCGATAGAAAATCAAAACTTAGAAGTGTGAAAAATTTGCATTTTCTCTAGTGTAAAAAAATATAAAAAATGTTAGGCTCGGGTCGAATTTTTGGTTCGGGAGGCAATGACAAACAAGAATATTTTTATACATGGCCTTAGCGGAAAGCCCGATGAGAATCCCCATCAGGAGGACTGACCTTGATATAACTGGAATACCGTTCAGTTCCGCGTGTAATCCAACTTTCTCAGTCGCACTCCAGGCGGAACGCTGTTTGTAGCAGTGTGTTCTGAAGTACCTCTCCAACTGCTGCTGATAATGCTCTGCGTGATGTTTCAGGTATTTCGTGCTTTGGATAACGATGTGTATAAATTCTTTCCAAAAGCACACGATGCTATCACATCGCAACAAGTCCTATCATATTTGTTTCAATGTAATGAATGAGAAACATTTTGTAAATAAAGCATGCAGTTATTTCTAGAGCAGACAGAAACCATCCGGTGGACATCCCTAGCCAGAACACGTCATGTTCTCTTTGTCAAGAAAACACATGAATTTCAAGAATTTCCTGATACAAAATCGGAACAATTAATTTTCCATTTTTCATAATACGAAGTCGACTTTGTTGATAAATGTAACTCACCCGACTATGAAACGGTATTTTACGTTTATCTCAGTACCCAGTCTGTGTCGATAAACAAAGCCGTATCTCTTGTCATCCCTAGTTCTCGACAAGTAAAGCGTGAATATTGACTATAGCACTGAAAGGTTTTGACCAAACAGTTATACTATTAGCCTAGTTTGGGACAACCAGAATTTGGATATCAGACCATTGTGTTGACTAGTCAGTCGGGACCAGAGTGAGTGAGTGAGTAGGTGAGTGAGTGAGCGAGTGATATGGGTTTTACGCTACATGTGACAATATTACAGTTATCACTGTAGGGGATTCCAGGAATGAGTTTTCGCATTGTACCCAAGTGGGGAATCAAACGTGGGAAATCGGTGTGACGAACGAACGTTTTAACCACTAAGCTACCTCGCCGCCTCTACTGGGACCAGAAAGCTGTACCATGAATATAGTTCGGAACACGTGGACCATGATCCTGACGGATCAGCTGGGAACAAACAGTAATAAGGTAATGGTTGCTTGTTTGTTTGTTTGATTGATGCTTAACGCTTCTCTCGTTAAAATTCCAGATATATCGCGGCGGTCGGTAAATACTCGTGTCTGGACCAGACAATCCAGTGATCAACAGCACGAGCATTGATCTATGCAACTGGGATACGATGACATGTGTCAACCAAGTCAGCCAGTCTGACCACCCGATCCCGTTAGTCGCCTCTTACGACGAGCATGGTTTGCTAAAGACCAATTCGAACCCGGATCTTCACGGGTCGGGTCCGGACTAAACGGGTTCCACTTTATATTGTGTGTGAACCTTGGTCTTCATCTTCATTAAAGAATATGTGTCATCACAATGATATTGCTAAGCCAAGAATATCCGGAATCATTTGTCAAAACCTGGTCAAAATAACAGTCTTTTCAAAGTGTCTTTGAAACACATGTCAAACAGCCAGGTCAGACAGAATGTTAAATGTCCATTATGGCCATACAGAACGCATGTAATTGTTCTCGAGAAGATGGTCGGCCTTCATCACGAGTCTGCAGTGTGCTTATCAATTGCAAACTTCTGATGTCATCGGCCAAGCACCGATTGGCTGACGATGGCTATCAGTTCAAATTAAACATGGTGCTTGTGTGCATGTGTGCATTTCTCAGTGAGGCACCAATAGTTCCAATTAGTGGGTCGGTTACAGATTACAAATGGCTCAACCATTCGTTGTTGCGCAGTTCAGAGAACAGCTTTAAAGTGACGAGGAAAAACAATCTGTGTGTTGACACACGAGTTGGTCTTCTAACAAACATTTTTTAGAAGAAAAATATTTTGACTTGTGTTTTATTTTTCATTACACCGCTGTTTGCTTTAAAATAATGTTAAACATTACCTGTCCAGTTCCATATACATGGCTGAACCATCCGTTGTTGCACAGTCTCCAGTCAGAGACTAGTGATAACAAGCTCGGAAAAAAAAACAAACAAAACAACACCAACAAAACAAGCTGTCTGTCGTTTCTTCTGGTTTGGGTTCCTGACACTTAAGTACTAACATTAAATAATTCCATATACTATCATTGTCAAAAATGTGAAAACGTATGTTCAGTCTAGCATAGCAGGAAACAACCTTTGTCAACCTTTTGTTCAAATGGTGAAATGCTGTGAATTTGTGAGCTGATAAACAAGTTATGATCTCATAAACCATTGTTCTTAATGATGCTGGAATATTAAGAGGTGTTTGTTGAGCTGAACAGATGCCTGTTTGGGAAAGATCGCTGATATTGTTTAACAATATGAGCTGTTTGCCAACCGTTCCACTGGTACTATTTTTTTTTCAAAATGACATTAACGTACTTTCATTCATAACCATTATAGAAAATATACAATAAAACCTTCCACCATAATCATTTTGACTGTAAAAAAAATATATGTTATCCACGGTTTATCCAGGACGGATATACAGTTACACTTTAAACGATTCCTCAAACAAAGGACGCTAACTTTGCTATGTATTGATAACAATCTGTGAATCTAAACATGAAACCATGCCTGTGTGGCATACGTTTACCGTGAACACAACACAAACATTATGCATGGCTTATGATACAATGCCACATAGCATTAGTGATAGACGTCTTAGCGATGGAGTCGGATTGATACAGCGGCCTATAGAAATACTTTACAATTATGGAAATGGTTGTTGTGATTCTGTATACATTTCAAAAACATAAACAACATAAACAAACTGACACATGTTCAATACGCTCTCTGAATTATAGATAAACTGTCAAAGCCGTGATGTTGCAGGAATATTGCTAAAAGCGGCGTAAAACCATACTCACTAACTTTCAAACCTTAATGCATGAAATCATTTGTAGACATGAAATGCTAAGAGAACACAGGCTGCACACGAAATAACCGTCGGGTTTATGTGTTCATTTTATTGACAAATTTATGCAAATTACCTTCGACATTGCCAAATTGAAAATCGTTGCTACACATGATTGTTGTTTTGCTTCAAATAGCGATGACGATCTACATTAAAATATGTAATACTATGAGCTATACCTGTCTTCAGAATTAAGAATCTAACGTCTCTTACCTCTGCATCTCAGTCCGCTCCTTAGCATTGGCGTCTGGAACGTAGGCTTCGTTATCAGCAACTCCCTCGACGACGGCCGTCTCGGCGACTCCCCTTCCCCCCTCAGGGTCCGCCCTGTCTGACAGCACCGGACTCGAGTCGCTCTTGTCTGCGTGTACACTCATTCTGTGGCAAATACAATGTGTTGACACAGAGAGTTGAACACTTCATGCTCTTCCTGTATCGTGGTCACCAATGATTGTCAACAGCCATCGACCATCTGTCTGGCTTCACGAGTCTGGACAACTCATGGCGTTAAAGGAGGAAAACGAATTAATAATTCACGCGTTGTGTTGTTATCGGGTTTGACAAAATACATGTAAATGTTACGAGGGTGAAGTTGTTATGATAATAGACGGATTTAAATCAGTGATATCATGGCTCTCTTGTTAAACGAAACACGTGTAGTTAATTATGCGACTGTCTATTTTTGTGAAGTGTATGTTCAAGTGAATTGCGTGTTCATGTTGGCTGATGATTTAATGGTGAGTTCCGGAGGATGTCGGGGATGAGTACAGATAGTTTGGGTTTGGAACGGGGTTTGGTTGTAGTGGACCTTAGTTGGAACGGGGTTTGGTTGTAGTGGGCCTTAGTTCGAACACGGCTTGGTTGTAGCGGACCTTAGTTGGAACGGGGCTTAGTTGTAGTGGGCCCTAGATAGAACGGGGCTTGGTTGTAGTGGACCTTAGTTCGAACGGGGCTTGGTTGTAGTGGGCTTTAGATGGAACGGGGCTTTTATTGTAGTGGGCCTTAGTTGGAACGGGGTTTGGTTGTAGTGGGCCTTAATTCGAACACGGCTTGGTTGTAGCGGACCTTAGTTGGAACGGGGCTTGGTTGTAGTGGGCCCTAGATGGAACGGGGCTTGGTTGTAGTGGACCTTAGTTCGAACGGGGCTTGGTTGTAGTGGGCCTTAGATGGAACGGGGCTTTTATTGTAGTGGGCCTTAGTTGGAACGGGGTTTGGTTGTAGTGTGCCTTAGTTGGAACGAGGTTTAGTTGTAGTGGGCCTTAGTTGGAACGGGGCTTGGTTGTAGTGGACCTCAGTTGGAACGGGTCTTGGTTGTAGTGGGCCTTAGTTGGAACGGGGTTTGGTTGTAGCGGACCTTAGTTGGAACGGGGTTTGGTTGTAGTGGGCCTTAGATGGAACGGGGCTTGGTTGTTGTGGACCTTAGTTGGAAGGGGGTTTGGTTGTAGTGGGCCTTAGTTGGAACGGGGCTTGGTTGTAGTGGGCCTTAGTTGGAACGGGGTTTGGTTGTCGTGGGCCTTAGTTGGAACGGGGTTTGGTTGTAGCGGACCTAAGTTGGAACGGGGTTTGGTTGTAGTAAAACCTTAGTTGGAACGGGTCTTGGTTGTCGTGGGCATTAGTTGGAACGGGGTTTGGTTGTAGAGGGCCTTAGTTGGAACGGGGTTTGGTTGGAGTGGGCCTTAGTTCTAGCGGGGTTTGGTTGTAGTGGGCCTATATTCGAGCAGGGTTTGGTTGTAGTGGGCCTTAGTTCGAGCGGGGTTTGGTTGTAGTGGGGCTTAGTTCTAGCGGGGTTTGGTTGTAGTGGGCCTATATTCGAGCAGGGTTTGGTTTTAGTGGGCCGTAGTTCGAGCGGGGTTTGATTGGAGCGTTATTGGTAGGACCGGATATGGTTGGAATGGGGTTTGTTTTGAGTGCTGCTGGTTTGGACTGTGGTTTGGTTGGAGCGTTGCTTGTTTCGGGGTGGGTTTGGTTGAAGTGGGGTTTAAATGAGGTTTGCGCATGGAGTGGTGTTTGCTGGAGAAAAAAGTGGGACGACTGACTGGTGCTCACGGCTGCTGAGGTATTTGGTAGAAGCGAATGTTTGGATAGTTGGGTAAAAATCGATGTTGGTGTTCGTTTGGGTAATTTGGTAGAAGAGGAATTTGGTGGAGGAATGACTTGGTTTTTAAGGCCACTTCGGACAGAATTCCTCTTACATCACGACGTGCCACATAAATGTGCCATTGAGTAGCAAATTGTTTGGTACACAAAAACTGAAATTGTTATCTACAATGTTTTTAAAGCTTCAGTAAGGGGTGTATGTTAGGGGTGGATTGTGTCAACATCTAATTCCCATTCTATAATGTATTGTGTATTCAAAACTTGGAGCCATGTTAGTTACGTTTGTCACAGAGGCACACTGACTACTAATTTTGTGGAAGCAGCGGTAGCTGATGAGTGGGTCAGATGGCTGACTTTGTATGCTGGCGATCAGGGTGCCGTTGTACAAAACAACCTTAGCGCTAAGGCTACCTTAAGTCTATGTTAAAGTTTGGGAGTTACGGTCACCTCTGCGCTAAGATCGCTTTGTACAACGGCACCCAGATGCCTAACTCTGAGAGAGTTGGTCCGAATCCCGGGTGGGACAAAAATACCAAATCCTGTACTATACTGAGAAAATGTAATTCCAAATATAACATACATTACATTTAGATTCGTTTTAAAACAGTTTATGTTATTTATTGATGCATTGTGTCACATTACTCATTACCTCATATTACTCAGACGATAATATGTGACAATTTTACATTAAGTTTTATTTTCTTTAGATAAAAAAAATCAACTAGTGGAATAAATATTGAGAATATCTGCAATCTTGTATTCTTGTTGTTTTAAAACCCCTGATGTTAAAACGAGCAAGTCCATAAAATTTATATTCAACATGTGAAATCGACGTTAGGGATAAGGCCGTCACAACATGACTTTTGTAAATATCTTTACACTGAAGAATTCGGGGAGAATAAAGTGGCAAGGTATTGGTCCAGTTGGGTAAACGTTCATGCGATCTTGTTGAAAACAGCAGAATATCTATTGGACTACGCTGAATAAAAAATGAAATACCCGCGAAACATAACGCCAAAACATCACCTGTAATATTAAAGTTAATTGGCTATAAATAATGTATATTGGGGGCGGCGGGCGGTGGAGTAGCCTAATGGTTAAAGCGCCCGCTCGTCACGCCGAAGACCCGGGTTCGATTCCCCACATGGGTACAATGTGAGAAGCCCATTTCTGGTGTCCCCCGCCGTGATATTGCTGGAATATTGCTAAAGGCGGCGTAACAATACTCACTCACTAATGTATATTGTTTTGAAACTCGCGGTTAGCTCAGTTACTTAAAAAATATTTATCATATTTTAGTACATCAATAAAATGTTCAAAATCGACATCAAACTTAAATACATTTGGAAATCCAAATAGAGAGTAAGAGAACAACCGCAACGGGAAAACATGTTACGTAAACATAAAAGTGTGTGAACCTGTCACCGTAGATGTTTTTATCGGTATTAACAGCTGCAATTCATGCTACACAACAGTGTTATCGATGTACTTTGACATGTCAGCATATAGGCTAATAGCTATATATATTTCACCATTTTTCAAACGTTAAAATAATGCCATGCTTTCCTTTAAGTACTCGAGATTATTGTCATCAATATACTTCACTCGCTACGCGCATTCGGATTGGTTTGTCGTATTTTAGCACTGAAGATTCATTGATAAGGGGACGGGGCTGGTGGCAGGTTACGGAAAGAAGCAAGTAGTGACGAATGAAGGAGTGAGTGTACACTATAGTATTTCGGTGAAGTAGTGTGCTGTTGTGGAACTCTTTGTGGAGATTGCTTGGAACGTGAGTGGTGGCTTGAAGCCGATGTGAAGGTGGGTTAGTCATAATCATGTGAGTCAGGATGACTATCTGTTTTGGTGCTAACGTTTACTGCAGTATTTAGACGGCTCTTTGATGTTTGAAAGGTGCGTTAGTGAGTGAAAAATGTTTTACACGCGTTTAGCCATATTCCAGCAATATCACTGCGGCTGACACCAGAAATGGACTTGACATACCATACCCATTTGCGGAATCGAACCTGGGTCTTCGTCTTCAAGAGCGGACGTTTTAACCACTGGGTTACCATACTGACCTGTTAGAAAGGATAACTTCTGAGGGACCCGTGAAAAGCCGGGTAAAAAACCCACGCTTAAGAGGCGACTAACGGGATCGGGTGGTCAGGCTCGCTGACTTGGTTGACACATGCCATCGTTCCCCATTTGCGTAGATCGATGCTCATGATTTTGATCACTGGATTATCTGGTTAACTTACAGACCGCCTCCGTGTAGCTGAAATATTGTTGATTGCGGCGTAAAACGACAGACAAATATAAACAAAAACTTATAAGGAAATAGAGAAAGTTTGACTACTGAAGTTTTCATTTAACTTTTACCACTGGGGTGAGGATGTGAACGGGTCTGACAGTTACAGCTAGCAGTTGTTTCAAATACTAGTCAGGAGGCTGCTCTTCATGGGGTTTGGGTGATAACTAGTGAATTGATAAGGCATAAGGTATTTTAAAATTGCTTTCACTATTTCTGTATGAAAGATGAGTTGATGAGATAGTTGTTGAAAGTGTGTAACACACTAGCATGTATCGATGGTTCGCCTGGCTGTATTCTTTCTCTAAACGTTGAAATTGTTAAAGTGACTGATGGCTATCCAAACTTTGAATCACCACCTGCCCATCTCACATATAACAGTTACGACAAAAGATCAAAGAATCTATGTCGAGTACATCCAGTGAAACTGTATAAAACACAATGCAATAACGAACGGTATTACTCAAAATACGTGATGGCAATCACGTATATACCTACAAAATAAACAAATGTAACAAATTTAAAATAACTTAAATCTCAGATCTAATGTATTTTAGACATGGCCGCCCGCACGTTGAGCGAAAGCAGAAAATTGGATGTTTGAATAGGTCTTGTCGTTAGAAGCTACTGAGATCGGGAGGCCAGACTTGCTTACTTGGTTTATGCAAGTCCTTATTGCGTAGACTGATGCTCATGGTATCAGTCACTGCATCACATGGTACCAACTCGATTAGTTATTACCATCATCTGTCAGATAGCTAGCATATTGATTGTAATTTAACTTACAAAGTAACAATGATATTTGTTTTGTTTGTTGTTTAACGACGCACTCAGCAATATTCCAGCTATATGACGGCGGTCTGTAAATAATCCACTTTGGACCGGACAATCAAGTGATCAACATCATGAACATCGATCTACGCAACTGGGATCCGATGACAAGTCAGCGAGCCTGTAGCCTCTTACGACAAGCATGGGTTGCTGAAGACCAATTCTAACCCGGATCTTCACGGTGGAGACAAGCATGGGTTGCTGAAGACCAATTCTAACCGGATCTTCAAGGGTATATTAACAAAGAAACAAATAAACAATGCAATGATATAAGGAATTTCCCCGAGCCAGGTTACGTGTCCTGTGATGAAGCAGTGATACCGCTGTGTCAGGCAAGCAACTCATATTCTCTAACGGTATCTGCAATGTGTGTCGGAGGTTTCAGTCTGCAATAAACTACTTGAGGCGGGAATGCCATGTTTCAACAAACTGTCGCTCATGACTAAAAAGCCGAAGAATGAGGGTTGCGTGAGTTATTTAGGAGATAAACCTCCTGTGTTTGGAAATTAGATGAATGTTAGACCGAATTGATAGTCTCTAAATTTCATTTGAAGCCGAACGCGATTTAACATCGAACTTCCTCGTCCCGCGGAATACACTGCGTAATCCGGCATGGGACGAGAGGCGAATTGAACTCGTCTGTGAAGGGAGTGGTAGGTTCCGTTCGTATTCCCTCGGTATATGGTCTCTGGTTGATATTAGTCATGTTGGTGGCCAAGCTGAAGTAGTGCGGCAGTGTTGTATACGTGCGCAGTGAAGCGCAGTGAAATCAGACGCATATTCAATCCAAATTGATACCGTCTGATTTTATGGATTGACCAATCAAATTCGAGCATTTCTCGTAGCCATGGTAGAATTGAATGTAAAACTAATTGCTGAATGACTGGAATTTCTTTCGTCAAACAACAGGAATATTCATCAATTGTAGCATGTGTTTAATGAACTCTAATTCATAGTCATAGAAATATTGATGTTATTTTGCATCTCACTGGCCTAAATCAAGAGTCACAGATACATCTTTGATGGCTCGGATTGTTTAATGCAATTTCCAGTGAGATGAAAATGTTACGTTTGATTGAAACATATTTTATTCAATTAAGAAACGGATTGGGCACAAGTTATCCAACTTAAATAAGCCCTCTCCACATAGTTACAAGTGTATATTACAACAAGAGGCAGACAAAGGGTATAGATATGTACAGACAGAGTTATTTAAATCGTTTAGTGTTATGGATGTAGATATGTACACTTTTTAAAAACATTTTGATTTTCGCTAAGCGAGAGACCTGCATTGCCATTTAAGATGAGATTAATATCAATACATGCTCTATTATTCACTATATTTTCTAAAGAGGTTAACATTTGTTCTCTTTGAATTATATATAATGGACATTCAAGAAAATAATGAAAAGCATTTTCACAATTATGGCCACACTGACAAAGTGCATCATTTCTAACATTAATTCTGAATAAATCATAATTAAGTGTACTTGTCATATATCTTAATCTTGTATGCAAAACATTTAGTTTCCTTTTCCCATATGAGAAATATACGGGTGCACATTTTTGTTTCACTTGAACTGCAGTTTTAAAAGACACAACAGATTTACAGTTTCTGATAGCTAAGGTGATGTTATTCCACAGTTTAATTGTTGATGGAAAAAAAGGATAGAGTCGAATATCGTAGTCTTGTACAGGGTTGAGTGTAATTACTGGAGTTTCTTAATTCATAATTTGTTCGACTACCTACTACAGGAGGGAGTAAATCATAAAGAAAACTTGGAGCAAGGCCTGTATGAATCTTATAAAATAACGATAATTTTTAATGTTACGTTCATACAGGTTCATGTGCACGAAGGGAGGCGACCTATCTTGCTGTATGGAGTGGCCCTTAGTTGTGAAAGATCTCGATGACTGTGAGTTTGAATCCCAATTCTCCCTGATAATATGTTTCTTGAATTATCATGCATGATCTTGGTGATCTCACTAAAAGCTCCAGATTTGTATTCATATAGGCATGCTACCCATAGCATTGCAACACTTAAATAACAAACTTACTGCTTGTCTTGTGCTAGCAACTCAGACATCAGAATGATATTAGGATGTATTATGTGACTAACCTTCCCAACTCCCTGATACAGACGAAATCAAAAACATTTTGCACAACCATTAATGAGAGGGCGTATGTATACAATAATGAAACACTTTCCAGTATATGAAAATATCAGCTTAGCCAAAGAACAAACAAAGACGCTGAAAATGCTTGCATGCCTAAATTTACTTTCGTTGGACTGTTCTTAGACTATTATACATTGATTTTGCCCCATGAATAGGCATGTTCTCCTGTATGAAAAAAAGACAATATTTTATCGAATAGTAGTTATGATTTTCAAAATATATATATATATATATTTTTCAAAATATTGGCAGAGTGCACAGTATGAGATATAAGATTCAGCTTAAGCTATGGCACTGCAGCACAATCGTGACAAACAGATCCACTTACCTGAATAGTCTCATCTGTTCAGACAGTAGTTTCAGTAAGTCAAAGAAATATCAGATGTTTACAGTTTTAAAGAATATCGCAGAACAGTTGCTTTACGCTCCGTGCACAGGGACGTCTGAAATGCATGCTACCGACAACGACACAGCGCATGCCGTCGCATCATCACGCACGACATGTGAAAGACTCGTCTGTCAGTGACAGTGGAATGGTTACACGATATCGGCCATGTCCCGAAGAGTGCCACCATGACTGTTTAGCAATTACAAGATGACAGGCATTGTTCATGTTCCATCATGTCAAGAGTCTGTGGAAGCGGAACTTGTGTCATTGGCTTGTTTGGACTGTATGACAGAGAAGGTCTGTCTGAGATGTTATACTGACGGTGCAGTATTGAGATATTAGCATATAATGTGTCATTGAGTTGAAAGAAACTTATAGTCACACACGTGACTACACCCCGTCATGTGTATACAGGTAATTATGTTGTATTATTAACCGAGCACATAAACAAGAACTGGAGACAAAGATACCGAGATACAGCAGAATACAGAGATACAACAAGATGCAGAGATACAACAGGATACAGAGATACATCATGACGCAAAGATACAACAGGATACAGCAGGATACAGAGATACAACAGGATATAGAGATACAGCAGTATACGCAAATACAGCAAGATACGCATACACCAAGATACATAGATAGAATATGATACACAGATACAACACGATACATAGATACAACATGATAAACAGATACAACATGGTACAGATATACAACATGATACACAGATACAACAGGATACGGAAATACAGCAAGATACGCAGATATACCAAGATACATAGTTAGAACATGATACACAGATACAGCATGATACAGAGATACAACAGGATATCGAAATACAGCAACATACGCAGATACACCAAGATACATAGATAGAACATGATACACAGATACAACATGATACGCACATACACCAAGATACATAGATAGAACATGATACAGAGATACAACATGATACAGAGATACAACATGATACAGAGATACAGTAAGATACAGAGATACAACAGGATACGCAGATACACCAAGATACATAGATAAAACATGATACACAGATACAACAGGATACGGAGATACAGCAGGGTACGGAGATACAACATGATACGGAGATACGGCTGGATACGGAGATACAGCAGGATACAGAGATACGGTAGGATACGGAGATACAACAGGATACGGAGATACAGCAGGATACAGAGATACGGCAGGATACGAAGATACAACAGATACGAAGATACAACAGGATACAGAGATACGGTAGGATACAGAGATACAACGTAGTACGGAGATACAACATGATACGGAGATACAACAGGATACGGAGATACAGCAGGGTACGGAGATACAACATGATACGGAGATACAACAGAATACGGAGATACAGCAGGGTACGGAGATACAGCAGGATACAGAGATACGGCTGGATACGGAGATACAGCAGGATACATAGATACGGTAGGATACAGAGATACAACGTAGTACGGTGATACAACATGATACGGAGATACAACAGGATACGGAGATACAGCAGGATACAGAGATACGGCAGGATACGAAGATACAACAGGATACAGAGATACAGCAGGATACAGAGACACAGTCAAATACGGAGATACAATATGATGCACAGATACAAAATGATACACAGATACGGCAGGATACTGAGATACAGCAGGATACAGACAGAGATACAGAAAGATACAAAGATACAACTGAATACGGAGATACAGTCGAATACGGAGATACAACAGGATAGAGATACAGAAGGAACGGAAATACAGCAAGATACTGAGATACAAAAGGATACTGGGTTACAAAGAATACGGAGATACAAAAGGATACTGAGATGCAGCAAGATCCTGAGATACATGCTACTGGGCTACTGCAGGGTACGTGGTATAGCAGGATACTGACATACAATATGATACAGATGTACAACATTATATTACGGATATACAACAGGATACGCAAATACAGCAAGATTCGGATATACGGCAGGACCCAGGCACATAGCTGCAGCAGGATACAGGCACAGACATATACACATATACGGAAGGACGGGGAGATACAAAAGGATATAGCAATGCGGCCCGATACAGAGATACAAGTCACAGACATATATTACACATACATATATAATAATTTCATTATCGTCTTCATAAATTTATGATACGATATGTTGTGTACATTAGCCGATACCCAATTATGTATTCAGGGTTAAACAAGGTTTCCAACAATCTATATTTGCCTAAGTCTCGATGTTAATGGGTAGGGAAGGGTTTATCGAGCTAATCGTGGATAAAAAAATATCATCACTGGAATACCCAGACGGAAAAAATATATCATGATTTCTTAGCAGCACATACCTCTTCCCCTTGGTGATTGAAGATGTTTGAGGAAATCAGATCAAGTTTTTAATTTTAACAAAAATCGTATTCCTCCTTGCAACCTGTGTGTTCATACCATGATAGGTCATGGTGACATTCCTTCTAATTAAAGAAGTATGCTACTTATCAATTCCACTATAGTGGGAATAAAAACAATATACCTTCAGTGAGTGAGTGAGTTTAGTTTTATGCCGCTTTTAGCAATATTCCAGCAATATCACGGCGGGGAACACTAGAAATGGGCTTCACACATTGAGCCCATGTGAGGAATCGAACCCGGGTCTTCGGCGTGACAGGCGAACGCTTTATCCACTAGGCTACCCCAGTGCTCTCAGTACTACTGTGTTTGTCGTGTTCACAATCCGCGCACCGCGTAGTGTGTGCAAACCTCAACATACACAGCTTGCCACATGGGGTTTGTATTCACCGAGAAAATCTGTTTCAAAGTAAGAATGAACATTTTTGCAGACTGAGCGATGATTGGTCATTACAGACACCAGCTCAGTTTTACGTTAAGTTGTAGGAAAGAGCCAGTGGTGATTCCATGCCACCATTTTCTTACACACTTTTATTTAAAGTGGCTAAATGTTGATAGGTAGTCACATAGCAGCTGGGTAGTCATAATATTTAGATGGATGCCCGTCACAACGGTTACGTGGTCCTGTTGATATAGGGCCTGCCGGGAAATCGGGTTGTTACTTACCCGTTCCGTGCGCGGCACTAACAGAATAACACTGGTCGTCTAGGAGTCGGCACACAGCTGGGTTAAACTGCCGGACTGTATTATGAAACTGACCCACACAAAGACACATCTACATATGTAAGTGCAAGACTCTTGAACATTTAAACAAACATCACCACCACACCGCTCCTTCGTTTTAAGACACACCGGCCGCGCCTTTATTATGATTATGTTAATATCAATGTCTACTGGGTGTCTGTATAGTCGATTGCTGGCAATTACGCAAGAAGACCAACTTTTGGACTTGGTTGATTAAATCAGTCATGTTGGATGATTTTCACATGTGCCTCTCACTATCACGGTGAGAGCAAACCCAGCAGTCAAGGACGGTGTAAACTGATCTACTGGTTGTACTTGTACAAGCCTCCGCGACATTAAGATGGCGGCTATTGCTACAGGAAATTGTGCAATCAATCAAGTGAGTTGTTGATTGAGCATCACTTGCCCTTCACGTTAGATCCTAGTGCACGACAATAGCTCTCAGCAAAGACAAATGTTTGAGGAAGAATATAATTGTTGCCATCCGATCCTCAATTTATTCTTGCAAAATGCTCAGCTGACTTCGTTAAGAATTCCTGTAACGTCAGTCATATAATTATTGTAACTTGTAACCAGTGTACATAATACTACCCGTCGGGAATGTAGTCAGCTGACTTGGTTGACACATGTCATCGTATCCCAATTGCGTAGATCGATGTTCATGCTGTTGGTCACTGGGTTGTCTGGTCCAGTAACGATTATTTACAGACCGCCGCCATATAGCTGGGATATTGCTGGGTGCGGCGTAAAACTAAACTCACTTATTCGTTAGTAATCGTTACACGGAAGGAATGCGTGTAAAATATAATGACGAGGTGAATTAACGCCATTCAGCATATGTGCGTTAAAATGAGTGAGTGAGTGAATTCGGTTTGACGCTGCTTTGAACAGCATACCTTACATGGTAAATTAGTCGATTCAGTGTATGGTGCTGACAAAACTAGAACGGGACAAAACAGGATTCGAACCAACAAGTAATGGTTTCTTGTGATCCAAAGGGACGCAACACTTAACAGCGCCTCGTGGCGGTTCAGATGTATGCCGCCATGTACGCGTGTGTGTGTGCATGTGTGTGCGTGAGTACGTATGCGTGCGCATGTGGGTGATTACCAACCACTCGTAAACAGCAGATCCTGGACCAGACAATTTAGTGATTGATTTTTAAAGCAATAGTTGGGGTACAGTGATCAACCAGATCACCGAGCTGCTTACCACAGCATATGTGGCTGGCATTCTAACCTTGAAAACACACTGAGAACATGTCCGTGCGTGCGTGCAATATTATACCGTCTTGGACGTAGTGAATCTTTACCGGTATACCCTACAAAACGTATATCATATCAAGTCAAATACTGTTTCATTTTGGAAATGCCATACGCTATTTGTACTGTAGTTCACATAGCATGCTAGACAACATAAATCAATGCCTAAATGTGTCTTTAAAAACTGATCATAACAGCATGTTCAAGTGACAGAGGAATTCACATACCCTCCTAGATAGCCATAACTATGTAATCCGAGTAGGGACATTGTCGCGTTGTCGCATTGTCGCCCTCTCAAAACCAAGTAAAATGAGGCAAAATATACCAAAACGCAACACGCGACATCGCGACAATGCGACAAATGGGCGAAATGTCGCGATGTTGCGTGTCGCTTTTTGGTTAATTTTGCCTCATTTTGCTTGTTTTTGAGAGGGCGACAATGCGACAACGCGACAATGTCCCTTCCAGGTTTCCATACATAACTGCAGTCCCAACATCTTTCTCGAAGAATAGGGTCTGTAAGTCCAATAAGTAAGGAAGAGAGGGTTCGTTTTAATTTTTTATAGATGTCAACATAGGAAATACTCCGAAACATAGTGTTCCTCATAATACATTACTCCTTCATCAGGTGAATGGATGGTACGAGGAAGAGAGCACATATATGTGCATGTAAGAACAACAAAAGTAACAAGACAACAAAGATGCAGGTTAAACAATGGAAGCCAGCACTTAACAGTTAATTAGCGCCGAATATAGACGCACATATACATATACTAGTATATATTCCCTGCCCATCCACAGTATGAAGGAGTAAGGATATACTCCGCAACGCTGTGTTCCTCATAAAAAAGATGTTGCCATAAATACTCTCTTCCTTATGTGTATCACTTCTAATTGCCATTCAAAGACTTCAAATAGCCAGTTCCACATATTCCTATTGTATACATATAACAGCACATCTGGTATGTCCCAGTAGCAGATCCAGAGTGTCATAAGTCCATACCGAACGCAGCTATAAACACATCTGGTATGTCCCGGTAGCAGATCCAGAGTGTCATAACTCCATACCGAACGCAGCTATAAACACATCTGGTATGTCCCAGTAGCAGATCCAGAGTGTCATAACTCCATACCGAACGCAGCTATAAACACATTGGTGATGGTTATTCCGAGGATGAGTCCCACCGTGGAGTTGTTGAGTCGGTGTGCCCGGATGTGAGCGGCTTCGTCATGGACGTCCATGGAGCCGAGGACAGCAATGATGACACCGGTGATAATCTGTAGTATTATTGACACGGCGATGAGGAACACAAGACCGATGAACGTGGCGTCATGGGGGACGGTTTTAGACTTCAGCAGGGCCTTCAGCTGGGATGCGTTCGCCATTAGAAGAGCAAAGTCCAGCATGCCTTGCGCCACAGTCTTCCGGGTGGCGTATGCCGTTCTTGACGTCCCTGACACTACTGGCTGAAATAAAATTGAGAATAAGTGTTAGTTTGTGTATCTGGATGTTGTTTTACGTCGCACAAAGCAATATTTCGACTATATGGCGGCAGTCTGTAAATAATCGAGTCCAGACAATCCAGTGATCTAACATATGTTATATTTGGGATTACACTTTCTTAGTAAAGTACAGA
Organism: Haliotis rubra; assembly: GCF_003918875.1. Lineage (NCBI taxonomy): Eukaryota > Metazoa > Mollusca > Gastropoda > Lepetellida > Haliotidae > Haliotis > Haliotis rubra. The sequence goes on from NW_025765447.1 coordinate 394,927, forward strand.
TTCTAGTACGTTTGTTGGGTTGAGTCCCAACCGGGATTCGAACCCACAGCCTCAGAATCAGGCACCTAATCGCCAGCACACAAAGTCAACCGCCTAACGCGCTCAGCCTTTGCGGCTAAAATGGAAGCCGGACAACTGCTAGTCTATACTGCGGACTTTGTGTACCGCTCTGATAAGTGTAAATTGCCACGGCTCCCACTACCGAAAGCTATGAATACACACTGCAACTTAGCATGCTTCCAACAAAAGTACTAGAATCTGTACTTTACTAAGAAAGTTTAATCCCAAATATAACTTAGGTTACATTTGACCTTTTTCTAAATGGCATTGTGTATTCATTCCAGTGATCAATATCATGATCATCCATCTACGCAATAGGGATGCAATGATATGTGTCGACCAAGTCAGACGCCTCTTACGACAAGCACGGTTGTTGAAAATCCCGGATCTTCACGGGTGACGAGAGTGAGTGAGTGAGGGAAGGATTGAATTACAAAGTGAAATTAGTATGCCAACCCCTTCCCCCAAACATCCAGCTACAGATTGAACTGTCTTGGCATCCAGTTTAAACCTCTTAAACCATATTAGACTAATTTCTACTCATCTGGATAGAATAGGTGAGTGAGTTTAGTTTTACGCCGCACTCAGCAATATTCCAGCTATGTGGCGGCGGTTCGTAAATAATCGAGTCTGGACCAGACAATCCAGTAATTAACAGCATGAGTATCCAACTACCCAACTTGTATACGATGATATGTTATTTTGACAGAAACAAATAAGTTAGCTCTCTAAAAATTAAAAAGAGCCCCAGGCAGAGAGTCCTGAGGCAGTGAAGGTCCGGGTTAGAATTGATCTTCAGCAACCAACTACTGTCGAAAGAGGCGACTAACGGGATTGGGTGGTCAGGGTCGCTGACTTGGTTGACACATGTCATCGTATCCCATTGCAGTACATTTAAAAGTACAGTTATATACAACACATCAGTATTTACCAACCTGAGTAGCCTCTACCCTGTTCATACTCCACGTACTAGTCATCCTGGGTGCTTGGTCTGCCATCTTCTTGTTTCTAGATCATTACCAATTCATATGCGAAGTATGAAGTCCTTGAGAGGTAACAATCTATTCTTGTTTCCGTAAGTTCATGTATATGTTTAACGTCTGTTTTTATAGCCTACCATACCTGTGTTACTATATGAACCTGTTACTGTATTACATCGGACAGTGGTTTACACTATCACGGCTCTGATCCTACGGTGAGCGGTAAATTTAAACCTAACCTTACTCACATGGCATCTACGCCTTTCACCCCGTACCTACAAGTTAGAGTTCTTATCTGACAAATGACGTACCGTTATATGCAAAAGATCAATCAAGATTTATCGATCGAGGGTAAACATTGTTTAGTATAGGGGTAGTGAACGGCGAAGTGTTATCGGAATATGTATCGTGAACGCGCCTTAACTACGGTGTGTACACTGGTAAATCTATTTCCTTCTCTCTCTCTCTCTCTCTCTCTCTCTCTCTCTCTCTCTCTCTCTCTCTCTCTCTCTCTCTCTCTCTTACTCTCTCTCTCACACACACATATACACACACGTCTCACTGGCGAGTGTATTTTACAGTATTGTTATGAAGTACAATAGGGCCCTGAACTATTTTACTTAAGCCACGAGGCCACTTTGACATTGCCACTAAAGTGGATTACTTAAGGTTAACTGTGTCTAATTCCATTTACTTGCGTTGATCGGTGTGTCATATCTGTAATCCGTGCCAGTAAGGATTTATGTTCAATTTTGTTGATACGTTGCTTCAGTTAAAATGTTCCTCATAACATTACCTCAGTGTATTGCAAGGCCGGTTGAGCCATGTAAACGTTAACATAGCAGAAGTTTGGTGTCGCTAGTTGTATTGTGAGTGAGTGAGCGTAGTTTTACGCCGCACTCAGCAATATTCCAGCTATATGGCCGCGGTCGATAAATAATCGTGTCTGGACCAGACAATCCAGTGATCAACAGCATGAGCATCAAACTATGCAAATGGGATACGATGACATGTGTCAACCAAGTCAGCGAGCCAGACCACCCGATCCCGTTAGTCTCCTCTTACGACAAGCATGGGTTACTGAAGATCAGTTCTAACCCGGACCTTTACGGGTTGTATTGTGACTTGGGGTATTTTCGTTGTCAAGGTTGTATCTTTCTTGCCATCATTACTGACGACAAAGAACATACTATTAGTCATTGAAGTGGATATTCAGAGCATCCTAAATCTCAGATTGTGTACCATTCACTCGAGCACTTGAAAGTGTTGTTGTACTGACAACTGCTGTGAATTCCGGGACAGTACCACTGTGGTCAATTCTGGAGACTAGGAGGTGGCAATAAGTGCTGGTTTGGGTGCTTTTCACGAACTGCAGTATATGTGTAATACAAAATATTTGTTAAGGAAAGCAAGATTTATGAATGTCAACTTCTTTATTGTGAATAACACGACGTTTCGACGTTTCGACGTTTCGGAGCGTATGCGTGCTCATTCATCACCTGATGAAGGAGCAAGCGTACACTCCGAAACGTCGTGTTATTCAAAAGAAAGAAGTTGACATGCATAAATCGTGCTTTTCTTATGTATTCCACTTCTAAAACGCCTTTCAAAGATTTCAATTATTTTTTCCTTTTTAGTTCATTTGGTTTTTCAAGCCAGTCGGTGTATGAAATGATTGTGGACAAACTATTATCTGCCCTTCACCTGTCTGTCAATAGGAATTTCTCTTGGAGTGCCAAATGGAGTGCAAAACTGATTTACCACTAATTCGAATGTTTCAACACAAATGCAATTTTTTTATGAGTTTAGAGTTTTAAGAGTTTTAGTAACAAGAATGTTTACCCCATTTGTGGACAAATTGTTACATATACATATTCGGGCATATGTGAAATCAATTTATCTCATCAATAGCTTTCCAATGATATAAAGTTTGTTCTTGTTGCTCAATCCTTTTTGTAGGTCAAGCTATGTCCTGCTCTGTCACACACAAACAAATGGAATCAGTGTCACATTTACTGCCGCTAATGAACTGTTATCACATGGAAAGAAAAGGTATGCTAACGACCATCAGTCCATAAGAACGACGCATCTGACACATGTAATTGGACATCAACACAAGAGTGAACATTAATGGCCATTTATCTCGAATATGCCATGCTTCTTGAATATGTCGAGCAAATCGAACAACGATTGCTTGGTTGCATTTCTTCGACCATTTTAGAAACTGAGTAACTCTTATTTCTGGTTCAAATCTTAACATCCATTCACAAGACTACCGTCGACAAAAAAATCCATGTAATTGCTGCCTTTGAGTATAATTTGTTTACTGAGTTTGTCGATCTATCTGATACCATAAACGAAGTGAATCGACGGCCAGGGCCGTGAAATGGCGTCCTCATGGGATATGACGAGGAGGAAACTGAGCGACAGCGATCGTTTAGTTTGACAGCATTCTCCGCCAACTGCCGTAATTTTAGCAACATGTACATGTGAGGCTTAAACTCTTCAGGGATCGCTCACACCTGTTTCCAGAGGAGTCAATAATTCCCAGGGCACCGACGCCGATATCGTTATGGCTGCTGTGGTTGGAATATGTTTGGAAAACCCCTTGTATGAGCTAGGGTTGACATCACCTTGCCACCTTTCTTCAGTTATTCCACAAGCTGATAGAAATCATGTAACCGGCCCATATTGAAGTGGATGATCCATCTTGCTTGGTACTAACCCTTGAAGGATGTTCCCAATGATATATTAGGTCGTGCGGAAGTAAACTGAACAACGCTCAATGTAAAAAACATCCTAAATTTCATCACCCCATCCTCGATAATCTCCAGGGTATACATTACGATCACACTCCACTATACCCTGGATGCATCCACGGCTTGACCCCATAATTATATTACCTCCCTTGGTCGGCTTTTTATCTAATCAGCTAAGCCGCCGTTACATCCGAGCTTGCCAGTGTCAACAAAGATAGCGGTCGCAGTCGTGAAGGTTTGTTCGCAGTGCCACTCAGATTGTTTGGGAAATATACAGACAAATTGACAGATCTGAAACTTTAAAAAATATATGAAAGAACTCCTTCTACCTCTTTGAGAGTACCTCTGCATCAATTGTGTTGCCAAGTTTAAACGGTTAGATAATTTAAGAAGCGAAAGTGAGTTGTGATTGGTTCGCTCAACTTCCCAGCGTAGACACCTGATTGGATAAAAAGCCGGCCAAGGGAGGTAATATAATTATGGGACCAAGCTGTGGATGCATCCAGGGTATAGTGGAGAGTGATCGTAACGTATACCCTGGAGATTATCGAGGATGTCCTCATCAATAACTAGCCTCCACAGGAAACATTGCTTGGACTATAAGCTATCGCTGCAACGAAACAGACAACATTACACGAGCGTGTCTGATACCATGCATCTTACAACGAGTTCCATGATAAATGGTGTCTGACAGACACGAGTAGTGCTGTTTCGTACACACCCTAAAATCGCACATACATATTTATGGCGAATGTGCGCACAGTGGTGCATGAATACATGCCACAATGTTTATTTGTGACGTCACCCGACCCACTGCTTTTCACTCATGCCACCGCCTCCGTGGTGTAGTCGTTAGAGCGTCCGTCCGAAGAGCGGAAGGTCGCGGGTTCCATCCCCGGCCGAATCATACCTAAAAATATGGTACTCGTTGGTCCCTGCCTGGCGCTCGGCATTAATGGGTACAACAAGGACTGGTTGGCTCGGAGTCAGTATAATGTGTCTGAGTGGGCTATTCATGCTTAACTGCGACATGGTATCTCAGTGGGCTAGCATTATAAAACCAGCTTAAGTTTAGGCTAGTACAAGCAGACACATATACACACGCATATACACGTCGTCATATGAGCGAAATATTCTCAAGTACGACGTTAAACCCCATTTCACCTCACCTCACCTCACCTCACCTCACCTCACCTCACCTCACTCATGCCAAGTGTGCCCCTCCACACAAACGTGTCCGTCGCACCTGTGACTTATCGAGGCGAATATGTAGTGAAGACTGATTGAGATCTAAGAGCATGTATAAAAAATGTGAAACCATTTGTACATTTTCGACAAAGGTGTAATCGGGACTATCTTATCAATAAGTTGCAGTGAGGAAAGTAGCCCGTCATAATCTGACCTTACGTCATCACATGGAGTCGCCATGGATGGAACCGAAATTCAGTCTCTCACACATATTGATACCAGCTGTCTCACATGGATGTCTCAAGCACAGATGTGTAAGGAATTGAAGCACCAATGCCTTACAGACACGTGACGTGATCGGCCACCGTGATGTCACAAGCAGGTCAGAATACTCAAATATTCTGCCACTCATGTTGGTTAGAGCTCCGTGGTACTACGCTGAAGACAATGGTGATTACTCTTTGCAAACTGAATAAAGGAATGACAGTGGGTGGCAAATATAGTTCCACCCTTGTGTCTTTTGATACGGAGTTGATAAAGTTTACTGGACTCTAGGGCTGGGACGGGTAGGAAAAAATGGAATCGAGTACTTGCATGTACTTACCCGAATCGGAATCGAGGACCCGGAACTGTAAGGAATAAAGCGCTTCTGTCAACTTTCTGAATATCCAATCACGAGTTGACAGAGATTTTTATAGAAAAACTTGAAATGCTGTCAATAAGACACTGAAACTGAACATAGGCTGTTTATTTTACGTCTGTTTAACCAGGGAGACTATATGTGTTGTAGATTATCCCTGGTTTAACCAGGGAGACTATATGTGTTGTAGATTATCCCTGGTTTAACCAGGGAGACTATATGTGTTGTAGATTATCCCTGGTTTAACCAGGGAGACTATATGTGTTGTAGATTATCCCTGGTTTAACCAATATAGCGAGTAACACCATTGCCGCTGTTTAACCAGGGAGACTATATGTGTTGTAGATTATACCTGGTTTAACCAGGGAGACTATATGTGTTGTAGATTATCCCTGGTTTAACCAGGGAGACTATATGTGTTGTAGATTATCCCTGGTTTAACCAGGGAGACTATATGTGTTGTAGATTATACCTGGTTTAACCAGGGAGACTATATGTGTTGTAGATTATCCCTGGTTTAACCAGGGAGACTATATGTGTTGTAGATTATCCCTGGTTTAACCAGGGAGACTATATGTGTTGTAGATTATCCCTGGTTTAACCAGGGAGACTATATGTGTTGTAGATTATCCCTGGTTTAACCAGGGAGACTATATGTGTTGTAGATTATCCCTGGTTTAACCAATATAGAGAGTAACACCATTGCCGCTGTTTAACCAGGGAGACACATGTGTTGTAGATTATCCCTGGTTTAACCAGGGAGACTATATGTGTTGTAGATTATACCTGGTTTAACCAATATAGAGAATAACACCATTGCCGCTGTTTAACCAGAGAGACTATATGTGTTGTAGATTATCCCTGGTTTAACCAGGGAGACTATATGTGTTGTAGATTATCCCTGGTTTAACCAGGGAGACTATATGTGTTGTAGATTATCCCTGGTTTAACCAGGGAGACTATATGTGTTGTAGATTATCCCTGGTTTAACCAGGGAGACTATATGTGTTGTAGATTATCCCTGGTTTAACCAATATAGAGAGTAACACCATTGCCGCTGTTTAACCAGGGAGACTATATGTGTTGTAGATTATCCCTGGTTTAACCAGGGAGACTATATGTGTTGTAGATTATCCCCGGTTTAACCAATATAGAGAGTAACACCATTGCCGCTGTTTAACCAGGGAGACTATATGTGTTGTAGATTATCCCTGGTTTAACCAGGGAGACTATATGTGTTGTAGATTATCCCCGGTTTAACCAATATAGAGAGTAACACCATTGCCGCTGTTTAACCAGGGAGACTATATGTGTTGTAGATTATCCCTGGTTTAACCAATATAGAGAGTAACACCATTGCCGCTGTTTAACCAGGGAGACTATATGTGTTGTAGATTATCCCTGGTTTAACCAATATAGAGAGTAACACCATTGCCGCTGTTTAACCAGGGAGACTATATGTGTTGTAGATTATCCCTGGTTTAACCAGGGAGACTATATGTGTTGTAGATTATCCCTGGTTTAACCAGGGAGACTATATGTGTTGTAGATTATCCCTGGTTTAACCAATATAGAGAGTAACACCATTGCCGCTGTTTAACCAGGAGACTATATGTGTTGTAGATTATCCCTGGTTTAACCAGGGAGACTATATGTGTTGTAGATTATCCCTGGTTTAACCAGGGAGACTATATGTGTTGTAGATTATCCCTGGTTTAACCAGGGAGACTATATGTGTTGTAGATTATCCCTGGTTTAACCAATATAGAGAGTAACACCATTGCCGCTGTTTAACCAGGGAGACTATATGTGTTGTAGATTATCCCTGGTTTAACCAATATAGAGAGTAACACCATTGCCGCTGTTTAACCAGGGAGACTATATGTGTTGTAGATTATCCCCGGTTTAACCAGGGAGACTATATGTGTTGTAGATTATCCCTGGTTTAACCAATATAGAGAGTAACACCATTGCCGCTGTTTAACCAGGGAGACTATATGTGTTGTAGATTATCCCTGGTTTAACCAATATAGAGAGTAACACCATTGCCGCTGTTTAACCAGGGAGACTATATGTGTTGTAGATTATCCCTGGTTTAACCAATATAGAGAGTAACACCATTGCCGCTGTTTAACCAGGAGACTATATGTGTTGTAGATTATCCCTGGTTTAACCAATATAGAGAGTAACACCATTGCCGCTGTTTAACCAGGGAGACTATATGTGTTGTAGATTATCCCTGGTTTAACCAATATAGAGAGTAACACCATTGCCGCTGTTTAACCAGGGAGACTATATGTGTTGTAGATTATCCCTGGTTTAACCAATATAGAGAGTAACACCATTGCCGCTGTTTAACCAGGGAGACTATATGTGTTGTAGATTATCCCTGGTTTAACCAATATAGAGAGTAACACCATTGCCGCTGTTTAACCAGGAGACTATATGTGTTGTAGATTATCCCTGGTTTAACCAATATAGAGAGTAACACCATTGCCGCTGTTTAACCAGGGAGACTATATGTGTTGTAGATTATCCCTGGTTTAACCAGGGAGACTATATGTGTTGTAGATTATCCCTGGTTTAACCAATATAGAGAGTAACACCATTGCCGCTGTTTAACCAGGGAGACTATATGTGTTGTAGATTATCCCTGGTTTAACCAATATAGAGAGTAACACCATTGCCGCTGTTTAACCAGGGAGACTATATGTGTTGTAGATTATCCCTGGTTTAACCAATATAGAGAGTAACACCATTGCCGCTGTTTAACCAGGGAGACTATATGTGTTGTAGATTATCCCTGGTTTAACCAATATAGAGAGTAACACCATTGCCGCTGTTTAACCAGGGAGACTATATGTGTTGTAGATTATCCCTGGTTTAACCAGGGAGACTATATGTGTTGTAGATTATCCCTGGTTTAACCAATATAGAGAGTAACACCATTGCCGCTGTTTAACCAGGGAGACTATATGTGTTGTAGATTATCCCTGGTTTAACCAATATAGAGAGTAACACCATTGCCGCTGTTTAACCAGGGAGACTATATGTGTTGTAGATTATCCCTGGTTTAACCAATATAGAGAGTAACACCATTGCCGCTGTTTAACCAGGGAGACTATATGTGTTGTAGATTATCCCTGGTTTAACCAATATAGAGAGTAACACCATTGCCGCTGTTTAACCAGGAGACTATATGTGTTGTAGATTATCCCTGGTTTAACCAATATAGAGAGTAACACCATTGCCGCTGTTTAACCAGGAGACTATATGTGTTGTAGATTATCCCTGGTTTAACCAATATAGAGAGTAACACCATTGCCGCTGTTTAACCAGGAGACTATATGTGTTGTAGATTATCCCTGGTTTAACCAATATAGAGAGTAACACCATTGCCGCTGTTTAACCAGGGAGACTATATGTGTTGTAGATTATCCCTGGTTTAACCAATATAGAGAGTAACACCATTGCCGCTGTTTAACCAGGAGACTATATGTGTGTAGTAGATTATCCCTGGTTTAACCAATATAGAGAGTTAACACCATTGCCGCTGTTTAACCAGGGAGACTATATGTGTTGTAGATTATCCCTGGTTTAACCAATATAGAGAGTAACACCATTGCCGCTGTTTAACCAGGGAGACTATATGTGTTGTAGATTATCCCTGGTTTAACCAATATAGAGAGTAACACCATTGCCGCTGTTTAACCAGGGAGACTATATGTGTTGTAGATTATCCCTGGTTTAACCAATATAGAGAATAAAACCATTGACGCTGTTACTGTAACTTGACTCCTCACTGCTCATGCTCAGATATATTACAGTCGTTAATGATAACCTCCATTAATCGGACAATGCCAATGATGCAAATGTGTTACGTCAATAATGAAAAAGACAAGTTATTGTCTGCCCATTACAGATTCTCTCCTTTTCCGGGTACTCGATTCCTAGAAATAGGACTCGATTCCAGCTGTACCCGACCCGGATTCCACGAGTATCCCTACTGGAGTTGGTCATTATGGTCACGTAAAACAGTTCGTGGGATTTATAAACCGGATTCCACCATGGACAGTGTTTGACTTGACCAGTACTGTTGGCGCTCGATGAATGTATGCTTGTCGCAAGTCGACTTATAAGGATTGAGTCCAGTGTTTGATTCCGGTCCAGGAAAGTCAGTGTTTGACTTGATCAGTATGTTGATGCTCGATGGAATGTTGCTTGCCTGATGATTCTATATGCTTGTCGCAAGTCGACTTATAAGGATTGAGTCAGTGTTTGACTTGACCAGTACTGTTGTGCCTCGATGAATGTATGCTTGTCGCAAGTCGACTTATAAGGATTGAGTCAGTGTTTGACTTGACCAGTACTGTTGTGCCTCGATGAATGTATGCTTGTCGCAAGTCGACTTATAAGGATTGAGTCAGTGTTTGACTTGATCAGTACTGTTGTGCCTCGATGAATGTATGCTTGTCGCAAGTCGACTTATAAGGATTGAGTCAGTGTTTGACTTGACCAGTACTGTTGTGCCTCGATGAATGTATGCTTGTCGCAAGTTGACTTATAAGGATTGGGTCGCTTCAGTGTTTGACTTGATCAGTACTGTTGTGCCTCGATGGATGTATGGTTGTCGCAAGTCGACTTATAAGGATTGGGTCGCTTCAGTGTTTGACTTGATCAGTACTGTTGTGCCTCGATGGATGTATGGTTGTCGCAAGTCGACTTATAAGGATTGAGTCGCATCAGTGTTTGATTTGATCAGTACTGTTGTGCCTCGATGACTGTATGGTTGTTCGTATTGTCAACTACTAATTTGTCGGGTCCCGAACAGAATTTTAGTTCACGGCAATACTGACTGCCGTAAACCACATTTGATCACCCACTCCATGGTCAGTGGGATGACAGCTGATTTTCTGAAAGGAATTGCCGATTAGGTTATTGGATGGCTGTTACACCCCCATCACACTAAACACGTTTTCAGTAAGTTCTTGAAAAATGTTCGGATCGGGCTCGAACTGTGTGCGAACGGACTGTACGCAGTGGCACCTGTTTGCAGTCTGTTTAAGAACTTTATGGACGGGCTCGTTCGGAGTAGGGACGGAAGGATGCTCCAGAACGTTGAACATGTCCAACGTTCTACCCATTCTAAAATGGGACGGAGTGAAAACGTACTTAAACTAGATACGAGTACTTACTACGAACAGAATGACCGTGTTTCAATCAATTGCGGTACGTTTGTATTCAGTTTCCACCACGTCCATCCCGTTCGTAGACAGGCATTACTCGACCGCAGTACGTCCTTAGTTGCTAGTCCGTGCAGATATGTTCAAAACAAAATGAATTGTTCTGAAGAAGTTCGTTTCTGCAAGGTTCTAAAAGTTGGCAATGTTCTATAACAACGCAGTCCATGCTCTAAAATACTCACTGACTGTTGTGCATATTATGGGTGAGTGAGTGAGTGAGTGAGTAACACCGCTTTGATAAGTATTACAGTTATGTAAAAGCGTGGCAACTTGGTGTGGGACGAAAGTCTCAAGTAATACAGACACTTGACGTTTACCGCTTTGGTGAAACCAACAAATATAGGTAAATCCGAAAACAGTTGGGGCACCCCACAATTTACCCAAGGGCAACATTGCACAATGTATCACGGCTTCTTAGACAACTGGGCCGCCTGTACACCCTTTGATTGTCACTTAGCTTGTTGTCCACATCGTTAGACCAACCTGTGCTATACACAGTAATTCATGGTGTGACAATGTATTGATCAATTTGATGTTCACGCTATCAAACACTCGCCCCATGCTTGTTGTAAGAGACGACTAAAGGGGTCGGGTGGTCAGGCTCGCTGACTTGGTTGACACATGTCATCGTCTCCCAGTTGCGTAGATCGATGCACATGATGTTGATCACTGGATTGTCTGGTCTTGATTCGATTGTTTACATATCGCTGCCTCATAGCTGGATTATTGTTGTGTGCAACAAACAAACAAAATAAACAAACATCGTCTTCATGCCCTAGACACATATAGCCCAACCCCCAACTATAGCCCCACCCCATCACCTTAACGAGACTCACCACTATAAGGCGATAAATACACCGTTAACTGAGTCTGACCGGAACATATTTTCGATGAAGTATTAAGTATTACGATGACTTCTATGGCCCTAATGATGAGTGTGTGAGTATCATGTTACGCCACGTTAAGCATTTATTTCAGCAATAACACGGCGAGGGATACCAGAAATGGGTTTCACACGTTATACCATCGAACCCTGGTCTACTGCGTGACGAACGAATGCTTTGCCCACAGTTCTACCCCCATATCCTCCTCAGCGGGAAGAAAGGTCACTGTCAGATACCAACAGACTTTCCAGGGTGAGATTTTACAACGCTTTCAGCAGTATTACAGAAGTATTAACCCAGGAAACCTGAAGACCAGCCAGCAAGCAAGGGGCAAAACATTAACAATCCCAATAATCTTATCACGAATATTGACTATTGTTGTCATTGTTACTTGTGTTCGCAATAGCTTCTGAGACGGTTTACTTTTTCCCAGTAAGGTTTCACTTTTCCCCGAAAGACCTTATGCTGAATAGGTTTCACTTTGTCCAGTAAGACCTCATCCTGGGTAGGTTTCCCTTTTCCCAGTAAGACCTTATGCTGAATAGGTTTCACTTTGTCCAGTAAGACCTTATTAGCTGACGTGAAGGAATTGAACATTTTCAATATAAAGGGCAATCTACTGATAAACATATTTCACTATTAGACCCCATAAGTAGCTGAATATAAACTTTAGATGTTCAAAGAATGTTTCCTTCCCAGATACATTTTACGAGCGTTTCTTTAGATAACAGTAACGCATTATCTCATTCAAAAATGTCTTCTCGGTTGTCATTGACTATGTAGAATCCAGGTACAGGGAGAACCCAAGCGTCAGCGCTGTTACCTCACCCGTGGTTTTGCAATTTCGACCCAAACCTCGAAAACGTTTTAATCCCACACTTGGAAGATCCGGGTGTAATATCAGCTACCTGATGCCTTTGTGTATACAACCACCCGTGATTGTACAAGGCGCGGGGTCTCGTTCTCTAGGCCAACTCAGCTGGAGTTCTAGTTTGGGTTCGGTTTGCTTTACGCCGCACACAGTTTTGGGGCGGCGGCCTGTAATTAATCGAGTCTGGACCAGACAATCCAATGATCAACATCATGAGCATCGTTCTACGCAACTGAGATACGATGACACGTGCCAATCAGGTCAGCGAGCCTGACCACCCAATCCCGTTAGTCGCCTCTTACGACAAGCATGGGTTACTGAAAATCAATTCTAACCCAGACCTTCACGGGTCTCCCATATTATATATATATCTTTTCGGGTCAGCTGGAATTGTATCATTTTACCGTATTAGGTCACTATTCGATCGTTGTCTAATCAGTGTGTAACGACATGTAAATTAGTGAATTGTGGACAAACTTCGTTTTGAATTCACAAAAATGAAACCGATGGATGTGAACATTTGAATCTAAATATGAAATATTCTTTTCAGGCAAAGTTGAAAGATCTCTTTTTCCAACTCATTTACATGACATTGTCTTCATGCCCTATATGTTCATCTAGCAGTAAATGGGTACCGGTGACATAAGTCATATGACTATTAACCATCTAGCGCCTCCCAGGCAGCATGCGATAACCGGGGTAATGCTATCCATTATGTAGTATGTGCTTAGAGCATGCGGCGTGGAGGTAGTGGCCATATTATTATGTTAATATAGAGTGTTTTTATCTTAATTACGTATACAATGTGCAAAACTGTAATAATACTATCAAGGCCATTTTGAATAATTCCCATGCATCCTGCTACAGCGGTTTTAATAATAGAGTTCAAGCTCCTGACAGCGAAACGGCGTCACATGAGATATAATACATTGGCTTTAAATGTACCCGACGCTGGGAACCTAAACATTAATGTGACATCCAGAGCTCACCTGACAATATTGTGAGAAATTGAAATGATGGTGAAGAAATTCTATTCACAGTTTGTGTTTTCATGACAAGAAGATAAATCGGGTGTGTATCCTACATACAGGAATACGGTTCAACCACCCTCGGTGTTACTGTGTCTATTCACTCAGGCACAGGCAGAGTGTACTAAATCGTTGTCCCGTCATGATAAACCTACTACCTATAATATTCTACTTTAAATAACACGGGCATGACCACTAGCATAATTTCTGTAGTAAAACAAAAGATGAAGGGATTTATTTGCATAATTTGCGATAATCCAAAGGTACAAATGAAAAAGAACACATTTATTATCGTTAAAATTTCGAAACAAATCACCTCGGCCATTGAATCAGTTCGAGGAACATGATATACGTGCTTTTAAAAAACATTCAAAAATGTACATTACAGTATCATGAATCAGTCCAATAATTGTTCCAGATGAGATACAACATCTTGTTGGTGTCCTACATGGCCATGTTAACACAGTGGAGGTAGGTAGCAGCATCTGTCAAGGCATCTGGGCTGTAGTAATGAAGAAGACGACCCTTCCAAGTAGCCCACGATGCTGCATCCGTAAGTTTTGGGATTGGTCTGTTGAGGAGGGTGATGGGTGTCCCCGTCTTGTAGTGGTCAGCAACCCAATGGACAGCTTTATTGATACCGTTCCCTCTTGTGTCCAGGAGACAGCGACAGATAGAATGGGACGGTGGAGTCTTCTCCATGGTCCTGTAGACGTCTAGAATCTTAGTCCAGAGGTCCCACATGTGGAAGTTGTGCACGACCCTCTCAATTGGTGACCAGTTGTCCCCTAGTCCGTCAGTTGGCTTGCCGAGGTTTGAAAGGATCTTGTCGATGGTGTTCATGGTGTGCGTTCTGAAGTCTGTACCAAGAGGATCATTGGGGGCGTATGGAAGTACCTTTTTCACGCCTCTGAGGTCGTGGTTGACGGTGGGGATGGCGTTGTCCCCGGAGGCGTGTTTGATGAACATACTGAGACCCTGGACTGTCATAGAGTGAATGGCATGAGCCACAGTCTCGTTGAACTTCTCAGACAAGCCGCCGGACATAAGAGTATTCTTGCAATGGATGGAACCAGCATGTGTCGATGCCGCAACAGCAACGACACACAATATCACACGCATCATCATCATCACAGTGATCCACACAGACTGAACGTTTCCGCTGAACACACAAGTATTCATATAAGCTGGAGCTGTGTCAGGGACAACATCACCGTATGGTCTCACGTCACCCTCGTCATGTTTCATAGGCCTTTGGTTTCTGATGTTGACAATAGTCACTGATCTAGAATTGTTTGTTTACAAAACCAACCATAACGTTTACTAAACGATTTAGCTGTTAGAATTGACCCTTACGATGCTGTCTCATATTGACCTCAAAGCTTCAGTGGACGTTGTTTAAATGTGTGTGAGCATGTTATCGCCAAGGTCATGTATCCGTTAATGTTCACGAGTGGTGTTGTACTGAATAACTTAAAAAGGTTTCGGCCAACTTATACATATTCTCACGAAAGTCGCCAGGCTATTTTTTTTTATGAGAATTGATTTTTCCACGGAACACTTAGTTCGTTGATACACCCGTAGTGCTTTGTTGACTTAAAATCAGGTGATTGGCATGCGACGTTCCCAGTGCTAGTAAACATTACCTCAGACAAATGATCATTTACAGTTGATTCTCGTCATGTTTAATCTACTGCGTGTCAGAAGTTATTGTTCATTTACCTTTGTTTCTTAGAAACGACAACATAACGTGCACGTTGATCCTTGAAGAAATGGTGTTATTTCGGCATTACGACGTGACAGCATGAGGATGGGTCCACGTGGACCTCAATTTCCAGCAGCTCAGGGAAAGCACACGCGGACGTCAGCAACGTCACAAATGTAGTGTTAGCTTTTTTGACATAAAAGTAGTGGATTTGCCAGGTTTGGATATGTTGTCTAGTAACGGAAGTATAATTAAATGGGTGGCCTTGTTGTCTGAGGTACGCGACATGGTGAGCAGCGGGCATACCAGAAACCTGCGATCGTGGGTTCGAATCCCAAATTTGCCTGGGGACAGATGTGTCAACCAAGTCCGGGAGCCCCCGATCCCGATACTTTCGACAAGCCTAGGTAACACCAATTTTAAGCCGCATCTTCACAGGTTCACAGCTAGTCAATAAACGTAGAATGCCTATCGAAGTGTACTAATATGGTTGTGGTATTTTCATACTAGTTGATTTAAAATCAGAGTGATTTTTTTCAGTTTGCAACAATACCAATATTTGTCAATTTATTTATTTCTACAATTTACAATCTTATGATTAAAAAAAAATATTGACATTGAAATAGTTTCCTGAGTGGAGGAGGGTGCAAATGTAATATTTATGAGTTAAGGAAAAACAGACTCGGACGAAACTGATCAACTTGTGTCGGAGAAAGTTGACTTGCCGAGCTCTACCGAGGTCAAACAGTAGTGAAACCCTCTTCGGCAGATCACTGTGAAACGTGAATAACTCACAATGAACTACGGAGCGTATCACCTGATTACAGGGTAACACAAGGGGCTTTGTTAAGTCTTATTATCATTGCTTTGTCGTGACTCATGCTGGTTGAAAACATGCGGAGAACAAACCCCATTCGCCAGCTTCTACCTTGGGAATTAAAGTATTTCACTCGTCATTGTCACGGAGGAGTTATCGGTATTTGATCTCTCGGTAGGGGGCGCTCCTCACTGGCTTCTCGGATTGACAGATGGCCAGATAATCTCGTGTAACTCTCACTGCCGTCCACGGAAACCAAGTGAAAACAATTCATGTTTCTTGGTAACATAGAGACATGTGAAGGATAATAGGCTTGCAAAATCAAACCGTGCATACTCGTACAGTAAAATACAGGTTAGTTTGGGAGGGTCGTGAAATATAGAATCTTGTTTTGATTTCAACAACGTTTTAATAACAATGTAATGAAAGTGGGATAGACTCCTTCCTCATGTTGTGACGTGAATATAGTTTTACGCCGCTCTAGAGCTTTCAGCAGTAATCCATCTGTGCCAAGCAATTCACGTCACGGTTTGAAGGTCTTAGTTTGAAGAGGAGTGACGAGTGTGACTCCATAAGATTTAAAATTTGACAAAAGGAATTTCATCTTAAAAAATTGACGGAATTCAAACATCTAATATAGTTATTAGTCTGAGAACAGAATAAATATTTCATACACAATGCCATTTTAGAAAGTGGTCAAATGTAAAGTACAGATTCTAGTACTGTTTGGGTTGAGTCCCATCCGGGATTCGAACCACTAGTGGTGGAAGCCGCGGTGGCTGAGCGGTCTAGGCGTCTGACTGTGTGTGCTGGCGATTAGGTGCCTGACTCTGAGGGTGTGGGTTCGAATCCCGGATGGGACTCAACCCCAAAAGTACTAGAATCTGTACTTTACTGAGAAAGTGTAATCCAAAATATAACATATGTTAGAATAAATATTCATTATCATTGACTGGCTGATGTATGTAGTTTTAAATACAGTTTAGCCGTGAACGTGGATGTCAGCTTTAGAATAACTCATTTCAATCTTGAAGACGAATACTTCGGGTGATTCAGATTCTAAAGGTAGAATTACGGGGCTATACACAATTCAAATATGTACAATATGAATTACAGGCAGCGAGTGACAATCTGAATAGATCGTCTCGCAAACAATGTGAGAATATACCGCACAAAGAAGTATTGTTCATACGAATACACCCAGAGTATAACAACTGCAAGTCAATATTTGTATGTCGACATGCAGTGTTTATACTGAACATAATCCCACCGGAGCCCCGGTTTAGTTATTGTGAAACAGAATTACCACAACCACGTGGTTTTGTCAATCTGATGACTAGAAGTTATTTTTCTATAGAAACTAGTTGACAAAATAGCGACCCTGGCCGTAAGACACCGCCGGTCTGTCAAGAATTTCTAGCTGGCCATTCAGTGTTGATGCAGCCAGTGGTCAGTGGTCGTGTTCTTGCAAGAACCGTGATACTTAACTTAATGGAACTGGTTCCGCTTTAAGAAAGCCGTGTTTGGGTGCTACATCGCTACCTTGGAGCTTCTGGTGTAATTATTATTGTCGTTGCTCTTATTTGTAGAATCGGGGCGGTGGGGTAGCCTAGTGGTTAAAGCGTTCGCTCGTCACGCCGAAGACCCGGGTTCGATTCCCCACATGGGTACAATGTGTGACGCCCATTTCTGGTGTCCCCCGCCGTGATATTGCTGTAACATTGCTAAAAGCGGCGTAAAACCCAACTCACTCACTCATTATTTGTAGAATCTTTTAGTAATCAGTAACATTAGCGGTGTATTACTGACATTGTGTTACTTAATACGTTGTATGAAGTACTCTCGTTCCTTAGGACATCTTAATGCTAGCATCGTGTTAAGTTATACGTCGTAAGTAATGCTTGCTGTCATAATTGATGATATTGTGGACCCCTGAAGATCCGGTTAGAATTGGTCTTCAGCAACCCATGCATGCTTGTCGTAAGAGGTGACTAACGAAATCGGTTGGTCAGCAGTGATCGAAATAACGGCCTGCCCTCGGCTGGCAACTTTCGTGTCGGGCTGCCTGAAAAAAATCTCCGCAAGCCCGATTTTCTGGCTGATATTTTAAATACCTCCCTTTTGGAAGCTTAGTATGAATAACACGCGAGAAATATATATTTGAGGAGGGTATCGCTCTAAACTTTCGCTATTATTTTTTTTCTAAAAAAATATATCATTTTGATAATGTAAACCGATAAGGGGAATTGAAAGTTTAACAGGCTCGTTCCAAAAATGATAGGCTGGGGATGTGAATGAGTAATTAATTCACATTTGAAACAATGATAAATGCAATTTATGAGTCAAAAGTGCGGGCAGGCAACTTTCCAGACGGGCAGGCAACATTTATTGGTCACCTACCCGACTGTCTGGTTGAGTTTGAAAATTATTTCGATCACTGGTGGTCAGACTGGTGTTGGTTGACACATGGCAAAAAGTGACATTCACGATGCGCTACTCAATGTACATATGAAGAAATGCAAACTGTAAACGGCCAGGTTCAGTTGTGTGTTACTAAGGAATGGAAATATTTACAGTCACCATTCAAGATCCAGGTACACGTGGGTCGTGGGTGCGAGTGTAGTTTTACGCCGCATTAAGCGATATTCTGTGATATCACAACTGATAGGACACCAGCAATAGGCTTTACACAATGGACCTTTGCAGGCATTCAAACTGGCTTCCCAACAGCTCTGGGTTAGAATGATCTGGTGAGTTTTGGAACATTATTCCAGTTACATCATGGAGGGGCGGTGGGATAGCCTAGTGTTCAACGCGTTTGCTCGTCATACCGAAGACCCGGGTTCGATTCCCCACATGGGTACAATGTCGGAAACCCATTTCTCGTGTCCCCCGCCGTGATATTGCTGGAATATTGCTAAAAGCGGCGCAAAACTAAACTCACTCAGTTACATCACGGCGAGACAAGTATTAGGAAAGACCGATGTGATGCAGGGATATTTACCACTTTGGTAAAACCCAACACCCAGAATAAGCTGATATACCTAGACACTTTTAGGGTAAACCATCATTCGAACCCACGATCAGAGGTTTCAGTCTTGCCCAAGGGACGCAACTCTTTGACAAATCCCGGCGCCTTACTTGACTGTGTCACCCGTTTTCCGTGTGCAAAGTAGTCTGCAGTTATTATTCCACAGGAAAAAACAAATCTCGGCGTCTTAGACGGGGTCAGACAGAAGTCAACTTAGATTACTTTGCAGATCGACATTTTGATAAGGATGATAAAGTGAAGTGGGGGCTTTAATAATGTCGACATGATGTGTCATCTATACTTCAACCACAACCCATTGGGTGTATCTCGACATGTGTGATATCAATTGATAGCACTGTCACAAGCATATGATATATTACTTTAATTATTTCCTGTGTCAAACAACAAACCATTCACTGAAAGATAAATTATCATAAACATACACAAGTATCAATGGTATGAATATCGAAACTCGTTTCAAGGTGACATAGCAGTTCATATGCTCATATACAATACACAGTGCGTGGAGCTTTTCAATAGCCGTATTTCATTACAGATATAGCACGCGCTGACAGGAGTATTGGAATTGAAACTATGAGTGCCAGAAGTATTAATGGTGGCGACTGACCGGCAGGGTGGTCGGGTCTGACATGTGATTTATCTTGTGTGATCTGCTGCACAGGGGTCTCGCTGTGGGGCAGAGTGACACATACACTCTTTTCACGCAGGGTGAGATGTCACGCCGGAGGCAGTGTCGTTGTCATGCTGTAGGCGGCGTGTGACGCCGGCAGTGTTGACAAGCCGTACTGTGATAATTCCCAGGTCGATGAATGTGCATCGGCAGCAAGGAGGGGAATACTTACACGTAGTGGACGATAACACATCGACAGCAAGGAGGGAATACTTCCACGTAGTGGACGATAACACATCGGCAGCAAGGAGGGAATACTTCTACGTAGTGGACGATAACACATCGGCAGGTAAATAGTTGTGTTCAATGTGCATTTACATGTTCTTTAGTATGTAAGAGTTCTTTTTGTGGGGTGCAGGGGTGATTCATTTGTATATGTTTAATAACTGATGCGTTAGGAACATGTGTTGAAATATGATTCCTCTGTAGCAACATTTTTTATACTGATAGTGACATACAGAAATATGTTGTAGAATTGAGTTCATATGCATGAAACTGTAAACCCTCTTGTTTGTATTTATATTGTCTGTAAGTAGTTATTGAAGTTTGAAATGTGAACAGATCAATATCTATAGTTAGTAAGAATGGAATTAGTAGAATTCATACTTCATGGTGCTGCCGATGTCTATATATCTTCAGGAGTCGCACAGATAAACTCACATTATGAAAATACAGTGCCTTTTCAAGGGACAAAAGTACGTATGTCCTTGAAGTTAAGCCACCGATACGGGGAAGCATAAATGTTAACCAAACTCCAACAATACTCTCCCTATCCCCACCCCTACTTTCCCCATCACCACCCCTACTAACCCCATCACCACCCCTACTAACCCCATCACCACCCCTACTAACCCCATCACCATCCTACTTTCCCTATCTCCACCCCATACTTTCCCCATCACCACCCCTACTAACCCCATCACCACCAATACTTTCCCTATCTCCACCCCATACTTTCCCCATCACCACCCCTACTAACCCCATCACCACCCATACTTTCCCTATCTCCACCCCTACTAACCCCATCACCACCCATACTTTCCCCATCACCCCATACTTTCCCCATCACCACCAATACTTTCCCCATCCCCACCCCTACTTTCACGATCCCCACCCTACTTTCCCCCAACACCACCCTTCACCCAACCTCACCCCATACTTTCCCCATCCCCACCCTACTTTCCCCATCCCCACCCCTACTTTCCCCATCCCCCCACTTTACTTTCCCCATTCCCACCCCTACTTTCCCCATTCCCACCTATGGCTACTATAACTCGTACACTGAGTTTCCAGTGTTGCGTGACAAGGGCACTTTCAGAGCATCACCTTGTACGAGCTCTCCCGCAATGACGATATGAAACGCCGTTGAAATGCCAGTGATATTAATCACCATTGCTTTGTAATGCACCCGACCTGCATTTCTGTGTACGTATTTTAACCGAAAGCAAGCACTGTTGACGACAATAGCCCGACATTTCCTGTAGATGGTAGTGTATAAAAGATTATGAGAAAATACGCATTATGGGAAAATATTGACATGTGTGCTTTCTCAAATAAGCCGAATTTAATTTGAAGCTGTCTCGTGCGGCGTTACGGGAGAGGCGTGGATAGAATGTCCGGTGGTCTCTTGGCTTAGTGGGGGATTTACAACACCTGCTGAGAGTATGTCTCTCACTTACTTCTGATTTTTTCTGATACCAAAAGAGCACCTGGCTGAGGTAAGACTTATTTTCTGACTGGACAAATAGATTTCTTTCTTACTCTGGACACGAGATTGGACATGAGACAACTTGTGTCAAATTGGACACTACACGACTTGTCTCAGACTGGACACTACACGACATGTGTCACCCTGGATACTACACGACTTGTCTCAGACTGGACACTACACGGCTTGTCTCAGACTGGACACTACACGACTTGTCTCAGACTGGACACTACACGACTTGTCTCCGACTGGACACTACACGACTTGTCTCCGACTGGACACTACACGGCTTGTCTCCGACTGGACACTACACGACTTGTCTCCGACTGGACACTACACGACTTGTCTCCGACTGGACACTACACGACTTGTCTCCGACTGGACACTACACGACTTGTCTCCGACTGGACACTACACGGCTTGTCTCAGACTGGACACTACACGACCTGCCTCAGACTGGACACTACACGGCTTGTTTCAGACTGGACACTACACGACTTGTCTCAGACTGGACACTACACGACTTGTCTCAGACTAGACACTACACTACTTGTGTCACACTGGACACTACACGACTTGTCTCAGACTAGACACTACACGACTTGTCTCACACTGGACACTACACGACTTGTGTCAGACTGGACACTACACGACTTGTCTCAGACTGGACACTACACGACCTGTGTCACACTGGACACTACACGACTTGTCTCCGACTGGACACTACACGACTTGTCTCAGACTGGACACTACACGACTTGTCTCAGTCTGGACACTACACAGCTTGTCTCAGACTGGACACTACACGACTTGTGTGACTGGACACTATACGACCTGTGTCACACTGGACACTACACGGCTTGTCTCAGACAGGACACTACACGGCTTATCACAGACTGGACACTACACAGCTTGTCTCAGACAGGACACTACACGACTTGTGTGACTGGACACTATGCGCACCTTAATCTAAGTAAACACGACACGAAATAGTAGAACCAACTGAAATGGTTAAATCCGCGATCTTTATTCAATAGGTAATAGACTTGTTCATGACATTACTTTAGTCACGATATGGCTGAAATATTGCCGATGTGACTATAAATCTTAACTCACTCACTCACTCACTCATGACATTACTGTAGCAGCTCCTTCACCCGACGTGTTGAAATTTCTTATTTTTACTGTTCAGTATAACTATTTTGTCGTGAGAGCTTAAGCGCCTCTGTCACACGATACGGGCTATTGAGCCGGCTTGTTTACTTTTGTATTTAACTGGCTTTCCTAGAGGCTAAGAAGATTAAAATACATTAATAAATATTGTTATATCTGCGCCTAGAGATTTTATTATGTAGCGGAATGTCTCTTACAAATTCAATAACACGACCATGTTGCTTGGAGTCCAACGCACCACTATTTTATGCTTTGAATAAGTGTTTGGCAGCTTCACTATAAAAAGCCTTTTTTGTCATCGCAGTCACTTGTTGGGTAAACAGTGTTGGGTTCTTTAACTTAACCAGCCCTTAGCACTCTGGGTGGTAATATTACTGAAGTGGTAAATACTAGTAAGTATCTGTACCCACCTGAAGAAGATAAGGATAAATTACATGGATTATATGAATAATATGGGTAAACATCGTTTACAATATTCACCTGGTGATGGAATCAGTCCAGTTCCCGTAAGGATTGCTTTATTCTTCACGGTTAGTGTCCTCATTCATTCCTTACCCGTGAAGGTCCGGGTTAGAATTTGCCTTCAGTAACCCAGGCTTGTCGTAAGAGGCGACTAACGGGATCGGGTGGTCAGGCTCGCTGGCTTGGTTGACACATGTCATCGGTTCCCAATTGCACAGATCGATGCTCATGCTGTTGATCACTGGATTGTCTGGTCCACACTCGATTATTAACAGACCGCCGCCATATAGCTGGAATAATGCAGAGTGGTGCGTAAAACTAAACTCACTCACTCACTCATTCATTCCTGGGGACAACCTTGTGTGTCTTTAATTCACAACTTAGGTTGTGTTGATTGTTCAGCACTGGACTATGAGTGAGTTTAGTTTTACGCCGCTTTTTCTTCCGCCGAAAGCTGGAAAAATGCTGGAATATTAAAAAAACCAAAAAACATATTCACTCATTCACTTACAACTTAAGAGTGAGTGAGTTTAGGTTTTCGACGCTTTTAGCAATATTCCAGCAACATCACGGCGGGGAACACCAGAAATGGCTTCACACATTGTGCCCATGAGGGAAATCGAACCCGGGTCTTCGGCGTGACGAGCAAACGCCTTAACCACCAGGCTACCTCACTACACCTCGTGCACGTCGGCGTTCTATTTTAATACACCTATTCAACTCTCCGCAATACAAACTGTTGTTATCTTGTGTACAAATATCCCCGGATGATTCAGGATATTTTTAATCATCATCTCTGTGGCAGACTTAACTCAAAGGGTTTATCCAGAAATATGAATATTCACTATAGAAGGTAATAGGATCGACGTTTGATCAACATAATCAATATCTATGAATTGGAATATCGCGTGCTTACATTCTCCTACGGATATAATTACCATCAGTGGTTCGTATAAAGTAGATGTCACGATTAGGTGCTGCGAAAATAGCATAAATAGTGCAGTGCTTGTCCTCGTTTAGAAGAGCCATTAACTGTTACGCTTTCATCTGTGATCAGCTCCTAGGTTTCCTTGACAGTCTGACGAGCTCATTGTTATCTGTGACCAGTTTCCAGGTGTCCTTGAGAGTTAACCAGCTCACTATTATCTCTGGGTCGAGCTGTCCAAGTGTCATCAGGTCAGATGTGTTATGACTGGAACTTAGTGTCGATTTGAAAAAAGAATAAGATAAACATTTCATGAATATTCGAGAATTGACGGGTGCAACTGCCACATTCTACCACCATGTATACATCCGCTGGGGCGGTGGGGTAGCCTAGCGGTCAAAGCGCCCGCTCGTCACGCCGAAGACCCGGGTTCGATTCCTCACATGGGTACAATGTGTGAATCCCATTTCTGGTGTCCCCGCCATGATATTGTTGACAAATTGCTAAATGCGGCGTAAAACCATACTCACTCACTATACAGTCACAATATTCACGTCGGCGTTTATGTTAACTGGTGTTACGTTGTGTAAAGCTGTTATACTACCTGTGGTATATATTCTTTCATGTTTATACAAACAACATTTTTTTTCACAACACAATTTATCAAGCTCTTTTTTATTGAACAGTTTATTTGTTTGACATTAACCGAATTCTTACAGTCGCTGGCAAAACGTTCCGCGGTGTTTTCGTTGACTGATCGAATTTCAGCCCGATAATATCTGTTGTCCCCGACTAGTTCTATTGTCGTGTACGGTTTAACCGCTTCCCTCTCCCCGTCACAATAACTGGCCAATTACATTCTAGACATGAGAAAATGTGACGTCGTTTCA
The DNA here is from genome assembly GCF_003918875.1 of Haliotis rubra. NCBI lineage: Eukaryota > Metazoa > Mollusca > Gastropoda > Lepetellida > Haliotidae > Haliotis > Haliotis rubra. The sequence continues at coordinate 419,982 of NW_025765447.1, forward strand.
CACTATTGATAACCATTCAGTGACAAGACGTCCATGATTAAGTGTCAAGCGAAATCTTTGTTTCCAAGATTTCCCCACACGCCCAATTTCTTCTTTCACAGAACCTGGATGCTATTTCAGAGCGATAGACTACATAATCACCGACCATAATGTGGAATAATTATTGAAAATCCATGTCACGCTAGATATCTCCGCTGAACGTTGACAAGTTGAATGTCAAAAGGCTTTAATCTCCGGTTACAGAATTAAGATGGTTGTCAGCTCTTGTCGATAGAAACACGTGGCCATTAAACAGTTTAAGTATGCTACACGTGATCAGTTTGATTTATAGGGCCTATTTTCGTAGCCTTGTTTATGCAGGTTTTTTGGGTTGTTCTGTTCTTATTCGTCATGTAGAGAGATTGGTGTTCGGGCGTTGAAGCAAGAATTTGTTTCTCTGATGAATCGAAATGGAAATCAAGCAACATATTGGTTATGTGATATATTTACCGCCAATGCAGATTCTCGAAAATATACTCAGCCAAAAAAGAAAGTGTACACACTCAGAATCGGACAAGACTTGGATGTTTTTCGTATTTAGTAGTAGTCATTATTATTGACAGTAAATACAGGTATATAATATTACAATATAGACAAGTAGATTTAAGAACATATTTGACATCAATAGTCTATATGCTGTTTCAACAGTCATGCACCTTTAGGTGAAGACATAGGCAAGTAACAAGAACATTCATTGGTGGTATCTCACTTAATACGAAGATGCTCATTCTGCAAAACGTGGAATGTTGCCAAAGGACCTTCCTGACTTAACTATACTATAGGGCTTCACGCGTTCATTAGTAACTCGTGGCATATTCCCGCAAAGTAGAAGCAATTGTAACATGCTTTATTGTAAAGTTCTTTCCAACAAATATGCGTACGCACGCACGCACGTACGCACGCTCGCAAATCTCATACCATGACTTTGTCAACAACAGACAGGGTACGTTGTTGACACTGTGTAATGCCATTACATGTATCTGGATGAAACCGGAAACGAAGACTCTTTTCAGGTGATTGTGCTCGTGTCGGTTGACACTCCAACATGGGTCAATAGACGCAGCCACAGACACTGGTCACATTGGCCGTCACGCGATACTAGGGTGGGTGTTAGTTTAAATGTAGAGGCTCGTTTGCGCGTAACACCGAATGACCACGGTTCGATTCTCTTCATGGGTTCGTTAGGAGCGTTGGGATAACCTAATGGTTAAGCCGAAGAACTGGGTTCGATTACCCTCGATGGTGGGATAGCCTCGTGGTAACACGTTCGATCGTCACGGTAAAGGTCCGTGTTCGAATCCGGATAAAAGGAAATCCACCCTTGGTGTTCCTAGCCATGGTCATGCTTGACATTCGCTAAAACCGATGAGAACCATACTTACTCACTGACATATTAAACTGGCAGACAAGCGTACCTTTTTATAGACGCAACGTTAAAGGGGCTATGGGGTAGCCGTGTGGTAAATACAGCGGTTTGATTCCCCAAATGGGAAGAATATTGCCACCCCAAACACTTCCCCTCTAAAAAACCAAAACAAAACAACCAACCCCCCCAAAAAACAAAAACAAAACAAAACAAAAAAAAAACGAAACAAACAAAACAATAAAAAAAATAATTAAAAAATAAAACCCCCAAAACCCACAAAACAACAACAACAACAACAACAACAACAACAAAACATGCATAAAACCATCTTTACTCATTCACTAAGTGGAGTGGGCGAGTTTAGTTTTACGCCACTTTCCAACTTTCCAGCAATATCACGGCAGGGGGACATCAGTAATGGGCTTCATACATGTGGGGAATCGAACCCGGGTCTTCGGCGTGTCAGGTGAATGCATTAACCACAAGGCTACCCCACCGCCCCTTACAATTTAAGCGTGGAAATAGTCTGAATATCTGGACGTCCCTTCATTCATTCTTGACTAAGGAGAATACACTGAGAATCCTCCACGATTTATCAGGCCGTGTAGCCCCCAGACTCACGGACTAAATCCTTAGATCCACCCTGGATTGAGTAAAACACTGCAGCTGAGTGGAACTCTCATCCGTCACTCAGGCAAGCATGTCTTATCTAGAAATCAATATTGTATGAGGGTCGCAATTTCCCCACCCCTTCCCACCCGCATGTACTACACGGCTGCCCCCTCTATATACCCGTAGTGGTCATTGATGGCTTCAGGGCAACTGTCCCCCGGAATACTGCCCTCGCTGAACCACTTATTAGTTTCGGCGAAAGAAACTAGTGTATGTATGTCTGTATGAGAAGGCCGTGACGAGTGTTACAATAACTGCAGCATGCAACTCGGGGCTGTGGGCATATTGGAGTGTAGCCATGTGCTTATTGAATACTGAAGGTACAGGTTGAAATACGAATGATCGTGGTACCATTTATCATTACAGTATATTCTAGGGGGCTGTATTTCCATAGCTGCCCTGAGTGATTGGAAGTGAAGTGGGGTGGGACTGGGGGAAGTTATCAATAGGGGAAAACTAATATTAGCGGAGGGATATCCAGTAACTTGGTTCATCTATATTTCGAGGTTTGAGGCCATGATCATTCGGGCTTGGAACCTGGTTAGTTTAAAATTTCATTTTGTGTAAACTAAATGCAAAGTAACCTTTTAAGCATACACAACATATCATACTTGTATGATTTGTATTGTTTGTTGTCTGGACCAGACAATCCAGTGATTAACATCATGAGCATCGATCTGCGCAATTGGGATATGATGACATGTGTCAAACAAGTCAGAGAGTCTGACCACCCGATCCCGTTAGTTGACAAGCGTGTGTTGCTGGATCTTCATCGGTAGATTATGTTTCGTGCTTACATGGGTTTCACCAAAGTGTCAGACGTCCGAGACCTTCGGGATTCCCTTCCACATTAAGCTGACACGCCGTGATACAACCGGAATACTGTTCAACGTGGTATTACACCGCAACTCACCCATGTATAAGAAAGCTGGATTGTCCAGGTGGAGTCGATCGTTGATCTTTGCTCATAATTTATGTCATCGTTTCTGGTTCAAACGCGATTTGTATTATGAGTGAGTGAGTACGGTTTTACGCCGCTTTTAGCAGTATTCCAGCAATATCACGGCGGGGGACACCAGAAATGGGCTTCACACTGTACCCATGTGGGGATTCGAACCCGGGTCTTCAACGTGACGAGCGGTCGCTTTAACCATTAGGCTACCCACCGCCCGATTTGTATTATAATATAAACTGCGGTGAAAATGAAAGTAAACACCAATGTTTCATGGTGACTGTAAATGAAACGAGAAATGGTAATGTATTCGATTGGGATGTATTTGATACGGGTTTGAAAGTTGTTTTTCAATTTTATTTTGTAGCGTATGCTTTCTTTTCTCCCAGTTACGATGGGTTACAGCGCACACATTCAATACTATCTAAACCAAACACAGACACATTGACCGACATAACACCGAAAGGTAGAAACTCCTAAGTAGAACCTGAGATTTTATAACCGATTTTTATTATCATATCTCACTAGGAGTTTCTTACAAGCGATCGTGACAATAGACAGAGTTTTCCTTTCCGATCGACTTGATCCCATGTTAGCGTCAAGAACCTCTGTGACAACCGATAGCACCACGAGAGGGCGATATTCATTGTGTCATTGATTGCAATCTACACGACAACAGGGGGTGACGTGTTACCTTTTACCTAACTATCCCTACTTAAAGTGTCGCTGGGGTCCTGTGAAATAGACACGACTGTTTGTTATTGCCTAGCAACAACAGACTAATGGGTAAAAATGGCTCCCCGCCTTGGGAGTATCTTGGCTGGTATAACTGTTTCGAGATGTCCTAAAACTACCGACATCTTTTTAAAAAGGTAGAGTTTTAAGCGAAGTCTCATTCACACGGTCTTAGAGGTCATCGATTGTTTCATTGTATGGAGCGAATGTGTATAGTTTTACGTTTTTAGTAAATTTCTAAAATAGTTTTAGAAATATTCCAGCAATATCACGGCGGGGGATACCAGAATTAGACTCAAGCATTGTACGTACCAATGTGGGGAATCGAACCTGGGTCTTCGGTGTGAGGAGCGAACGCTTTAACCACAAGGCTATCCCACCTCCCCGAATGGTAAGGAAACACACGTTACTGTACTTTCATGAATGTGTCTTCTAAAAAAACGAAATCACTGGCTGAAACGACCTTTATGCCCGTGTCGCTTCCTGTAGAAGGCACTGGCGCCAGAGTCGCATGCATTAGTCCCGCCAGGATTTGTTGAAAGCGAATCCCATTTTCAGTTCAGGTTATGTTCACAAGTTCTTCTTATTTCGTGAGTTTCTCTTGCGTAAAACAGGATTCAAAGTCTTCAACTCGCGTATCTTTGGAGTTTTACTACCTTCAATTCTCTGAGACTCCTGATTTCCCTATTTGAGTACACGCGAATTATCTACCTTTTATTGGGTTATCGGGCTAATAAGGTCCATCAAGCTGCATGCGCTTAGAGCATGCCCGCGCAAGGTGGAGTTCAGCCAAATAAGTGGCCAAATATTATTATTCTATATATTGATATTTTATTACTTATCTATAGTGCTCTTAATTTTTAGATAAATTCGTCGTTATGAACACCAATTATTGCTTAAAATTTAATAACTGGAAATAATGTTGTATGTTCTTCCGGAGTTCGAACGTCTCGACGTCCATTCTCGTTGATTCACCATGTTTGATAGTTTTGAGAATCGGTGACCTGTGAATGTTGTCTGAACACACATTAGCAGCTATCTTTGTTTCAAAAAAATGACAAAACCTTTCCGTAAACATAAATAGCCCTACAAGTCTATATCTTAAGCTAGTGTTTATGATCCACTATCAGTACTGGATGATGCCAGGTGTATCACCCCTAAACGTATCCACGGCGAGCGTCACAAACACTTACAAAGGCAAGTGAATAGTTGTGCATATGGTACAAGGAACATATAGTGCAAGTCAAAACGGGAAATACATCGGACATCATTTTGGACATCATAATGTTCATATATATAAAATAATGTATATAATGTCCATATATATGACACAATGTCCATGATGTTCATACACATGATACAATGTCCATTATGTCCATAGATATATGAAATATATTGTCGATATTGTTGCAGGAACAAACAGTTACTGATACCAGCCATGCCGAGACGATCGTATGAGATCAGCATTTATCCATTCAGCCGTCGCTTGGAGACCAAGAGACTCCGGAAGAGAGCAGAGTTCCTCGAGAGCATTGGAGTGAGGTTTGAGGGAGACCCAGTGTCCAATGACCTTCCCCACATCTACCTTCCGCGGCTCCACAGACAGAAAACAGAGAAAGACCAGAAGACGAAACTAGGGGACGCTCTTTTGAAGCTAGCTCAGGATAGCAACATCAATGACCACGTGACATCTCATCAGGACCAGATGTCCACAGTCCAACGAGAAGTTCTAGAATTCACTGACTGGATTGTTCCACATCTCAGGAAGAGCGGATTTGAATTAGATTTCAAACGTCCAATTGTCATTGAAAGCATTCCACCGTGGACGACAGCCGAGAAAGAAATTCCCTGTCTTTTGCCATTTTCTTTGAAAAAGGTGAAGCTGAAGCCTTTAGAGCCGGGATACGTGGTCATGCAGTTACCCAGACGCGACTCCACCGAGTTGGATGAATTTTCGAATCTCCGATCAGAAGACAGACTCCACTTGTCGCCTAAGAAAACATATCATCTTTTACACAAAATACTGAAAAAGGCTTTTCAGAAAGAGTCCATACCGTTTGAGCGTCTGAAGATGGTGCTGAAGGATAGTCATTACTGTATATACTACGATCTGAGGAACTATGGTTGGAGAATAGAAATCATTCCCGCAATACACATATACAAATCGAACGCCGTTCTTGTGTCCAAACCTTTTGACATGGATGAAAACGCTGCTTCGGAAATGAGATGGAGAATTTGTTGGGCACAGAAAGAAGCTGAGATCATCCGATCGATATCCTGCACAGACAAAGGTATTAGAACCAAAGCGCTGCAGATCGTCTGTAGACTTTGCCAGAAGGACTGGCGTCTGAAGATGCTGACCCCCTACCAGATCCAGAACGTGTTGCTGTTCGACATGGATTACCATGTGGACCACTCACCACGGTGGCAGAGAAGCTGTCTAGAGGACTGTGTCCTGTCTCTCCTCAACAGACTCTTACACTACGCCAAGGCGGGATACCTGCCTCACTTCATCATTGAGGGACTGGACCTGTTCGGTCTGTTAAACCCCAAGACAGTTGTTCTGTATAAGAGCGCCTTGGAGAGACTGACGACGAACGAGAAGGCTCTGATCAGTCTCATTGAAAGGACTCGTCCTGAAGACGACGCCGAACCCACGTGGCTTGAACCAAAGACAGACACTGTTGACCGACCTAATTTACAGATTCCTGCCTACATTGGAATCGTCTGACAGAGAATATAACATTCGCTGTGTGGAAAGTGTTGTTGCATTCTTAGTGGAAGTACCAAAACAGAAGTCCAAAATTTGAAAGTGACGTATAGAATGTTGGTGGCTGGACAGTAGTGTAGCAGCGTTTCCAAATTCAAGAAGTTCATGTGCACTAAATGATCGATCACTCCAGTAAAAACAATGTTGTTAGTGTTTCTCACTGTTGTAAAGACGGCTAGAAATTTTGATGATAATCTGAAATAGGAAAACTAAGGAATCCGAGAAGGGACATTGTCGCTATGTCGCCCTCTCAAGAACAAGTAAAGTGAGGCATAATAAACCAAAACGCGACACGCGACAACGCGACATTTCATCAAAATTCGCGTTGTCGCATTGTCGCGTGTCTCGTTTTGGTAAATTTTTAGGCTGTTTTTACACATCTTACATAGGGCGACGCGCGATAACGCGACATATATTGACCTTGAAATTGTCGCTATGTCGCGTGTCGCACATTGTACCCATATTTGGAAACAAACCCAGATATTCAGTCTGACGAGCGGACGCTTTAACCACAAGGCTACCCCACCGACCCTCGCTCCAGTGTACCGTTCCACCAAGCGGTCTGTGCACTACAACTTTTAAAAGCCTGTGTTAAGGTATGGGCGTTGAGGCATCTCAGCTCGGAGTTCGCTTTGTGGAAGGCTTCGGGTTCGATTCCCCACATGGGTACAATGTTTGAAGCCCTTGATATTGCTGGAATATTGCTTAAAGCGGCATAAACCTAATTTGCGCTCGCATAGCTTCTTTTCTTTGACTTATTTAAATGAAATATAGAAAACAGAACCGCAAGTCTCTGTAAATCACTTCCGTAAGAAATGAGTGCGCAAGCAGACAGAAGTGATGCTGGTCCTAGACGTGTACCTCTTACGTGAAACTCACGGGGACTGGCATTGTGCATCTTGCCCTCAAGTGTAAAGCAATGTAAGTAATGATAAACGCGAATCTTTGAACTACATAATCATAGAAATGAGTACTATGCAAGTACACATCATGAATATTGCCCAATAATTCATGCACGAATGTCGGGCAGACACACACTCACAAATCTGGTAAATATACTACAAACAAAAAAATATGGGAACAGCCTTCAATTTGATAGTCTTATATAAACTGAAACGTGGTGAGGTCATTTATACTCTAAGGTGAAGGCAACTTTTTATGTGCTTAATAGGCACTTTAAACAACATGTTGAAAATGCATTGAAGCAACTGATTCGATATTCGTTGAGTTTGAGTGAAATGAAACATTGTTTAAAACAGCGAAAAACAAGGATGCTGAAACACACCTGCACCATGTTTGATTCAAACGCCTAAACACAACAGCCTAGTGCATGTGGCAGACAGACTCCCATGCAGCTGTCTGTCCCGTGCCAAAAGTATTCGGACACTTGACGTAATTTCCATAGACTTACATGTTATTTCAGTCTAGCACAAAAAATATTCATGAAGTGAGTTTAGGATGGATGTTTGTAAAATTTGACAGTCAAATTTGAATTCATCTCTGCTCTGCGCACATAATTTCAGTTCAATTTTATTTTCCGACCACTATTTAACTAATGACAACACATTTATCAACTTACGTATGGTTCCACAATGCACAATCCCATAGGCCGCCATGTTAAAGGAGTTCACGGCACCGTACACATGTTGATTAAAATGTTGCCATTCGATAAATAAGCAACGGAAAATTAAACAGAATTTATATGAATGTAGGTAAGATGATTCCTAACAAATGTGCAAAATTAGACTTGGATCTTACGAAAATTACATTCATGAAAATTATTTATGCTACACTAAATTAACATGTACGTCTATGGAAATGACGTCAAGTGCCGAATACTTTTGGCACCAAGCATGCAAACAAGTAGTTAAAGCATGAACGACTACAATATAATGAAACAAAGAGCAAGAGTGGTATGATACCCTTTGAACTCAGTGAAAGTGCGTGCTTAATTGTATCTCAAAAGTTGCTACATGTCGGCACCAGAGGCTGAAGCTGCTTGAATATCGCTCCACATGAACTAATAGAGAAGTTGACTATTTTGAAGTTAGTCATCCCTCTTGCCATACAGTTTTAAACATATTAAAACTGAAACCCCATCAATGAAGAACATTTGAAATGTCCAGATTAACAAATATCTGGCATAACTATTCCCTGTATGTAGACAAAAGACTGGTTCACACTTTGGCTGTTCAACAGTAATCGAATTGAGAACAGGTTAGACTGAGTTTTTCTGTTTGCTGTTGAACGCCACACTCAGCCATATTCCCATTCGTGACCAACTGGTGTTATTCCGGGACAAGCCGAATAGCGGTTACGGAAAGGGGCAAGTGGTGACGAATGCCATATTCTATGGTAGTGGTTGGTAAATAATTGAATCTATTTTTCGCCTTTTGTGACAAGCATGGGTTGTTGATGACCCATGCTATCTTCGCGGGTCTGAAAGGAGTTTGGCTGTTAGTAATAGTCTAATGCAGTATTAAAGTACTACCAAACTGAGATAACATACAGTTTACAGGCACCAGTCTCCAAACCGACTTTGATTCATGCCCTCAGTGCTGGGTGCGAGGCAGGCCATAATGTACTGAAAACGTTTTTTACCATTTTATTTCTTTTTGGAGTACACAGGCAACACATTTTTGTAATACAGTTCACAAACAATCATAAACATACACCATCATTTAACCTTTTTCTATATGATGAGGACCGCCTCCGTGGTGTAGTGGTTAGAGTGTCCGCCCGGAGAGCGGAAGGTCGCGGGTTCAATCCCGGCCGCCTCATACCAAAAGATGTTAAAATATGGTACTTGTTGGTCCCTGCCTGGCGCTCGGCATTAATGGGTTCAACAAGGACTGGTCGGCTCGGAGTCAGTATAATGTGTCTGAGTGGGACATTCATGCTTCACTGCAGCATGGTATATCACTGGGCTAGCACTATAAAACCGGCTTAAGTCGCACATACACATACCACACGCATGCTTTCATAATTACATCATCATGATTAGGTCGAAATATTCAGAAGCACGACGTTAAACCCGATTTCACCTCACCTATATGATGAGAGTGCTCTCCAGGCAGATATTCACTCAAACAAAGAGGATGGCTGAGTACTTAAGACAGAAGAGGGGATGGAAAGAAAAATAATTTGGTTCTGGAACTGAGGATGAGAGAGAGAGCGTTAAGTTTTATGCCGCTTTTAGCAATATTTAAAGCAATATCACCAGAAATGGGCTTCAGACATTGTACCCATATGGGGAATAAAACTTGGGTCTTCATGACTAGCAAACACTTTAACCACTAGGCTACCCACCCACCCCTGATAGAGAGGGAATAGATATATTCACAAAGAGGAATTATCAGTTAACATCAAGAAAAGTTAAAATATAGACTAGCCTGCCTGTCTTTGTTTGTGTCCTATTAGTCTGGATATAAACAAAAACATTTGTATAAAAAACAATGAACCAAACATATGCTGAAGTTACACAGTGGCTGATAAGAATTTTGTCTGTTCCTGGCTGTGACTTTGTCAGGTTCCTATTACCAGTCTGTCTTTCCAGAACACTCAAAGTTTCTTCCAATATGATTTATTGTAGGGTGTCACAGTGTTAACCAAACACAACCGATCAGGGTGAAGGTTTGTTTCTCATCAGTAATAAATACAGCGTACTTTGTGATATGGTATAGAGTCTGTTTCCTGAACATGAGCTCGTCTGAAGTCCCACAGAAACTCATCAATGAGAATGGAGTTGATCTGAAAGTCCAGGGTGTCACTGTCTGCTTCCTTCAATCGTTTGGCTTCCTCACACACCAGCTGAAAACACAATAAATACAATCTCTGAAGGCAATGAAGGACAAGAGTCATCAGAAGATGGCTAATCTCCCTGGCCCTGACAAACCAATTATCTTATTGATGCAGCACATTCCACAAGACTGACCCGTGAAGGTCCGGGTTAGAATTTGTCTTCAGTAACCCATGCTTGTCGAAAGAGGCGACTAATGGGATTGGGTGGTTAGGCTCGCTGACTTGGTTGACACATGTCATCAGTTCCCAATTGCACAGATCGATGCTCATGCTGTTGATCACTGGATTTTCTGGTCCAGACTCGATTATTTACAGACCGCCGCCATATAGCTGGAATATTGCTGAGTGTGGCGTAAAAGTTAACTCACTCACTCACTGTACAAGACTGGCTTGTCCAACTTCATGGCAATATTTCTATGTGATCTGTCTGTCCATATACAGGGTGAGTGAGCGAGAAAGTTTAGTTTTACGCCGCACTCAGAAATATTCCAGCTATATGGCGGCGGTCTGTACATAATCAAGTCTGGACCTGATAATCCAGCGATCAACAGCATGAGCATCGATTTACGTAACTGGGATACGATGACATGTCATCAAGCAAGCCTGACCACCCGATCCTCTTACCTCTTACCTCAGTTGCGTCTTACCACAAACAAGGGTTGTTGAAGATCAATTCTAACCTGGATCTTCATGGATTCCATATACAGGACTAGTTACAGAGCTACCAAAACAATTTCATGGAACTGGGATTCAAATATGGCAGCGGTCTGACACTAATGATGACATGGGTCAACCAAATCAGTGAGCCTTTCTAATCAGTCGCCTCTTACAACAAGCAACACCAGTTCTAAACCATATCTTCACAGGTCGGTAAAGATTTGAGTTAATGGAAGTGCCACAATTGGTACAATTACAATTACATGAATATAAATATGAATATTCATGATGTGATACAAAAGTAAGACAACACATAAAGAAACAGAGCTTAAACAAATAATTTTTTGTGTACTGATGTACACATTATCCAAGTCAAGGAATTTATCTGGACATGTTGAAGGGTGATATTTTGCCTGTATTTCTATGCAAGAAATGGCAGTAAAAATCCTAGATTTGAAATTAATTATCCCACAAAACATTATTCTACTTATAACCAATTTGTTCAGGCTTTTTAGAGCTGACTTGTATTTTATAGATGACAGGTTGTTGATCTTCATGAACACTGAGAAACACTGAGAAACACACCTCAGTAGCCCATATACTGCATCCCCGGATCTCCACCTCCAGACGGTCGCCATTCTTCATCAGAGTGTCTGCACAACAAATAATAACATGGAGTCAGTCGTTGAAATTTCAGGGGAGATAAAAAGAGACAGTTACAGACATTCTGCATCAAGTCTGCATGTGGTTGTAAATGTGGATAAATTGTGTGAGTGAATATATTTGATGTCATAGTAAAAAAAAGCTCTTGGGATGCAATCACACCTGGGATTCTTACCCTCACTCTCCAAGTCATGCACCATATCACCAGCACATAAAGTGAACTTAACACCGAAAGTACTACAATTTGTGCTTTACAAAATTTGTTTGTTTGTTTGTTGTTTAACGCCGCACATAACAATAATTGAGTCTGGACCAGTCAGTCCAGTGATCAACATCATGAGCATCGATCTTTGCAGCTGGGATACGATGACATGTGTCAACCAAGTCAGCGAGCCTGACCACCAAATCCCTATTATAACAAAAACGGTTTGGTGAAGACCAATTCTAACCTGGATCTTAGTGCCATGAGCGGGTATTAGTAACTGGATGTAGTGCTATGCAAATACTCTCATTATTATTAATATTATCTGCACCGGAAGTGATTTACTAAGAAAGTGTAATCCCAAATAGAACATTTGTTACGCTGAAAAGGCTCTGCGTATTTTGTAGCGTGAATGTCATAATATTATATGTACGTTACAATATAGGATGACATTAGTTGTAGCATTACGTATGCTTGAGAAACGGGGTCCAGGATATTCTGGACTGGAAGGATGAGTATTGTACACATACATTCTGCTCATAAAAGCCAACACATCTAGTTCTTGGTTCATACGCCCAAAAGAATTCAGTGAAATATTTGTCAGTTGTGATGTGTCAACCAAGAGAAATTATAAACATGAGGTGAGGTGAGGTGAAATTGGGTTTAACGTCGTGCTTGAGAATATTTCGCTCATATGACGACGTGCATGCGTGTGTCTGTGTATGTGCAGCTGCTTGTACTAGCCCAGACTGAAGCCGGTTTTATAGTGCTAGCCCACTGAGATACCATGCCGCAGTGAAGCATGAATACCCACTCAGACACAGTATACTGACTCCCGAGCCGACCAGTCCTTGTTGTACCCATTAATGACGAGCGCCAGGCAGGGACCAACAAGTACCATATTTTAACATCTTTTGGTATGATCGAACCCGCGACCTTCCGCTCTCTGGGCGGACGCTCTAACCACTACACCACGGAGGCGGCCTATAAACATGAAGATACCATGATGTCACTATAGGCCTGCCAGCTGACTTGCATGGTTATTTAGGGGCAGCAGGTTTCTTTAACAGGTAATGATAAGACAAGCTACAAAATACATACCTTTCGGAGCAGGTCCATGAGAGTGTTTGAGTACTGCAGAGCTCCAAAGTAGACCAGGACCTGTGGCACCCTGAACACAGAAGTGATACAAGTCTCAGGACATTGCTGTTACACTTTGCTTTCCCACTTATGATAAATGCATATTTTAGGAGCCAGTCACTTTTCTCCATTTTGCTCTATTCAATGTCATATAAGTGCAATTTTCCACACACGTGCTGTTTTCCCCCGCCTTTATTTTACAGCACAACCAGCAGTTGACCATCCCCAAAATATTGTAAACCAATAGTAAGTATTTTCCGCAATCTGATTGGTTAATTACCCTTGTCAAATATTGACAAGTGGAGCAAGGTCAATCATGTTGAACATGACATACACATCTATATGGACACCTGGTTGGGCTCGATACAAAGCCACTTGCGCAGATCGATGCTCATGCTGTTGATCACTGGATTGTCTGGTCCAGACTCGATTATTTACAGACCGCTGCCATATACATGTAGTTGGAATATTGCTGAGTGCGGCGTAAAACTAAACTCACTCACTCAATACAAAGTCAGATAGCCATTAAATACCCTTTATTTTTACATCAGCCAGTATTATCAAATAAGTTGCGTAGAAGACTGGTTTTTTAGGGGTAAATAACATTATATCTGTCAACTATGGGTTTTGTTTTCCACTTGTGCAGTGTTGTATAAGATGTAGAGGATCTTAATTTGAATAGGGATGGTTAGCTGGAGGTAATGTTTGTTAATAAATCCCCATCACAAGTATCCCTTTTCTTTGCGCTTATAGCTGTGGCTTGGGGTTGATCCTGCTGGGAACTCTCCGACATCTTGCCGTGATTTTGCACGAGTTACTCCGGCAGCTTGCAGTCCACTGCTTGTCAACAGGAACAGGGAGGGGAGTTGCTCACCCTGGTGGGTTATCTCCCCTGGCCTACTGAGGTGTTTCATAATTGCAAGTGGCTATTATTTTGACAAGTATCTTCCCCCAGGATACCGCCACCAATACTGAATAAACTTCGCCCATATTTGACCACACACAAGTGTTTTGTTTGTTTTCTTCTTTGATGTTATAGCCATTTTCCTTTCATGCTATAGATACCGCCAGAGTTCATGTGTGAATGAATCTTATGAAGTTAGATCACACATCAAAAAGGAGAAGTAAAATTTGATAAGAGTGAGTGAGTGAGTGAGTTTAGTTTTACGCTGCTTTTAGCAATATTCCAGCAATATCGTGTCGGGGGACACCAGAACTGGACTTAACACATTGTGCCCATGTGAATAAAACCGAACCGGGTTTCTATGAGCTGACGCACTGACCACTAGGCTACCCCACCGCCCCAAATTTGATAAGAAAGGAAACAATAATTGTCAAACTACTCCCCCATTGAACAGAATTGGAATTCTAAATGAACACTCTTGTTGTCACTATGATGAACAGTTTTGCAGACATCGTCTAAAAACCTTTGTTTAAATGTTTCTATTTAGAGCATGAAAAAATACAAAAATATGTGTGCCATCTTCAAAAACATATAATTACTGAACACATTTTCAAGCCTGTAATTGCTTGGTACACTATCAACACTGTGGAAGAGACTGACAGCAGTGGAACCTGTGTTACCTGTAATCTGCAAACATGGTGATGCTGTCAATGTCGTGAAACGTCCCCAGACCCTTTCCCTCGCAGCATCCCCAGACGTCAGCGATCAGGATCTGGGCTCTCTTATGGAGTGACACTGAAACCATCATCAAACACAAATACAAGCAGTTCTTTCTTGTAGTGGTAGCTTTATTCCATTGTATCAGTAAAAAGCTGTATATTTTTTCATGGTCTACTCTTTCAAAAAACTGAAAGGAAGTAACCATGGGGTTACGCACCAGTATCTCGGGCTGGGACGGATACTCGGGTACTCGAATCCGGATCGGGTACAGCTGGATTCGAGTCCAATTCCAAGGAATCGAGTACCCGGAAAGGGGAGAGAACTCTGTAATGTCAAGGGCATGTAACACAAACCAAGAACAAAATGGATGACACGCATGCTAAGTGGAGTGTTTGGGCTCATTTTGAGCTTGATGCAAATGGCAAGAGAACCAAATGCCGACTCTGTGGTACCATGTTATTTATTGTGGAAGCAGTGCAAGTTCAATGAACAAACATCTTGTTCTAAAACACAATGTAAAACATAAAGGTGTTCATTGCATTGTGTAACTCTAATTGCTTATTAAGTTAGTTCATTAAATGCTGTTAAGATTACATTGAATTTTGTCATTTCAGTTTCATGAACACATCTTTTATCTCTGTGTCAAGGCTGAATACATTCACTTTATAGAGATTGTAATTAAATGATTGTATGTGTTGGTGATATCAATTAAAACTAATGAATTAACATATTAAAGCGAACGTTTATTGAAAGAGCACATTCTGATTTGCAAATGCAATGTTCGACTGATTATCATGACAATAAGAAGAAAGTTATCAGAAATATATAGAAGCACAATTCACTTAGATCACATATAATTCCATTCAGTTAATATACATTTTATAGGTTCAGGTTCAGTCAGAATATCACACCTGAAGGTAGTTGTGTACTTGTTGACAAAATAACGTGTCTTTCTCATTGACGTAACACACATTTACATCTTTGGTATTGTCCGGTTAATGGATGTTATTATTAACGACTGTTATTTATTTGCACATGAGCAATGAGTTGTCATGTCACAGTAACAGTGTGAACGAAAAGTGCCGTGGAATGTAAGTAATGGTGTTACTCTTTATATTAGTTAAACAGACGTAAATTAAATAGTCTAAGATCAGTTTCAATGTCTTATCGCCATCCTTTCAAATTTTCTATAATAATTTCTGTCAAATCGTGATTGGATATTCAGAAGGTTGACAGAGCGCTGTATTCCTTACATTTCCGGGTACTCGATTCCGATTCGGGTAAGTACATGCGGGTACTCGATTCCATTTTTTCCTACCCGTCCCAGCCCTACCAGTATCCTAAATTTAACTTCATGTCTGAAGACTACAGTGGCAATTCCCCAAAACTCCAGAATTAAGCACCTAAATCGCCAGCCCACAAATATGGAACTCAGAAAACTGGAATTTTAGCTCACATACTTTGTGTGCACCTCTGATAGGCGTAAATTGGTACGGCTCAAATAGTGATCAAATCTATGAATAACAATGTAATTATTTACCTCTTTTCCCATTATAATCAGCCTCATCTCTAAAGGGAGGGAACTCTGTAACAATGAGGTTGAGAAGATCCTTGGCACTGCCATTGCACTTCTTGACACAGTTGGCGAAGTTGCCCTCATATTTCTGACAAAGAAATGAGTCACATCTCAACACAGATATTTGCGTAATAGAGTTGCATTTTGTAAATGATAAATACACAGCTGGAGATCATATTCCAACTTCTTGAAGCAACAATATGAAACACAGAAAGGTAAAAGGTTTCAGCTATCAAGTTATGATAAACCTATGCCTGTGTTTTACCTTCAGCTACGACCCGTGAAGATCCAGGTCAGAATATTGATCTTCAGTAACCCATCCTTGTTGTAAGAGGTGACTAACAGGATTGGCTGGTCAGATGCCATCGGTTCCCAATTGTGCAGATCGATGCTCATGCTGTTGATCACTGGATTGTCTGGTCCAGACTCGATTATTTACAGATGGCCGCCATACAGCTGGAATATTGCTGAGTGTGACATAAACCTACACTCACTCACTCACCTTGAGCTACAAAAGTGGTCAGGACCCAACTACTAATTTCAAATGTCTTTAAATGAGGGTCCTGCAGAGTAATGAGGTAGTGTACAGTCCTGGGTGCCGTTGTTCAAAATAACCTTAGCACTAAGACTATCTTAAGTCTATGTTAAGGTATGGGAGTTACGGTCACCATAGCGCTAAGACTATCTCAAGTCTATGTTAAGGTATGGGAGTTACGGTCACCATAGCGCTAAGACTATCTCAAGTCTATGTTAAGGTATGGGAGTTACGGTCACCATAGCGCTAAGACTATCTCAAGTCTATGTTAAGGTATGGGAGTTACGGTCACCATAGCGCTAAGACTATCTCAAGTCTATGTTAAGGTATGGGAGTTACGGTCACCATAGCGCTAAGACTATCTCAAGTCTATGTTAAGGTATGGGAGTTACGGTCACCTTAGCACTAAGATTGCTTTGTACAATAAAGCGTTGGCTCGTCACGCCAAAAACCCGGGTTCGAATCCCCACATGGGTACAACGTGTGAAGCCCATTTCTGGTGTCCCCCGCCGTGATATTGCTGGAATAATGCTAAAAACGGCGTAAAACCAAACTCAGTCAGACAGTTGTACAATGGCACCCTGTACTGTACTGACTTGAGTTTGGCTTTACGCCGCTTTTAGCAATATTCCAGCAACATCACAGCGGGGGACACCAGAAATGGGCTTCACACATAGTACCTATGTGGGGAATCGAACCAGGGTTTTTGGCGAGACGAGCCAACGCTTTAACCACTAGACTACCCCACCACCCCCCCTGTACTGTAAGATGTAGTAATTTTGTTTTAACGAAAAGCTCACATTTCATGTTCCGATTCTTGTACAGTGAATATTACTGTGTGTTCCTTGGGGTACAACATTTGTGCATGCTGGACATTTTTTTCTGCATCTTATACAAAGCTGCTAGGCAGAAAGGTATTTTTTCATTAAAAAAATTGTTCATTTTTTCATCTGTCTAACGAAACTATGTTAAGGATCCTTTCATCACTGTTTTTCCTTTATAACATCCTGCTAACAGGGTTTCAGACCCCTTTGTGACAAGTGATACTTAGGACCTTCTACTATGAGAAGATCAGTGAAGGTGTTGGACTTTTCGGTAAATGGTCTCTGGTCTTTTAAAGTTATTACCCCACTTTTAGCAATATTCTAGCAATATCACAGCGGGGGACGGTCAAAATTGTCTTCACACATTGTAACCATGTGAGGAATGAACCCGGGTCATCGGCATAATGAGCAACCGCTTCAACCAGTGAGCTACCCCACCGCCAGATTGTTATCCAGATAGTTACCTGTATGAGGACTTGACCCACTTGGTGCAACACGTCCAGTCTCTCCTGAAACAGCGGAATGTCTACCTCTGACTCCGACCGGAACACGGATGCCAGTTGGTCCTGTGTGATGCTGGCATAAAAGTTGGGGTCAGTGATGTTGATACCATCCTGGGTGATACAGCATAATGATACTCATCTTCATACATGTAAATGCACATTTAACACAACTATTTACCTGCCGATGTGTTATCGTCCACTACGTGTAAGTATTCCCCTCCTTGCTGCCGAAGTGTTATCGTCCACTACGTGTAAGTATTCCCCTCCTTGCTGCCGATGTGTTATCGTCCACTACGTGTAGGTATTCCCCTCCTTGCTGCTGATGTGTTATCGTCCACTACGTGTAAGTATTCCCCTCCTTGCTGCCGAATACTTACACGTAGTGGACGATAACAAATATCGATATTGATAATAATCTTCATACAACAGCATATCGATACTCATCTTCATACCACAACATTTTGATACTCATTTTCATACAACAGCATATCGATAATTATCTTCATACAACAGCATATCGATACTCATCTTCATACAACAGCATATCTATAATTATCTTCATACAACAGCATATCGATACTCGTCTTCATACAACAGCATATCGATACTCATCTTCATAATACAGTATATCAATACTCGTCTTCATACAACAGCATATCGATACTCATCTTCATACAATATCGATACTCATCTTCATACAACAGCATATCGATACTCATCTTCATACAACAGCATATCGATACTCATCTTCATACAATATCGATACTCATCTTCATACAACAGCATACAGGTATCATTTTAGAAGTCTTTAACAATGGATAACTACATAAGGACAAACTTTATGGATGAACGTCATTATTCAGGTGATGCAACGTTTCAATACAGCTTCTTGTTTCGTTGTCTAGCAGGTATGATAATAACAAGAATCTGTATCGTAATGTCGCATTACCTGAATAAATAAGTTGCTCATAAAGTTCTTCCTTATCTGACTCTCCAACTTCTAAAAATGACACTCAAAGAAGTAAATGGATAACTAGCTTCAAAATTTTTTCTTCAATTTTTTTTAAAACTAGACCAGAGTCATGATATACACCAAAATTACATGCAGTAAATTACATACAGTAAATTACATTCAAACAAGGCAAAACATAGGCACCAACATAGACCCACTGGTGCAGACCAACCAGACCTCACCTCAATAGCCCTGTTGAGAGCTGCACACAGACACCAGTAGCCTGTCCATTTCTTGCCCTTGTAGTCAACGTAGTACTTCTTGCTGGGGTCACGTGACCAGAAACAGAAGTTGAGAGCATCGGCCACGAACACCCTGCAGGAGTAACACACAGTACAATCACGTGACTAAAGAAATACAGTTCACTGTCCCCCCATGTATAGTGTAATAAAGTACACTTTTGCCCTAAACTATTACACTTAAAGTACAAGGACTGTTTTAATAGTTCAGGGCAACACTGTACTTTATTACACTATAATGACCAATTAGAATACCATAATATTATTATAAGGAAAATATGTGTCTTTCATCTTACTGAGTGACCTTACAAGATCCATATTTAGATGAGTGGTCAGGTCACCAGTGTAACAGTAAAGTTTTCAGGTCACAAAATATCATTAACATGTTATTGCTATTTGACAAGAAAAACACATATGATCCATTTGTAAAATATGTTTTTAAATATTTGGCGAGTTTCCCCAAATCAATTTCAGCAATATTCCAGCAATAGCACATCAGGGGACACCAGAAATTGGCTTCTCACATTGCACCCATGTGGGGAATCAAACCCATGCCTTGAACACTTGAACCATGAGGCTACCCAACCTCCTTGGCAGATTAGGAGACAAAAGGGGGAGTGTTTCTTGTGGTTACTGCTTGTTCATACCAGTTCACTGCAGCTTCGTCCATTGTCTTCGGGTGAAGTTCGTTCTCCCTCCAGGATCTCACCCCATACCCCGTCTTCTTCACCTCCTCGTACACCTGGAGCAGACGGGGAGTGAGTGAGTGAGTTGGGTTTTAAGTTGCTTTTATCAATATTCCAGCAACATCACGGCAGGGGACACCAGAAATGGGCTTCACACATTGTACCCATGTGGGGAATCGAACCAGGGTCTTCAGCGTGATGAGCGAACGCCTTTACCACTAGGCTATCTCACCGTCTCGGGGAGTGAGTGAGTTTAGTTTTTCGCCGCACTCAGCAATATTCCAGCTATATGGCGACAGTCTAAAAAAAATTGAGTCTGGACCTAAGCCAGCAAGCCTGACCTCCAGATCCTGTTAGTCACAGCTTTAGTCCTAGCTTCAGTAAAGATCAATTCTAACCCGGATCTTCACGGGTCAGCCGAAGGTAAGCACTAGATGACACTCAGTCAGGAACAATTACCATTCTACATATACACACATTAGTGCTGCAATGAATAAATACACTGTGAGGTGAATACGATATTTATACGAATATATAGAAATAATTATGAACATTTCTTCAGCAATACCTTATGGTTGCTATCTAGAAATTAGAATATCAAACACGCCATGTAATTGCTTAAGCTGAAACATTTAAATGATATTTTTGATAAAATGAAAAAATTGGAATACATCACGAACAATGCCGCTTATAGCTGTGACAGTGCCACAAGCGGCCCACTTGAATATAACATAAGTTACGCTACAGCATGGCTGGATACATTCCTTTTTGCATTACATTAACTCAGTTAAACAACAAACTAGTTTGTAAAATACAAACAGCATAAACTAGTTAGTAAAAACACGCTCTTAAACATATTCGTAAATATACAATACTAGTGACCATGAATAAGGAATTGAATTTATGAAGGGATATGTTTCGATTCACCAAATACACAAGTGAATTGTAACAGGACTAACAAACATACATGCCCATTCTAAAAAGGCTTACGTGCTAATCAAATAAAGTTAACGATCACACCATTCTTTCAAACGACTGGTACTATAATTGATAAGTCGTGTTTCTCTACATATGCCTCATGTGCAGGATCTGTCAACATGATGTCAGTTAGGATCGGACCTTCAACTCATTTCTTAGCAGAGACTTCACATTGATGTGAAAAGGGATTTGTTGCTTTCATTTATTCCAGATTTGAAAGCAGAAAATGTTACGTCTTCAAGATCCAGTGACAGTTTGTTCAAAGATCCTGCTGCAGATTAAGAAAAGGATGTGAGTCCAAGCAATCTGTAAAACACTCACAAACTTGGCACACTTCTTGACGCCATCGAGATTGATGGTCACATCTTTGCTTGTCTCAGCTATAAACCTCCCGGACTCGCGTGGTGAGAGAGCTGACATCATTCAAGAAACAATCCTGACACTTGCTGTGATCTGAAATCAACAGAAACAAATGTAAGCTACTAAGTCAAACTATTTCATTAAATCTTGTGACATAATATCATCACTATTTCCTCATTGTTGAACTCACTATATGTCGTTTTCAAAAGACCATTGCCAAACTTGATCATGGTTTGTGGTCATTGTCAATCATATTTCCACTCACAAGACCAAGTCACATCAGGAATCTATGGACTACGGTGCCAATCCCAAGGTCGGGGATGGCAACAACAAAAATTATTTTTAGCTGAAAACTTAATATTGTGTCACTGAATGGTTTTTTTTTTATGAAAATGGGGGGGGGTTCAAGGTTTCTCAACAGATTAAGACGATTCACAGGATTGATCAATTTGAAATAAAAACTCCAGAAATCAGCAGATCTGCGGAAATTTGCCATCTCTGCAAGGTCAAAATAATAATAAAAAGGTAAAAATATGTTAAAGCAGGGGTTCAAAAAAAATTTAAAAAGTCAATTGCCACAGGGCAAGTGACTTTAAGAACGTAACTTGCCCTGACTAATTTTCCACTTGCCCTGATTTTATGAAATAATCATGATGATATAATTATGAAAGAATAAATCAACATGGTATTTGATGTTTATGTTTACAGGACTATTTATTGAAAAGTGATAAATAGCAAAGAAAGATAACTTTATTTTATTATCATTGGGAAATTTAATAGCTACATTTTGAGCAGATATGAAATTAAATCCAAGTTTATTTGCAGTTTGAAACCATAAGTGGAAATTATCTAGTAGGATACCATTATTTGATTGCCCGAAATGAAAACCGACTTGTCCCCGGCGTCGGGCGATGGAGATTTTTTTAACCTCTGTAAAGGTGCCTTTAGGTCATAATCATATTTAGATTAAGATACCTTGTAACATTACTGATTTTAATATATTAAACCAGCTATATATTATATTAAATATTCCAGCTATTTGGTGTCAGTCTGTGAATAATTGAGTCTTGACCAGACAATCCAGTGATCAACATCATGAGCATCGATCTATGCTATTGAGATACGATTACGTCAACCATGTTCAGTGAGCCTGACCACCCAATCCCATTAGTTCCCTGTAATGACAAACTTGGTTGCTTGGGTGAAGACCAATTGTAACCTGGATCTTCATGGGTCACCCCAATTTTTAACCCTGGTCTTCAAAACAAGACTGTTATGCCCAAAAGAATAACATGTTTAGTGTTTTAATATGGGGAAATAACTGACTGATGAGTCCAGCCAATCACATGATCAGAGGAAGTATGTTATTTTGAAAATGATTTTTCATAATTTATTATCACATCACGAGCCAAGTGGTTTCCTAAACAGCTGAAATTGCCCCTAGACCATACGCTTGATAAAGATCAACCTAAAACAACAATATACAAGCAGCAATCTGTCTATATCAGAGGGTTATCAGCAGATTATTTATAGGACACTAATCAGGGCTGTTATCGGTTGTCTCACCTGTGGCCTGTCTGTGTGCGGCTGTTTTAGTGGACCAAGGACCACTGTTACGTGTGGAGTAGATCTACGTAAATAGGTCTAGTGCGGGCGTACACTTAGTCGAAGCTGTCGACCCTGAATCCGACCTAGGTTGGTGTTGCTGCAATGGAAAATAACGTCGATATGTATTGCTGTCACGAGAGACACCTTATCGCCTGCCTGGTTCTCTCGAGACGATGTTTACTGCTTATCTATGGCGGGTGCTTACCACACTGTTTCCC
This sequence comes from Haliotis rubra, assembly GCF_003918875.1. Classification (NCBI taxonomy): domain Eukaryota; kingdom Metazoa; phylum Mollusca; class Gastropoda; order Lepetellida; family Haliotidae; genus Haliotis; species Haliotis rubra. The sequence continues at coordinate 443,142 of NW_025765447.1, forward strand.
TGTCAGTGGGGCAGTTGTCTACATGTGTCATCAACTGGGTCATAATCACAGCAATACATTATGCATCGCACCACAGGCAGTTGTCTTGATACATACCAGTTGCCTGTCTTTCTTCGAAGTATATAGATCTACTGGTCGTTGCTATTTTACAGGAATCTGAACAGTCACCAGTTGTCTGGCCTTGTTAGAGTTATCTCCCTTAGATCACAAACCCGCCCCACGTGCGGCGATGTAGGAAAGAAAGTCACAGGAAAATAAAGTCACGGAAAAAAGGTCACAGGAAAAATAGTCACAATACCATAATATTTATTATATTAATGGGTTGTAAAATTGCCAAAAAAACAACAACGCTATTTAACTGTTTCATAATTACCGGTAATTAAGTCAATTTCTTAGTATATTACTTTGATTATGCTATGCATGGTTATGATTATTGGGTGGCTTGTGTGATGATTGTCTGTTTACTGCGAGTACCGTGATTTGTTAATAAAGTGGTCTTTCAAATGTTTTCAAAACACTTACTTGTGATCTTTTTGTGTCATGATTATTTCTTTATTTAGTTAATAAGGCGACATGAGCAATGGTTTCTGGTTCTGATTGAGTATTAAAGCGAGAACATTGTGATGTTGTTTTAGTTTTCTTTTGATGTGTGATTATTCCTTAGGATATGAAGCTGTCATGTGTACTGTACAGTAAGCACGCAAGTCGTAAGAACAAAATCTGGTGGAAATGTACAAGGAGGTCCAGTATGTCATGCAGAGGAATTTATTATTTAATTATAAAAGTATGATTTATCATGATGTTGATATTAACATAACTTATTGACTTTCTTTCCGATCACCGTGCGGGAAACCATTCCTGTTTAATTCTCGATTTTGTTAATTTGTTCTCACGATATCTCCAGAATTTATCTTTGACAACTTAATCTAAGACGTGATTACTGAAGTGTAAGAGATCTTAATGTACAGATTCGTGGAGAGTGAGACAGAGGGAGGAGACAAGGAGCTCACACACAGCCACAGACTTAAAATGGACATCCATCTAGCAAAATCTGCATTGGCGGATCCAGAGGTGTGTGTGTGTGAGAGAGAGAGAGAGAGAGAGAGAGAGAGAGAGAGAGAGAGAGAGAGAGAGAGAGAGAGAGAGAGAGAGAGAGAGAGAGAGAGAGAGAGAGAGAGAGAGAGAGAGAGAGAGAGAGAGAGAGAGTGAGTGTGTGTGTGTGTGTGTGTGTGGGCTTCGACACCCCCCAGAAAATGAAGATTTTTTGGGCGTTGGCGGAGCCAATGGGGGAGGATCCCAAGGGAGTTCGAAGCCCCTGAAATCCCCCCCCCCCCCTCTCAAAATTCCTGTGACCTGGGTTAGGGTTTAATTCATTCCAGTACATGTGTTTCAAATGTCTAAATATTTATCATTATGCATTATTTTAGTTTCTTTTAAATTTCTTTTAATTATTATTTGAATAATGTCATGTATTGTCGTATTATGGGTTTTCGGACGCTTAAGAACATCAATCCGTTGTTGTCTCGATTGTCGCAATTGTAAAACATGTCACGACAACTTTATCTTAAACACAAGCCGTCATCCCAGTATATACAATGTCTGTGTGCCTCAGCCTTCCCAGCTAACACATAACATTTTCGAAATATTTTCACAAGGTTTCAAAATAAATTTTCAAAATATTTTTGTCAATTCGTTTCCGTAACGTTATGAACATATTTCACAACGATTTATAATGTGATGGAAATGTTTTTAAAACCTCATGTCACAATATGGGAGACCCGTGAAGGTCCGGGTTAGAATTGATCTTCAGTAACCCATGCTTCTCGTAAGAGGCGACTAATGGGATCGGGTGGTCATGC